>NW_012114502.1:0-323 GCF_000951035.1 Colobus angolensis palliatus | reverse complement strand
AACACTGTCCCTCACCGAGGTGTGCCTGGCTTCTCCCTTTTTCCAGAACTTAACAAAACATGAAAGGACAGGTCTGTGTAGAAAAACACAAACTATTTGCGATTCCTCTTCCCAGTTCAGGCTGTAGGAAGCTTGTTTCAGCCCTCACCGTGTTCTGACTGTGGCTTGGTTCCCATAAGAAATAAAGTCAGAATTCTAAGTCCCTGTCTCCCGGGCGGTGTGGCAAGCATACCTACCTTCAGTTACATGAGGAACGGTGTGGCGAGCCCCCTTCCTTCAGTAAAACTGCACGGTTCCCAGAACCCTAATGCCATCCCCCTCAC
>NW_012114501.1:16563-17454 GCF_000951035.1 Colobus angolensis palliatus | reverse complement strand
GATGTGTGGATTCATCTCACAAAATGGATCTTGTGTTTTAATTCACCAGGTTTGAAACACTCTATTTGTAGAACATATGGAGGGACATATCACAACCCATTAAAGCCTACAGTGAATAAAACGAATATCCTGCATTAAAAAACATAAATGAGCTGCCTGTAAAAATGCTTTGCGATAGTTGGATTATCTCACAGAATGGAACCTGTGTTTTAATTCACCAGGTTGGGAAAACCCTTTTTGTAGAATCTGTGAAGCGACATATGTGAGACTGTTAAGGCCCACAAAAATAAGTTAAATATCACGTGATATAATCTAGAAACAAGTTATTAGTTAAAAGGCTTTGGGATGTGTGGATTCATCTCCAGAATGGAACCTGTGTTTGATTTACCAGGTTGGAAGCACTTTCTTTGTAGAATATAGGAATGGATATTTCTGACCTCTAAGAAACCTACAGTGAAAACTGAATATCCCACAATAAAAACTAGAAACAAGCTATCTGTTAAAATGCTTTAAGATGTGTGGATTCATCTCACAGAATGGAATCTGAATTTTGATTCATCAAGTTGTAAACACTCTTCAGGTAGATACTATGAAGGGAATTTTCTGAGCCATGGAGTCTCATAAGAAAAATTTAATACACAGTGATAAAAACTAGAAACAAGCTATCTGTCAAAATGTTTTTTGATGTATGAATTCATCTCACAGAATGGAACCTGTGATTTGATTCACCTTGTTAGAAACACTCTTTTTATAGAACCCACATAGGGACATATGTTAGCCTTTTGTGGTTCATAAAGAAAAATCAACTATTCCATTATATAATCTAAGAACAAGCTATTGGTGAAAATGCTTTGTGATGTGTGGATTCATCTCACAATGGAACCTGTGTTT
>NW_012114501.1:10144-11093 GCF_000951035.1 Colobus angolensis palliatus | reverse complement strand
GCCCATTGTAGCCTAAAATGAAAACCAAATATCCTGTGATTAAAAACTAGAAACAGGTTATCTGTGAAAAGGCTTTGTTACACCTGATTCATCTCGTAGAATGGAACTTCTATTTTCTTTCAAGAGTTTGAAAATACTCTCTGTAGAGCCCATGAAGGGACACTCTGAGCCCCTTGAAGCCGATAGTGAAAAACAGAATATCCCGATATAAAATCTACAAACAAACTGTCTATGAAAATGCTTTGTGATGTGTGGATTTATATCACAAAATGGGACCTGTGTTTTTATTCACCATGTTGGAAACACTCTTTTTTTACCGTCTATGAAGGGACATTTCAGAGACCATTGAAGCTGATAGTGAATAATGGAATATCCCATGATAAAAATTAGGAACAAACCATCTGTAAAAATGCTGTTTGATGAATGAGTACATCTCACAGAATGCAAACTGTGCTTTGATTCAGCAGTTTGGAAATACTCTTTTGGTAGAATCTACAAAGGTACATTTCTGAGGCTCACCAGGAAAAATCAAATATCTCAAGATAAAAACTGGAAACAAGCTATCTGCAAAAATACTTTGTGATGTGTGGATTTATCCCACAAAATGGAACCTGTGTTTTGACCAGGTTGGAAACACTCTTTTTGCAGTATCTGTGAAGAGATATTTCTGAGCCCATTGAGGCCTACAGTGAAAAATTGAATATCCCGCTATAAAAATTAGAAACAGGCAAACTCTGGAAATGCTTTGTAAAGTGTGGATTCATGTAACAGAATGAAAACTGTGTTTTGTTACACCAGGTTGGAAACACTCTTTTTGTAGAATCTACATTGGGAAATTTCTGAGCTTATTGAGGCCCTTACCAAAAAATCGAATATCCGTGATAAATACTATAAACAAACTATCTATGAAAACGCTTTGTTACGTGTGGATTCATCTCATAGAATGGAA
>NW_012114501.1:6237-7629 GCF_000951035.1 Colobus angolensis palliatus | reverse complement strand
TCTGTAGAACCTAAGAAGGTATATTTCTGAGCCCATCAAAGCTTACAGTGAAAAACCCTATATCCAACGATATAAATTAGAAACAAGGTATCTATGTAAATGCTTCGTGATGTGTGGTTTCATTTCACAGAATGGAATCTGTATTTTGACTCACCACGTTGGAAACACTCTTTTTCTAATATCTACGACGGGACACTTCTGAGCCCTTTGACTACTATAGTGAAAAATCAATATCCTGTGATAAAAACTAGAAAGAAGCTATCTGTGAAAATGCTTTTTGATGTATAAATTCATCTCACAGAATGGAACCTGTGTTTTGATTCATCAGGTTGGAACGCTCTTTTTGTAGTTTCTACAAAGGGAGATTTCTGAGCCCATTGAAGCTGATCATGAAAATCTGAATATCCCACCATAAAAAAGACAAACAAGGTATCTGTTGAAATGCTTAGTGATGTGTAAATTCATCCAACTACTAGCACACAAGCAAGCTGCCTGAAGTCCCCATAATGCCACATCTGAATGCAATAATTCTGGTGCCCAATATGTGGCTCAGGGGGCCAAGGAAGCATGCTGGTCTTGCCACTGCCACCTGTGTGGCATGAGGACTGGAAAACCTGGTGTCTCTTCTCCAGAAAAATTTCGGCAACAACCTCCACTAAAAGAGGCAACTCAAACCACTGAGAAAATCACACAGGAAAGATAGTGTTTACAGCTCCAAAATCATTTAGAGACTACACTACTGTATCCATCCGAATCAAAACTAAACTATCCTAGTCAACCATCGCTGTAGATACATCCACAGGAAAAGGTTTCCTCTATGAAAATTCAATGCAAAAAAATTAGAAAAATGGATTATTATTCCTAATGGAAAGATATCAATGAAAGAAAATAAAAGAAAGAAAAAGGAAAACAACACCTCCGTAAAACCCCCAGAACAATTGTCCAACAACAGTTTCCAAAAAATAAATAAATAAATAAAAGGCCTGAAGACGAATTCAGTATAGTGATATTGTAGAAACTCAGTGAGGTACAAGATCATACAGATGAATAATACAAAGAAATTAGAAAAACAGTAAAGAATATAAATGTATAAATATATAGCATTAAAAAGGAACCACATAGATGTCACAGAACAGAAGAATTTAATGAATGAAATAAAAAATACAATCAAGAGCTTCAAAAAAATTAGATCAAGTAGAGAAAAAAATCTCATAATTTAAAGACAGGTCTTTTGAAAGAACCTTACCAGACAAAACAAAACCAAATAAAGAAGGAAAGAAAAAGAAAAAAGAAAAATAACACATGAAGAAAACCTACATGATGTATGGACACCACAAAGTGACAAAATATGTTAATTTTGGATATCTCAGAGGGTGAAAAGAAATTAAATGG
>NW_012114501.1:3277-4976 GCF_000951035.1 Colobus angolensis palliatus | reverse complement strand
AGACCCTGTCTCTAAAAACAAAAAGATATGATGAGATGCAAATTCATCCCATCAGAACATGAAACATTGTCCAAGATAGACTGTATGTTAGGCCACAGAACAAGTCTCAACAAATGTAAAACATTGAAATTATATCAAGTACCTTAAAACCACAATGGAATAAAACTAGAAATCAATAGCAGGAGTAACTTGGAAACTGTGCAAATGATTGAAAATTGAAACAGCATGCATCGGATTAACCACTGAGTCAATGAAAACATTAAGACAATTTTTTCTAAAAAAATTTTAAAAAAATTCTTGAAAAAAGGAAAATGGAAATGCAACATACCAAAACCTGCAAGATAACAGCAAATGCAGTGCTAAGAGGAAGGTTTATATTAGCAATTAACACCTTCATCAAAAGTGTAGAAATATTTCAAATAAACAACCTAACGATGAAACTCAAGTAACTAGAGAAACAAGAACGAACAAAACCAAAAATTAGTACGAAAAAAAACATGGGTCAGAGCAGAACTAAATAAAACAGATAATTTTAAAAAAATACAAAGTATCAAGGAATGAAAAGTTATTTATTTTAAAATATAAACGAAATTGATAATCCACTAGCTAGGTTAGCCAAGAGAAAAAGACGAGGGATCCAAATAAAGTCAGAAATGAAAAAGGAGACATTACAATTGGTACCACAGAAATATAAAAGATCATCCTAGGCTACTATAAACAACTATACACTAACAAACTGGAAGACCTAGAGGTGATGGATAATTTCTGCACACATGCAATCTTCCAATATTGAGTCAGGAAGAAATAAAAAAATCTCAACAGTCTAATAATGAATAATGAGGTTGAATCAATAATAATACGTCCAGTAAGAAAGAAGAGCCCAAGACCTGATGACATTACTTTCAAATTCTACCAATCTTACAAAAAATAATATCAATTCTCTTCAAAGTATTCCAAGAAATAGGAAAGGAGGGAATTCTTTCTAATTTATATTATGAAACCAGTGTTGACCTGATACCAAAACCAATCAAGGAAATACCAAAAAATAAAACCACAAGCCAAGACCCCTGATGAACATAGATGCAAAAATCCTCAACCAAATACTAGTAAACTAAATTCACTAACACACCAAAGAGATAATACACCATAATCAAAAGGAATTTATGCCAGGAATGCAAGGAAAGTTGAACATATGCAAATCAATAAATGTCACATCAACCGAATGAAGGATAAAAACCATGCAATCATCTCAATAGATTCCAAAATGGCATTTGGTAAAATTCAATATACCTTCATGCTAAAACTCACAACAAACTAGGCATAGATGAAACGTATCTAGATATAATAAAGGCCATATTTAAAAAATCCACATTTTACATTATACTGATGAAGAAAAGTTGGAAGTTTTTCTTCTAAGAACTGAAACTAGACAAAGATACTCACTCACGACTCTTATTCAGCCGTGTATTGAAAGCCCTAGCCAGAACAATCAGGCAAGATAAAGAAATGAAAGCTATCCAAATTGGAAAAAGGAAAGTCTAATGGTCCCTCTTTGCAGATGACATGATTTTTATTTATCTAAAAAACCTAAAAACCACCCAAACACTCTTAAATCTGATAAGCAAGCTTGGAAGAGTGCAGGATACAAAATCAACATACAAAAATTAGTAACATTTCAGTACACTAATAGCAAACTAGC
>NW_012114501.1:0-1641 GCF_000951035.1 Colobus angolensis palliatus | reverse complement strand
CTCCTATTTAATCAAGTCAGAAACTTTGAATACAGATTGAATCCTAGCTTTGCTTCATGTTGGTGACTTCCTCCAGTATTTTCCTTGGACAAAACAGTAAATTGCTTCTGTTTATTTTCAGTATTAAAAATTATCTGCATGATTTTCTGCTTAGCTTTGACTATTATCTTTTCTATTTACTCATTAAATAATCAATAGCTAGCAAAAATTTTACATTAATGAACTTTTCTATTTTTGTGTGTTTAATTCTAATTTAAAAAGTAAAATTTTGATTTATCTCTTTCTCTCAAGCAATATGTGATGATAACCTCAGAAAAAATTTTAATGGTAACCTATCAATTTCTATATTTTTTGAGAATTCTGTTTCACATGCAAACTGTGAATGAGTACTTTCAATTTATTTTAAGAAATATGCTGTCTTTGAGGCTAGTGTTCATATGATCATTTGCTCTTTGGATTCCAACAAGATTACAGGAAAAAATTTTAGAAGGATGCTCATAAGTAGAGTGACTTTTTTTGGTTATAAAATTTTATTTGAGAACATTTTCACTCTGCTTTCTGTATAAAAAAAGGAAAACCTTGAGAGAAAAATGATAACTTTTCCTGGCTACAGTCTTTACCTTTTCTAGAATTTTGTTTTTAATCTCATACGCATTTACCAACAATTAATTGAGGTAAATCTACTAAGGGGCTACATCATACATAATCTCCAGTACTAAGTTCTTCTTGTGTAATTAGAAAGCTAACTGCCACTATGAACCAAGAGAACTATCTTTCTAGAGAAATAGTCGTCACACTTCGCTTTTACTTTTCAATGTTTTGGTTTTGATTTATATTAAATTTCATTTACTGTCACTCAGTTTTCTTAATTTCTCAAAGATCTCCCCTCTCTTATCACTTCCTTAAGTATATCAGACTTAACACTTTCTCCAATTTAATAAAAATTTTGTGGTGACAAAACATAAGATCAACATTCAACAAGGTGACTTGATATTTAGGCATCATGCAAGAAATTTCTGGGAAAGCGTCACTAATCTAAGACTTGATCCCCCGATCTTCCCTTTTCTTTAATGTTGTTTTAATTTAGCATCACGCTTGAGTGTAATTTGTGATTCTTTACCTTTAAGTTGGGTCAATGACAGTATCTCATATCATCATCTCATTATTTGTCTTCTCAATAAGTTTTTGCCAAAAAAAAATTATATGTCAGGATCAAGTTACATTGCAAATACTTCCATACTATTTTGTGGTTGGTATCTTCTTTACACACAGTGCTGTGCCCAGTGAGGTATAGAATAAAAATACAGTAATGTTTATTTTAGTGAGGAGATGCTTCCTGGCCAACAAAATGTGAAGGATTTTTAAAAAATGAAGAAAAACAAAGAAAAAAAGAAAGAGGGATAGAAAAAATGAGTCAGCAAGAGAGAAAATGAATGAGAAAGACTACCAAATGAAATATTAAAATTGATATGTTTATAATAAAAATATATCTTCAATATATTTTACAAATGTTTTATGATATTTGTAAAAATCCAACTGAATAAATTATTAGTCACAAAATATACTCCAGGCTCAAGTAAAGAAATAAATTTTAAGAGTACACAGGCATAGTTACAATATAGACTTATGTCAATATTTTAT
>NW_012114500.1:8703310-8703624 GCF_000951035.1 Colobus angolensis palliatus | reverse complement strand
CATAGATGCTTATTGAAAATAGTTCAAATGATATGGAAGACAGAAAGATAGCGAGTGTTTCTCTGTTGTGTGTTTGGATGAATGTGTCTTTGGGGCAGTCACTATTAACACTGGGTGTATTTCCTTCCAGATCTTTTCCAGTGTACCTGCAAATATATATGTACACTTTTAAAAAACAAAATAGTACCTGATAAACATTGAATATCCTACTCCCACTCTGCAGTCTACATGGACATCCTTTCATGGTGATACGATGAGACCTGATTGACTCCTTTTGTTCGCTGGAGTGCTAGGTAATAATAGCTACAGATAAC
>NW_012114500.1:8697697-8698009 GCF_000951035.1 Colobus angolensis palliatus | reverse complement strand
TAGCTGGGAGTGGTGGATCACACCTGTAATCCCAGCACTGTTGGGCGGCTGAGGTGGGTGGGTCACTTGAGGCTAGGAGTTCAAGACCAGCCTGGTCAAGGTGGTGAAACCCCATCTCTACTAAAACATACAAAAATTTGCCCGGTGCAGAGGCGGGCGCCTGTAATCCCAGCTACTCGGGAGGCCAAGGCATGAGAACCACTGGAACCTGGGAGGTGGATGCTACAGTAAGCAAGCCGAGATTGCACCACTGTACTCCAGCCCGGGCAACAGTGAGACTCTGTCTCAAAGAGAAAAAAGAAAAAGAGTAAG
>NW_012114500.1:8689888-8692602 GCF_000951035.1 Colobus angolensis palliatus | reverse complement strand
TTCTGGAAAACAGCTTGACAGTTTCTTAAAAAACTAAACATGCAATTGCCATAGGATGCAGCACTCACATTCACGGGCAGTTATCCCAGAGAAATGAAGACTTATGTTCACACAAAAGCCTTTATGTATCTGTTCATAGCGGCATTATTTATAAAGGCCGGAAACTGGAAACAGCCCGGAGACTGCTCAGCAGGCGAATGGTTAAACAAACTGGTGCACTCAGGCCCCAGGTACCACTCTGCAGTAGTTCATGACATCCTTGTTCATCCGTCTTTCAAACTAGAAACCACCATCACCCTTAATCCCCTTTTCTCCATCCTGGGTCTGAGTGGACTTCATTTTGCATTTCTTTCCAATGCATTTTCCCTCTGTCCTTTCTGGTTGTGCCTCATGCCTCATTTGAACTGTTGTAAGAGCCACCGAATTGTTTCTCTGTCTCATCATAGAATCCTTTCTACACCTCATGCCTTGCTTTGCCATTGGAACAATCTTTCCAAAACATGAACAAACTTAAAAGAAATATCCCAGGTAGCCTTCCAGATAAGTCTAAGCTTTCTGTTAGAAGTTCTACTTCTTGTCTATAGGGAACCCCAGGACTCTAGAGAGATGAATTTGCTGTCTGCATTTTAAGATCAGGCATGGAGGGGCCCGTGTGGAATAGTGGTACAAATACTGGCTCTGGAATCAGAAGCCCTCATATCCTGGTTCTAACACTAGCTGGATGTTCTTGGGAAAGTTTTGGTTTCAAACCTCAGTATGAGGAAGTGTACTCAAGGGATCACACAAGGCTGCTGGGAGGAGAGGATGAGGGGCGTGGTGAAAATACTGTGTAATCCGTGAAGCACGTCGTATGTGTGAGAAGTGGAGCTGTGTGGATAGTGGTTCTGGAATCATTGTGTGAAAACGATGGATGGAAGGCACATTCGTAGTTCTGCCTGATGATACCCCTGGGCACCTGTATTGTACATGCCTGCAACATGGGTGAGGCCCGGGTCAGTACAGCTCACAGTTTGGTTTTCATGCAGATAGAAAGGCCGGAGAGAACCCTGCCCCTCTCCAGCTGTAGGCTGTCTCCTGCCTATATTTGGTGGGATTGTCTGTGGGTCCTTGGGGACAAGAATGCAGGGAGTGGGGGAAGAAAGCCGGCTTGACTGCTCGCTAGTCAGCCTTCCCCCAGGGAGGAGTGAAGGGGTCATTTCGTGGTAACTTGCCATGTCTTTCTTAACCCATCTGCTCTTAGAAATGACCAGCATGACAAGTAAAAGACCCATTAGAGACAGATGGGCTGTGTGTCCTGTGCGTTTATGGCTTTGTGGCCTCAGAGCTGCCAGGACTTTATAGCTTTCTGGGGAATGCTGGGTCAGCCAAGGGGCTGAAAATAGTGAGAGGAAGAAAATTCCCCCTCGCTGCTCTGGTCTGGGAGTGATTAGTGAGGAGAGTGGCATGGAGGGCCCAGTCATGGGGTCCCTCTCAAGCACACCCTCACCACAGTGGGAATGCGGGTCTCCACCTCCCTAGGCCTCTGTGATTTTTGTCTATCACATGCTCACCTCCAGCAGGGATGTCTATGGTGATGAGATGAGGGAGCATCATAGCACATGTGGCGCTTAGTAGGCTTGTGGTGAGTGGACGCTGGCATCAGTGGAACAGGAGACTGGGCACTGCGTATGGACGCACTCACGTGCTGGCGGCATGGGTGGACAGAGGAGAGAGGGACGCTCTGTAGTTCTCCTGTTGGTCTGTCACCCCCGCTGTTGTGAGCAGAATCTGTGAGTGCTCACACTGATTCACTGAGTGCTCACACAGAATCACTGATGGCTCAATTTTCTGCTTCCACTTTTGATTTCTTAAGAATGGAAAAAGGAATACTTCAGTGACTTTTCTGGTTGATGGCATACATTCCTTGATGTCACCTTAATGCTTTTTAATTTCTATGTATTTTGGATGTTGGAGCTTGCCTGACATCTGTGTTTTTATACCTTACCCTCTCGCGTAACTGTAGGCCACACCAGGACCAGAGAGAAGTGACCAGACTGATTGGTAGCAGGGCTAGGACTGGAATTCCCCAGGCTTTTAATGCCCAGCAGGCTCTGTTTTCTGTATTGCACTGCTCTTCCCTATTTCGACACCTGTTAGGACAGTGGATGTGAAATGTAGCTGGGCACTTTTGGGGGTGTGCTAGGAGTGTGGCAGATGCCTCAGACGGGCATTTTCCCCTGGTTCTGAATTCTCATGGCTTAGAGTCAGTCTCTAGGCTACCGACCAGGAAGATACAGGAAGTTGTTTTGTATGGCAAACTATGCCAGGGCATTTTTTTCACCCGGAAATTTATTTGGTTTGGACTGGAATAAATCGCTGATATTGGTTTCTTTGCCAATATTATTAGGGAGTGGAGTCTGACTTGTTAACTTAGCCCGATTCATAGTGCTTAGAATCTCATTGAGTGTGTGTTGAACTGAGCGGAAGTGTGAGAGCATCTTGGACAGTGGTTTGCAAACTTAGCTACATCTGGGGGACTGTGAAAAAAGCATGTGTGCTTACTCCAGACCAGTTGAAATAGAATCTGCAAGAATAGAGCCTGGGCAGCTATAGTGCTGTTAAAAACCCCCAGGTGGTTCGGATATACCGTAAAGGTTGAGAACCACTGCTCCACAGCGAATTGGAGGCCTGGATCATAGATGTGCCTTATGCTTTCACCAGCTTAGAATGGTTCT
>NW_012114500.1:8684294-8684678 GCF_000951035.1 Colobus angolensis palliatus | reverse complement strand
GGCCTTTCAAAATTCTGGGATTATAGGCATGTATGTGTTCACCCTTTTAAATATCTATGGGTAGCACTTAACTTTAAATGGGTACTATTTAAACTATTGAATGACTTTAGTATGGATTGAATGACTTTGCTCGGGCCTCGTTTTTAATTTCCTTCATTAGAGGGGGGGAAAAAATGCAGGTTGAATATCCCTCATCCAAACTGCTTGGAACCAGAAGTGTCTCAGATTTTTTTTTTAATTTTTGGATTTTTGAATATTTGTATTATACTTGCTGGTTGAGCATCCTGAATTCAAAAATTCAGAATCTGAGCTGCTCCAATGAACATTTCGTTGAGCGTCACGTCAGCACTCAAAAAGTTGTGGATTTTGGAGTTTCTGGTTAGG
>NW_012114500.1:8683691-8684244 GCF_000951035.1 Colobus angolensis palliatus | reverse complement strand
GCCAGGAGACTCGCTGAAGTCTCTGTTCTCTTCCTGCTCACTGCTCTGACTTTGTATAAGTCACATTTGTAGGGCTGTGCACAGTGGCTTACACCCGTAATCCCAGGACTTTAGGAGGCTGACCTGGGAGGATCTCTTGAGCCCAGAGTTTGGAACCAGTCTGGGCAACATGGTGAAACCCCATCCCTAGAAAAAATAAAAAATAAAAAATTAGCCAGATGCCTGTAATCCCAGCTACTGGAGAGACTGAGGTGCGAGGATCACTTGAGCCCAGGGAGTCGAGGCTGCAGTGAACCATCATCACGCCACTGCACTCCAGCCTGGTCAGAGCAAGACCTTGTCTCAAAGAAAACAAAAACAAACACACAAAAACCCATTTGTAACAGTGGCAGTAGTTAACTTTTGAAAGTTTGGAGAAAAGTTCCTAAATAACCTGTGACCATGGACAACTTACTTCACCTTTCTCTGCCTTAGTTTTCTCATCTATGAAAAATGAGAGAATATGGTACTGATCTTACAGGATTTGAAGGAGAACTAAACGAGATCAAACTCA
>NW_012114500.1:8680514-8681742 GCF_000951035.1 Colobus angolensis palliatus | reverse complement strand
GCCATTTCTATCATGTCTTTAAATGTCCCTGTTTCTCATACATTTTATAAACAAGACGGTAGAAGGAGATTCGGGAACAGCAATGTTAGAACAAGGGGGAAAAAATCACACCTAGAGCACTCCAGTTTCTGTTTTCTTCTCAGTTTAGGGCTGAGGCACTTCAGCTTCCTGTCGAAGGGACCACTCAAATCTGATTAGAAGCCATTATGGGCTGGTAATTATCCGTAATTTTAGGAAGACAGATGCAGCACCAACTCTGTTCTAATAGCAGGCTTATTAATTTTAAATTTGCATGGGAGGAGAAGCAGATGGCGAGGTGGGATAAGCGTTCAGATGCTTGGTCATTGACAGCTTTTTACTCTCACCTATCACATGGGGATTTGGGACCCAGGAAGCCCGCTGAGAACTGATGACTATCTGTCCCCTAAACAGCTGGGATCTTTTTCATCCTGAGCTCAGAAAGATTGCTCCTACTGCAGCCAGGGAAGACAGGTTGTTGACTGGTTAGAAATCATGGTAGGTTCTTTTCTCCACCCGCAGTTCGCAGTTGGAAAGCAGAGCTATCAAAAAGTTGTCTTCTCTATTGTATTTCAAATCTGGGTGTGTAAAAAATTATGTAAGCAAATTAAGCATTTCTTTAATGGTAGTTGTGTGTGTTCTTGATGCGAATGAGAGGTGCATTCCCTTGTAAAATCTCTGTGACTAAATAGGAAGATGTGAGCCTTAGAACCAAAGTTGGTTTTCTAGATGATCATATAGACTTGATGCTGAGCACCAGACAAAGATATTGATTGAAGCGATTTTTTAAAAAATTTGTCTGAGTTAAGATTTTACACCAATATTTAGAAAATCAGCAAAAGAACTTGGAGGAATGTTCTCAGGCATGCAGTTCAGCCCCCTGCCCACATTGTCATAAAATCCGAGTGTGCATACAGGGAGGCGCATTCCTTTGTGTTCTCATCACAGGTCCTTCCCTGGCTCTGCACCTGCCTGTCATGCGCGTCTGTGTGAAGAGATCACCAAACAGGCTTTGTGTGAGCAATAAAGCTTTTTAATCACCTGGGCACAGGCGGGCTTAGTACGAAAAGAGAGTCAGCGAAGGGAGATAAGGGTGGGGCCGTTTTATAGGGTTTGGGTAGGTAAAGGAAAATTACAGTCAAAGGGGGGTTGTTCTCTGGTGGGCAGGAGTGGGGGTCACAAGGTGCTCAGTGGGGGAGCTTTTTGAGCC
>NW_012114500.1:8678655-8680221 GCF_000951035.1 Colobus angolensis palliatus | reverse complement strand
GCCCAGATGGCTTATAGAGCTAGAGCTTTTTCCTTGAAGTACATGAGTATGGCTGTCAGACATCTGAAACCCTAAGCCATCTTAAAACATCATTTTGATGCTACCCCCTACCCGCCCTTTTTTTCCATTTGTAAGGGACAAGGATCCAGGAAGGAAAGTAACAGCTTACAAAGGCTTTTGTTACAATTAATCGTTCATGTTCTTTCTTTTGGTATCTTATTCTCTGTTTACATTTTATTTTTATTTTTATTTTTTTCGGAGACAGTCTTGCTCTGTCACCCAGGCTGGAGTGCAGTGGTGTGATCTCAGCTCACTCCAACCTCTGCCTCCCAGGTTCAAGGGATTCTTGTGCCTCAGCTTCCTGAGTAACTGGGATTACAGGCATGTGCCACCACGTCCAGCTAATTTTTATGTTTTTAGTAGAGACAGGGTTTCACCGTGTTGGTCAGGCTGCTCTTGAACTCCTGAACTCAGGTGATCTGCCTGCCTCAGTCTCCCAAAGAGCTGAGAGTACAGGTGTGAGCCACCGCGCCCGGCCGCTGTTTCCATTTTGTAACACTAGTTTCACCCCAGTGTAGGGTAGCTAGGGGTATTCTTCTTTCCTGTTTTCTGGTGTATTTTCCTCTACAGCATTGATCACTCTTTAACATACATTTTGGTTGTCTGTCTCTACCCACAAAAATATATGTTCCCTGTTATATCACCAGTGCCTGGCACGTAGATAGTTAGTCAATATTTGTTGAATGAATGAATGAATGAATGAATGAATGAATGAATGAATGAATGGGCTGAAATAACCTTATTCTTCTTTCTTCTGTCACTTCACACCAAATGCTTTTGGAAAATGCTATGTGAACAGGGATTGTAAGCAGGAGAGGTTACATTGCTGTGGGATAGCCCATAATCCTCAGATACTTGTCTGGAAGGAGGTGGAATACTTGAGTAGAAATGATACAAGATAACTTCTTCAGGAAATCAACCAAGTGTCACCGCTTTTCACATAGGTGTGATGTTTGCGTATGTGTGTATGAAGAGCTGTCGTGGCCTAGAATCATGGGCCTTTAGATCCCTTGTACAGATAGAAAAGTAAAGGCCAGGCCGGGCACGGTGGCTCAAGCCTGTAATCCCAGCACTTTGGGAGGCCGAGATGGGTGGATCACGAGGTCAGGAGATCGAGACCATCCTGGCTAACACGGTGAAACCCCGTCTCTACTAAAAATACAAAAATTAATGGCCGGGCGCGGTGGCTCAAGCCTGTAATCCCAGCACTTTGGGAGGCCGAGATGGGTGGATCACGAGGTCAGGAGATCGAGACCATCCTGGCTAACACGGTGAAACCCCGTCTCTACTAAAAATACAAAAAACTAGCTGGGTGTAGTGGTGGTGCCTGTAGTCCCAGCTACTCGGGAGGCTGAGCCAGGAGAATGGCATGAACCTCGGAGGCAGAGCTTGCAGTGAGCTGCGATCTGGCCACTGCACTCCAGCCTGGGCAACAGAGCGAGACTCCGTCTCAAAAAAAAAAAAAAGAAAGAAATGTAAAGGCCGAGGCCCAGGAGTGCTGCAGGC
>NW_012114500.1:8677891-8678252 GCF_000951035.1 Colobus angolensis palliatus | reverse complement strand
GGATTTATTCAGTGTTAATTTCTGAAAGACAACTGTATTTCTAGCTGAATCCATGTTACACGTTTCTCCTGGCAGTGTTGCTGGGGCTATTCCCGTGGCTTAGTCTTAGGGAAGCACACGCCTTTGAATACCGCTGAAGCTGTGAGTACCCGAAGCGCACCGGAGTACTTTTGCCCGGGGTGTTAGTCACTGATACACGTCTCAGTCAGACCTGATGGATTCTTGACCCCTTCCTTTTTTAATTTTTTAATTTTAATTTAAAGTTTTGTTTTTTAAGAGCACAACCCCTCAGGTGGCCACCGTGAATCTCTGGTGTCTTCAGTTGGTTGAAGCCTATTTGCTGTCTCTGGTTCAAACATAT
>NW_012114500.1:8676451-8677841 GCF_000951035.1 Colobus angolensis palliatus | reverse complement strand
TGGGGTGTTAGTCACTGATACACGTCTCAGTCAGACCTGATGGATTCTTGATCCCTTCCTTTTTAAATTTTTTAATTTTAATTTTAATTTTTGTTTTTTAAGAGCACAACCCCTCAGGTGGCCACCGTGAATCTCTGGTGTCTTCAGTTGGTTGAAGCCTATTTGCTGTCTCTGGTTCAAACATATTCGAAGCCTGATGATGCTTCCCTCGGTTGTTCTTCTGCTGTGTGACCTCCGCACCCGCAGGGTTCAAGACTGTCAGAGCTGGGAGCCACCTTCACAACTACCAGGGTTTCCGGAACCTCCTTTATCTAGCCCTGGGGATGGAATAGATGTCATCAGGGGCGGAGGCTTATTAGGTTTACATGCCATTGATAACGAATGAGGAGGTTTTCTTTTATATAAGGGGAGCTTCTTATAATGTGCTTTAGTAGGGTAAAGAAGCTTTTGAGGTTTGCTTTCTCTGGAAGGATAATTTGTGATCCTGCCCTCGCTTTCAACAAATATATAATTTGCATACCAGTGCATGTTGTATTACTGAGCACTGGCTGACAAACGGTTCTTAACTTGTCATTCACTCAGCCACTGTTTCTTGAATGGCATATGTGTGCCAGCTGCAGTAGGAACTTGCTAAGGCTCTAGGACTAACCCTTAGGAAACAGGGGTCCTGGGGGAAGCAAATGCATATAACTATAAACGTTTGTGGGGATATCAGAGGGGGTAACTATAGGTGCAAAACTTCATTCATTCATTGTCCCATCTAGGAGGTTTTGTGTCTTAGCAGCGTGTTCCATAGTAACACATTCCTGTATCAAAATATTCATCATATTATTTTGAAATTCTCTGCTTAGGTATGTATTTTTCCCACTAAGTTTAGAACTGGTTAAGGACAGGCTATGGGGTATGTAATATATGTACACACACACACACACACACATATATATATTACCATTGTAAATATACAATATATATTTATATATACACACACATATATATTTCTCCTTCTCTATATATACACACAACACACACACACACACACACATATATATACGCACACATATATACGAAATACACACACACACACACACAGACACACTTCTGCCAAGCACAGAAAGTCAAAACTAGGCAAGGGTTCCTTTAGGGTTCATGAAAAAATAGATGTGCTCAGTTGAGAGCATCCTTAAGTTGCCAGGGCAAAGACAGGATGGATTCACAGAGGGAGATAGTTTTTTGTTGTTGTTGTTCTCCTTTGTTTAACTCTTGAATTCGAAATAATCCAGACTTATGGAATGTTGCAAAAATAGTACAGAGAATTCCCGTATGGTCTTCCCTCAGGTTCCCCAAACATTTCACCCCATTTGTACTTTCTTTTTCTCTCTCTGTACATATA
>NW_012114500.1:8648148-8670236 GCF_000951035.1 Colobus angolensis palliatus | reverse complement strand
TGGATATTAGCCCTTTGTCAGATGAGTAGATTGCAAAAATTTTCTCCCATTCTGTAAGTTGCCTGTTCACTCTGATGGTAGTTTCTTTTGCTGTGTAGAAGCTCTTTAGTTTGATTAGATCCCATTTGTCAATTTTGGCTTTTTTTGCCAATGCATTTGGTGTTTTAGTCATGAAGTCCTTGCCCATGCCTATGTCCTCAATGGTATTGCCTGGGTTTTTTTCTAGGGTTTTTATGGTTTTAGGTCTAACATTTAAGTCTTTAATCCATCTTGATTTAAGTTTTGTATACGGTGTAAGGAAGGGGCCAGTTACAGCTTTCTACATATGGCTAGCCAGTTTTCCCAGCATCATTTGTTACTTAGGGAATCCTTTCCCCATTTCTTGTTTTTGCCAGGTTTGTCAAAGATCAGATAGTTGTAGATGTGTGGTGTTATTTCTGAGGGCTCTGTTCTGTTCCATAGGTCTATATCTCTGTGTTTGCACCAGTACCATACTGTTTTGGTTACTGTTGCCTTGTAGTATAGTTTGAAGTCAGGCAGCGTGATGCCTCCAGCTTTGTTCTTTTGGCTTAGGATTGTCTTGGCAGTGTGGGCTCTTTTTTGGCTCCGTATGAACTTTAAAGTAGTTTTTTCCAATTCTGTGAAGAAAGTCATTGGTAGCTTGATGGGGATGGCATTGAATCTATAAATTACCTTGGGCAGTATGGCCATTTTCATGATATTGATTCTTCCTATCCATGAGCATGGAATGTTCTTCCATTTGTTTGTGTCCTCTTTTATTTCATTGAGCAGTGGTTTGTAGTTCTTCTTGAAGAGGTCCTTCACATCCCTTGTAAGTTGGACTCCTAAGTATTTTATTATCTTTGTAGCAATTGTGAATGGGAGTTCACTCATGATTTGGCTCTCTGTTATTGGTGTACAAGAATGCTTGTGATTTTTGCACACTGATTTGGTATCCCGAGTTGCTTATCAACTTAAGGAGATTTTGGGCTGAGACAATGAGTTTTTCTAAGTATACAATCATGTCATCTGCAAACAGGGACAATTTGACTTCCTCTTTTCCTAATTGAATACCATTTATTTCTTTCTCCTGTCTGATTGTCCTGTCTAGAACTTCCAACACTATGTTGAATAGGAGTGGTGAGAGAGGGCATCCCTGTCTTGTGCAAGTTTTCAAAGGGAATGCTTCTAGTTTTTGCCCCTTCAGTATGATATTGGCTAGGGGGTTTTGTCATAAATAGCTCTTATTATTTTGAGATACATCCCGTCAATACCTAGTTTATTGAGAATTTTTTAGCCTGAAGGGCTGTGAATTTTGTCAAAGGCCTTTTCTGCATCTATTGAGATAACCATGTGGTTTTTGTCTTTGATTCTGTTTATGGGATAGATTACATTTATTGATTTGCGTATGTTGAATCAGCCTTGCATCCTAGGTATGAATACAACTTGATCGTGGTGGATAAGCTTTTTGATGTGCTGCTGGATTCAGTTTGCCAGTATTTTATTGAGGATTTTTGCATTAATGTTCATCAGAGATATTGGTCTAAAATTCTCATTTTTTTGTTGTGTCTCTTCCAGGCTTTGGTATCAGTATGATGCTGGCGTCATAAAATGAGTTAGGGAGGATTCCCTCTTTTTCTATTAATTGGAATAGTTTCAGAAGGAATGGTACCAGCTCCTCTTTGTACCTCTAGCAGAATTCGGCTGTGAATCCATCTGGTCCTGGACTTTTTTTTGGTTGGAAGGCTATTATTGCCTCAATTTCAGAGCCTGTTATTGGTCTATTCAGGGATTCAACTTCTTCCTGGTTTAGTCTTGGGAGGGTGTATGTGTCCAAGTCTTTTGCTATTTTTAAATGATCTTTGTAATTTCATTTCTGATTATGAAACTGGCACATATTTACCATATAGAAAAATAAAGGAGATCACAGAGGAAAAAGTACTCATGATTTCACTTTCCAGAGATTTAAGTGTATAAGTTGAGTATCCCTAATCTGAAAATCTGAAATACAATTTATTGTTAAGTAGTGACCTCATGTCCTGTAACCCTGATGAACTTACTAATTCTAGGAGTATTTTAGTATATTCCTTGAGGTTTTCTCCATGTGAGAACATATAATCTGCAAATAAAGGTAGTTTCACTTCTTCTGTTCCAGTCTGGATACTTTTATTTCATGCTCTTACCTAATTGTACTGGCTACTATCTCCAGTACAACATTGAATAGAAGTGGTGAGAGTGAACGTCTTTGTATTATTCCTAATCTAAAGGTTAAAACATTTGGTCTTTCACCACTAAACATGATGTTAGCTGAAGGTTTCTCACAGATGTCCTCTATCAGGTTGTGGAAGTTCGCTTCTATTCCTTGTTTGTTGAAAGAATACTGAATTTTGTCATATGTTTTTCCCACATCTATTGAGATGATCACATTAGTTTTGGTTTATTTTCTATTGATACTATATTAATTGGTTTTCAGATGTTAAACTAACCTTCTATCCCTGGGATAAATCCCACTTGGTCATCCTGTATAATGTATGCAGATGTTATTGGATTCAGTTTGCTAATATTTTGTTGAGGATTTTGTGTCTGTATTTAAAGACTATATTCATTTGTAGTTTTCTTGTGATGTCTTAGAGTGTTTTAGTAATACTGGCCTCATAGAATAAGCTGGGAAGTGTTCTCTCCTCTAGTTTTGGAAGAGTTTGTGAAAAATTGGTATTAACTCTTCTTTAGATATTTGGTAGGATTTAGCAGTGAATCCGTCTGGGCCCAGGCTTTTCTTGGCATGTAGTTTTTTTGATTGCTAATTCAATCTCTTTAGTTTTAGAAGTCTATTCAGATGTCAGTTTTGATGGCTTGTTTTTTTTTTTTTTTTTTTCAGTATTTAAAGCTATTGCAGACTTCTAGTATGTAGTGGTTCGGGTAAGAAATCGAATGTCATCCCTACATTTAGTCCTCTGTATATAATGTGCTTTTTCTCTTTTTATTCCTCTTAGGATTTTCTGTTCATCACTGGTTTTGATCAGTTTGGTGTGCCTTGGTGTAGTTTTCTTCATGTTTCTTGTCCTTAGGATATCCTATGTTTCTGGGATATTTGGGGTTTATGGTTTTCATTGCCCATCCATGATAGACTGAATAAAGAAAATGTGGTACATGTACACCATGGAATACTAAGCAGCCATAAAAAGGAATGAGATCATGTCTTTTGCAGGGACATGATTGAAGTCAGAAGCCATTATCCTCAGCAAACTAATGCAGGAACAGAAAACCAAACACCGCATGTTCTCACTTACAGGTTGTAGCTGAATGATAAGAACACATGGACACATGGGGGAAACAACAAATACTGGGGCCTGTCAGAAGTGAGGAGTGGGGGTTGGGGGGAGAGAGAGCATCGGGAATAGTAGCTAATAGATGTTTTGGTTAATAGCTAGGTGATGAGATGATCTGTGCAGCAAACCACATGGCACATGTTTACCTACGTAACAAACCTACACATCCTGCACACGTACCCCTGAACTTAAAATATAAGTTGAAGGAAAAAACTAAAAAAGATTTTAAAAATCCACTTAAACTCCATACTTGCATCACAATTAAATCAAAATTAATTACGGAACTAAATGTAAACTGCAAAACTAGAGAACTTACAATAGAAAACATAAGAGAACATCTTCATGATGTGGAGTTAGGCTAAGTATTCTTAGTTATCACATCAACAAAATGATTAAAGAAAACATGATCAATTCAACTTTATACTAATTAAAAATTCTTGGTCAGCACAAGACACTATTCATAGAATTAAAAGACATGCTACAGATTGGGAGAAAAATATGAAAATCACTAATATGACAAATAACTTGTGTGATGGTTAATTGTGTGTGTCACTGTGACCGAGCCCCAGGGTGCCACGACATTTGTTCCTATGTTATTTTGTGTGTGTACTGGAGGCGGGATCTGGATAACATTAACACTGGAATAGGCAGTCTATGTGAAGCAGATTGCCCTCCTTGAGTGGGCCTCATCCAGTCAACCAAAGGCCAGAGGAGAAGTAAAAGGCCCAATAAGAAGGAAATACTTTCTTGGGTATCTGCCTTTCCGTCTTGGGAATTTCAGCCTCCAGAATCTCATGACCAAACTGTGTGTATACACACACACATACGAACACAAACACAAACACACACACACAAAACACACACAGACATATATGCTATATACATATACATGCATATATAAATATATATGTATACACACACACACACACACACACACATACTTCCTAGGTAAGTAGGAAGGATTGCATTTTGTAAAGCTCAGCCATTCGATGATAATTGTTCAAGTCGGCCAGTGATTATGGGGATGTTTTAGTATAGGATTCTGTCTCCTTTTTTATACTATTGAAGTTCTGCATTTGAAGAAGTAGGATAGAATAATAGCTGAATTTCTCCACATACACATCAAAGCCCTGGAGATTAACACAGAGTCGAAAATACCACCCATAATCCTGCCCCCAAAAAGGGCTAGGGAACTCTGGGGACCCCAGGTGATTTTATTTAGCCAGATCTGGGAGCCACATAACAAACAGCAGAGGGAGAGGAAACACCATGCAAACAGAGGCCAGCACAGCAGCGAGGGCCTGTTAATGACAAAACACAGGTAAAACCTTCCTCGGAAAGCGAGTATGGAGAAACACAGTTCAGGCCTGAGACCTGGTGGATCAGAAGCCTGCTACTGGGGTATTGAAAGGCAGGGGCTTCACAGTGCAGAGGACCAGAGGGGCCAATCTTCGAAGGGCAGAATTGCTGGGAGACGGGGAGGCCTGGACAAAGGAAGCATCCTCTGGAGACTTGTGAGGAGAATGAATGAAGTACCTGGCAGAAATTAAAGGTCCTGGTTGAACAAAATAGAATCCCAGAATGAGAGCACACATGCCTGTCCCCCAAAGCCAGGCAATATTTCCTAAAATCCCAAGAAAAAATCATTTTTGCCAAGGACCTTATATCCAGTGATGCAATCTATGTATGGAGACATTGGGAAAAGTTTATAATTATGTAAAAGTCAGCGAGACCTGATTCCCTCATGAGGACTCTGTTTAGGATAAATTCCACTCAACAGGTGATGCTTAGGACACACTTTTGAATAGCTCATGTGCATCAACATATTTAAATGTAGATCTCAACCAAAAACCAAGGTGTCACATGGGCTGTCACTTTATGTTTGGGTTAAAATAACAAATAAAAAATGGCAGGTAAAGAGGTTAGAGAAGAGGAAAATAATGTCTTTGATTGTCATAGTGGTAAAAATTTGAAGTTGAAAGAAATAATTTAAAATGTATATACCAAATAGTAGAAATGTGTCAAGTTAAAAGGGGATTAGTGACATCAAAACCTTTTCAGTGCATTGTTAAATGGGAGCTATGCCACTCTTCCTAAATAACAAACAAAAAGCACACACACATACACAAACAAAAAAGAAAACAAATAACATCAACAAAGAAATACAGTAAAATAATCTACCACATATGGTAAACATAGACTAAAATATGGAAGAGTTTAGAATATAAACAGGGAAATAAGAATGTTTTTGTTAATCTAAATTCATATCCACCAAAATCAATCATAATAATAAAAGCTTAAAACATTATATGTAAAAAATCCAATAGTCCAGAGTGAGAAGCAAAATATGTTTTAATGAAACAGATTTAAAACTTAAACATTTTAACTGATGGACTAAAATTAATTTTGGATGCAAGTTAAAATTGGGGCAGAGAATATTCTTTTACACAACAGAATGCCAGCAAAAAGAAATTAAAATTAATTTTGGATGAAAGTTAAAATTTGAGCAGGGAATATTGTTTGTTATGAAGAATGCCAGCAAAGGCAAGTATAAAGTAAGATTTTGAGATAGAAAATTTTCAATGTACAAACATAAATATAGTAACTGACACAGGCAGGGGTGATTAATTGATGATAAAATACTCAGAGGAAGATCGTTAGAATACAGGATGTTTATACTATTTCAAACCACTTTCCAAATTAATTATAAATACGGTGTCTTTACAACGCACAGAGCTGCTAGACCCCTACTTAGCCAAGTGACAATCCTAGTATCACCACAATGGGGATGGACACACTGGGCCTTCTCTGCCTGCAGATGGACTGAGGTAGGAAGCTCACAGCATGGACTCTGCAGTGTTCCTGGCAAAATGTTTACACTGAATTTAATCATGAGGACATTTGCAGATAACTTCAGAATGTAGACCATTGAGCCAGACAGTTGACTTGCTCTCTACAAAGAAGTCCATGTCACCACCATCAATGACAGCAACAAAAAGATGAAATGTTTTGGGTTCAAAATGACTAAAAAAGCACAAGTTACATAGTCTTTTTACTCTTTTTGAGCCCAAAATGTCTCTTCTCCTTTTTGTTGTGTTCTTGGTGGTGACATGGACTGTTTGAAGGAGACAGGTCAGTTGTCCTGTTCAATGTTCTACATTCTGCAGTTGTCTGAGGATTACCTCCTATGAAATTCAGGCTAAGCGTTTTCAGCAAGAACATGGTATTGTTCATACTCTGCCCTGGCAGAGTCCTGGCTGACATGCAGTCTCCTACCAGCAGCTCCTGACTCCTGTTCTCTACACAGTGGGAATTGAGAGGAGCAGGGGTAAGGCCTGTCAATGTTGTTTGTCCATCTGGGCATTGGTCTCCCTAGGTATTGATCAAAATTGGAGGGGTATGGACTGTGGCTTCTCAAATCAAAGGAGCGTAGTGGGTTGAAATCATCAAGAGTATTCTGTGTCTAAAATTCAATCCTCAGTGAAGGACCCCTGCAGGGTTGTGTTTGCACTTGAACTTGCTTTGCTGTTTTAGTTGTTTTCATCAAGTGGAAAAGCTACTTTTTGTGACATTCTTCCACCCTTTTCATCCTTCCAGCAGTATTTGTTATCTGTAGGGGAGGGAAAGAAAAAATCAAATGAGCATTTTTTGTCAGGTCCTCCTGGTAGCTGAGTCTGGAGGGGTTGCTAAGTAGTGATATCTCAGGGGCAAACTGATCTCCTGCTGGGAGGATGAACTGAAGGGTGGGCCGTGGGTTGGCTGAAGGGTGAAGCGCCATCCACAAGTGAGAAGAAAACACTCCTGAACTTCCCTGAACTTCCAGTGAGCTTGGGGTGCAGGATATAAGGACCCCGCCTATGCCTAGCCAGCAGCGGGGAACATCAGCCCCTTTCCTCCTGATCCCCTCTGTCTGGGCAGAGTGATGGCTTTTCCTCCCAGTGAGGATGTGCTCAGCATCCATCATGGCTGCCAAGAAGCAGAGAGGAGCAGAAAGAGAGGAGCAGAAGGAGAGGACCTTTTGCAGAGAAACCCACCCCATTACAACTCCATGTCCTAGTCTTCTAGGGAGGAACGGGAGGGCCATGGGAAGAACGATGGATATGAGAAGCAGCAGGAACCTCAGAAAACATACACATCCGGGTCCATCTTTTACAACAGAGGAGTAGTGATGCCACAGGGGTAAGACTGAACTAAGGGCACATGACTTGCTATTGACAACCCAGGAATCAGAATCTATCCACTAAGGCTGTTTCAATAAAGATTGGAGAAAGCGAGAGGAAAGACTCCAATCTGGAGGTCTCAACAGTCATGAGAGGCGGTTGGGTCACCTTGACTAGGACAGGAATAAGGTTCTAGAAATAAATATGATATTGCTGCTGCTTCTTTGGTTGGTTAAAAAAATAAAAAAATATATAATTATAAGTATTTGTCCAAAGGGGATCAGGAAAAAAAGGGAATTTAAAAAAAGAGACTCAAAATGGAGTTAGTAAAGAGAGAGTGGGGACTGTAACCAGGGCCCAACTTATTTTCCCTAATGCCCTGAATTTGATTCCACATCTTGTTCGACCTTAAGGCATTTCTAGAAATGTTCTCAATATCTAGACCAAGAAAACTCTGAAGCAGAAAGAGAAAAGGATTAGTTTGTGTTTTACTACGGTCTCCCATCCTACTTATTGTTTTCCCCAAGTAAATTTTGGGAAAGGTTTGTTTTTAATATTTTATGCCAGTGTGAAGAGAGGCATTACGAAGTATTCATACACAATCTCCTGCAGAATTTCAGTCTTACTTTGTTATTGTATTCTCTTCAGGAAAAGTGAGACCAGTGAGTTCTCTTTGGGGATTTCGTGGAAGGTTAATAATTGACCAAAAGTAAAATTTTCACATTGCAGTGGTGAGTCCACTAGTGGGCTATAAAATGGGTGTGGGGAAATGTAAAGTGGAAGTTTTCTTTTAAAATGCAAAAGAAAATACTAAATTCCACTATATGTAATGTGGGAGGTATTATTTCTGTACATTAGGTGTTAATATAATGACTATTTCTTACTTATCTTGTATTCAAAATTGAGCAAGTGTGCTTCAAGCAGATGCTAAAAGTCTAATCTATTAATTTTCTTGTTTTTCTTGTATTTTTTTCTATGCTTTACAAACAGCACTACTGAGAGCAGAATACAGATCCCACTCAGCCTTTTCTGTGGAATAGCCACATGTATGTGACACTTCCATGTCGCTAACCTGAGGTCACAGTAGACCAGGGATCCTTCTCATCTTTAGCCACATATTAGAGTCACGTGGGAGCATTTTAAAACTACAGATGCTCAAACCACACCCCAGGTCATGTAAGTGAGAATCTTGAGGTGTGAGTTCAAGGCATTCATCTTAATTGAAATCTCACTAGCTGCTTATTACATGGCAGCAGGATTTAGAGATACTAAATGGACCAGCCGAATTTCCCATGATTTTCTTTCCTTTCCCCATTTATCTCATGATTGGCTTTGTTCCCAGTGGTTCCATGGATTGTAGCCTTCTCTGACAATTTCAGTTAAATTTCTCTCTTATCAATTGGGCTGGACCAAAGCAAACATTGTCCTGTAGACAGATTTTTTTTTTGAGACAGAGTCTCTCTCTGTCGCCCAGGCTGGAGTGCAGTGGCTCACTGCAAGCTCTGCCTCCTGGGTTCCCGCCATTCTCCTGCTCAGCCTCCCGAGTAGCTGGGACTACAGGCGCCCGCCACCTTGCCCGGCTCGTTTTTTGTATTTTTTAGTAGAGATGGGGTTTCACCGTGTTAGCCAGGATGGTCTCAATCTCCTGACCTCGTGATCTGCCCATCTCGGCCTCCCAAAGTGCTGGGATTACAGGCTTGAGCCACCGCGCCTGGCCGACAGATTCTTGTCTGTCATCTTGTGTATGCATAAAGCTGGTCCTGGAGTCACTTTTCTCAATGTTAATTCGTAAAATGCTTTCTCATATACACTGGCCTCAAGATGCATCTGACTTGCATTTTAGACCCTTCACTGGACTTGTAGAAGTGGAAATGGGAATAAAAAGGAGAGAGGTTGGAATGATGAACTTCATGATGTATGCAGTTTTGAAGTCCTGCCCTCTGCATGTACTTTAGAACTGATGTCCCTTTAGAATGTCATAAATGTTCTCCAGTTAACGTCAGCTCGAGTGAGTCAATGAGGTGAGAACACTGAGACCCTGGCAACTCCATCCACGTTGGCACTAGACTGCACATCTGGGGCTGAAGACAAACCTGACTCCAGGCCAGTGGGGAACTCCCACCTGTGACCCCGGTTCTGATTTAGTTTCCTAAGGGGGGCTCTTTGTGCTTAATTTAACACTTCCCGTTGAGAGGAACAAGTGATGATCAAGTGTTGACTTAGTTGGGTTGCTCAAAAGAAGACTCAACAGGAAAATCGATGTGTAAATGATGTACTAAAGCAATGATTTCTGCAGAAAGAGGCAATGGAGTTTGGGATGCAGGGAGGAAAGGTAAATTTCCCAAGAGAGTGTGTGATTCCGGGCTAACAACCCTGTGTTCAGCAGCTTAAACTTGGATGAGGACAAGGAGGCCTGGCTCTCCTGTGGCCATGAGAGGGACTGTCAAGACACTAGAAGAAGGAATAGAGCAGAGTTCAGAGAGCAAAGAGAACACGAGGAGAGAAAGGGCCTGTCAGGGTGGGAGCCCATGGGACACAGAGGTAAGACCAGACATAGATTCAAGCAGCTGTTGGAGAGAACAAATGGAAATGAAATGAAAAAGCAGTGGGAGAATGAGCTGTCACTACAGACAGAGAAATAAGAAGTGAGTGCAGCTATCAGCCATAGATATGATTACCTCTGCACCCTAAGCTTGCAGGCCAGGGAATCTGCATGCCAGTCTCCGCTTGCTGAGCGGGAGTTTTCTTTTGATAATCTTCGGTTTCAGGATACTGGAGGCATGAATCTGGCCAATGACTTGACACCCTTGTGTGTTGTCTGCTGAGCCTTCAAGTGCATCATCTTCCATCTGGGGAGGGTTCTTCATCCGCAGTGAGGGCTCTACAACCAGCTCTGAAAATAAAACCACAGCCAATAGGATCCACTGGCACCCATGATCTTACTGTGACTTTCTCTTCTACCCAGAGGACATCAAATCAGGAAAGTGGCCTTGGAGAAGAAAGTCCAAAGGGTGAGGGGAAGCCAGTAGAGTCACTTTAATATTTTCTTTTTTCTTGATCTTTCCTACATTACTGAGCAATGGTAAGATTGCCAGGAGCCAGAGGCACTGCCAATTCACAAAACTATTCAAGAAACGTAGGCTTAAGAAACACAAATAGCTTCCAGATAGATAAGGCAAAGGCAAGGAAATAACACTGTATGTAGGGTATGCTTTGGGGAGAGCAGAGATTACAAAAATCAAGTTAAATCAGAGCTGGGTTCAAACAGGAGATGGGAATGGAAGGGTCTGGCAGGGTGGCAGCCCATGTGGCACAGAGGTGAGACCAGACAGAGGTGACAGCAGCTGATGAGAGGAAAGAACCAGGAAGACTAAACCTAGTTAATTTACAAAAGATGTATCATTATATGATTTACTGCGTATTTATATGCACCGTAGATAGCATACACACCAGATATGCATAGTCACACATAATAGGACAAATGATATAAATTGGTACATGTTAATTTAAAGAAATGCATGTATCTGTACATGCAGGTTTAAAGAAGAAATGTTATATAGGGATTTTGGAGAGATTGAATGTAACAGTGTCATCACTATTCTAGTCTATTTAAATTGGAAAAAAAATTAGAGACATGAGAAGAATGAGAAAGAAAAGGTGTGAGAGAAACAAATGACCTGGTAGACAGCAGGGAGAAATCACCAGGTGAAGCAAAATATTAATGAAACAGAAGGCATTTACTCTTTTTTCTTACCTGGGGCCTGGTTCAGGCTCTGGACTCCAGGGAAAGTGTGCAAGAGGGAGTGTGTCTGAGCCAGTGGGGTGAGTCTTGGCTGGGGGCGTGAGAATCCATAGATAAGCAAAGGAGAGTCCAGTGGGAAGAAATCAGTTTAAGTCATCTCAGCACGTGTCAGGGACTGCGTATCCCCCGACACTCCCTGAGTGCCTTTCATGTGTCCTCTCCATGGGTCCAGATGGTGCTCATTATCTCACCCAACGCTCCCTCCTCCTGAGGACAGGGGTCCCCTCATTCCTCAGTGAGGGCATCGCTTGACAGATGAGCACCAGGCAGCCCCAGGGGCTCCAGGAGGAGATACTGAGTGGGACGGAGAGTGAGAATGAACACGGCCCAGGATTTTAAGGAAATCTGAGCAGAAGTGGATCCCTGTGAGATGGAAACTGAGGACATGGCTGTGAACATGAGTGGAGAATTTAAACTAAATGGAATTCATAAAAGAGACTGATATGAACACTTTCCATATGAAAGTTGCCCTTTTATTTCAAAAAAAGCAGAAGAAAAAGCAGAAGAAGCTGGGCATGTCAGGAGACTGAGTGTGGGCCCAGGATTTACACTGTTACTCATTGTGCCTCATAGGTTGTTACTGAAAGTGCCTGATAGGGGAAAATTGGCTTCATGAGGGATGGGGAAGGAGAGGAAGAAAACTGGCAGAGGAGTCTGTGTGAGAAAGGAAAGGAAGAGGGGCCCTAGAAAGCAGAGATCTTCATAACTGCTCTACCTCACAGGAGACATCATCCATGAAGTCACTTTCTAAGTGTAAATTTAGCTGAAAGATCTTAAAAGGATTAGATAACACCCATTCATAAGTTTATTAGGCAATTCTTATGGAATCAAGCCCTTTGGAAATTATCATAATTAATATTCCCAACAATGATTGCAGGTAGATATTATTTTTCAGATGAGGGAACAGAGATGTAAACAGCAAAAAGACAAAAACCTTGGCCAAAGTCAACAAGCAGAAAGTGGCAAACCCAGGACCTGAGAGCAGATTTGGTCCTAAGCTCCAGGCCTTTGCTCATCTCACTGGGTTGTAGCATCGTGAATTTCAGCTTGACCCTGAGGAAGCATGGGAGGCCCCATTCTCTCCTCCACCCACAGCACTGTGACCACCAACACCTGGATTAGAGCTTCATGACTCCGTTTCCTTTCCTACCTTGGAAGTTCCATTGGTTCCCAGAATCAGTGTTGGCTGTGAAGCTGCAGGTGGTGGAGGAAAGGCCCCACATGGCCAAGCCATTCCCTTGATCCAGCTGTAGTCGCAGACAACTGGGCAAACAGGGTGCTTCGTTCCAGCTGTGCATGTGAAATGTGCACCTCTGACAGGTGGTGGCTCAAGTCTCCACTCCAAGTCCCTTGGGGACAGACCGTCTTGGTGGGAGCTGAAAGGAGAAGGGGCTTCAGTAGGAATAATCTGAGTTTTCCCTTTGTTAAGCACACCCAGAACACCCATCCCCAATGTCCCTGCAGTCAGTAAAGCCACCCAGTGACCCACGCCACACAGACAGACATCATGTAAATGCAGGTGACGTCACCTTTCCTGTCTGTGCCTGGGGATGCTGACATGGCAGGGGCCCAGGCTGGGGTGTCCCTGAAATGAAAAACCTTTGCTTCAGCCCAGAGGGCTTTGGATTGTCTAACAAGACCATCATGATTATTCTGTTATTATTCAATTCTTTCTTGTGACAAGAGGGAAGGTTCTAGAGAGGCCTCAGAGCACAGGAGAGGAGGAGCTGTTTTTCTTCACACACAGGGATATAAGAACAGGCCAAGAGTTAGAGCTGCGAGGCTTTGAGAAAGAACCACGAAAAAGGGGGCTGGGATGCTACAGACCAAACACTAAGTGAGGCAAACTTTTATGGGTTCTGGGATACTTTGAATTTCCCATTGACTATAATGGTTTGACCCTCTACCCACACATACCCATCCTATTGCCATATAGTGGGTGTCAGCAGACAGAGGCAATGTAGGAGAGGGACCAGTCCCTTCCCAGAAATTCAGGGGCCACAAGAGCCACAGATCAGCACGTGCGGTTCCTTAGGAAGGCCACAGAGGACACGATCCTCACATTACCCACTGCTCCAGTGGGGTTCGGGTGGCACCCCTTAAACAAATTTTTTCCATTTCCCCCGGGAGAGGAATAGCATTCTGAGTGGACTAAGAAAAGACTTCCAATGACCTTACGCCAGTCCAGGTTGGGCTCAGGATGGGGACGGGGCCCGCGGGGCCAGATCCACGTTGCTGGGGGTCCTCTCTCTCCTCCCCTCTCCACATCCCCATTCTCTGCAAGGTTTTCTAAGTTTTCTTAAAAACGCCTCAGTGTCCTTAGCTCTAATATGCAAATGCCACTGCCCACTTGGGAGTGTCCTTTGAGACTTGAATGGGTTATAGCAGGAGAGAGCTTGCTTGCAAAGGGGCAGGGCATAGAGCAGGTGCAAGGTCAGTGTGTATTTTAATTGTTTCATGAATCACTGTGATTCTAGAAAGGCATTTGCTGTTTTGAAACTCAGGGAGAAATGCAAAACAGGAATGGGGATGGTCCCAGTATGAAAGGCACTTACTGACCAAAATAGAATAGAGGCCAACGTCTTTGTTGCTAGTTTCTTTCTTTTTGTGTGTGTGCCTGTGTGTGTGTGTGTGTGTGTGGGTGTGTGTCAGTGTGTGTGACACAGGGTCTCACTTTGTTGCTCAGGCCGGCGTGCAGTGGTGCAATCGTGGCTCACTGCAGGCTCAACTAACCAGGCTCAGGTGATCCTTCCACCTCAGCCTCCCGAGAAGCTGGGACTATAGGTGTGTACCACCATGCCCTGCTAATTTTTTTGTAGAGACAGGGTTTCACCACGTTACCCATACTGGTCTCAAACTCCTGCGCTCAGGCGATCCACCTCCTTGGCCTCCCGAAGTGCTGGAATTACAGGTGTGAATCACCACACCTGGCATTTTTGCTAATTTTATTACAACATAATCCAATATACTGGGGGACATCACAGAGTTACTTGCTTTTACTAGAAGATAATGTAATGGGTAAAATCCCCAACAATCCACATAAAATTCCCAGAATTGAAGTTATAAAAAAGAGAATGAGCAAGAAGAAATGACAATTGGATTTTGTTTTTTTGTTTTTTTTGAGATGGAGTCTTGCTCTGTGGCCCAGGCTGGAGTGCAGTGGCTGGATCTCAGCTCACTGCAAGCTCCACCTCCCGGGTTTACGCCATTCTCCTGCCTCAGCCTCCCCAGTAGCTGGGACTACAGGCGTCCGCCACCTCGCCCGGCTAGTTTTTTGTATTTTTTAGTAGAGACGGGGTTTCACCGTGTTAGCCAGGATGGTCTTGATCACCTGATGGTGATCCGCCCGTCTCGGCCTCCCAAAGTGCTGGGATTACAGGCTTGAGCCACCGCACCCGGCCGGATTTTGTTTTTACACATCCTGTGGAGCTGCTATCTCAAGGGGCACTTGCTCAGAGGAAGGGTTTTCTGGACGTCATGGGGACAGGAACCACTCTGCTTTGCTCATCGGTTATACCAGAACGTCATGAGGGACACTAGTTGTTGATGATTTTCATGAGAATGTAGCACTGAGACCAAAACTTGATTGAAGCTAAAAACCCACACGTGGAGAAAACCACTGGAGCTCTGCAGAGGATGCAAGCCTGGCCACGCATAAAGGAAGGGACGCTGGACTGCGTCAGTGGAGGGAAGACCCCTCAGAGGAAGTAGAGCCGCAGTCCCCAACCTTTTTAGCACCAGGGTCTGGTTTCATGGAAGACAATTTTTCAGGGACCAGGGTAGGAGGGATGGTTTTGGGATGATTCAGGCATATTACATTTACTGGGCACTTTATTTCTACAAATATTACACTGTAATATGTAATGAAATAATTATACAACTCACCATAATGTAGAATTAGTTGGAACCCTAAACTCGTTTTCCTGCAACTAGATGGTCTCATCTGGGGTGACAGTCACTGGGAGACAGTGACAGATCATCAGGCATTAGATTCTCATAAGGAAAACACAGTCCAGATTCCTGGCAGGTGCACTTCACAATAGGGTTCGAGCCCCTGTGAGAATCTAATGCCCCTGCTGATCTGACAGGAGGTGGAATCCAGGCTGAAATGCTCTCCCACCGCTCATCTCCTGCTCTGCGGCCCAGTTCCTAACAGGTCATGGACCCATAATGGCCCATGGCCCCAGGGCTGGGGATTTCTGAAGAAGAGAATCTAGCTTGGGACACAGGAATCATGAAACAGGCCTCTAAATAATCGGGAAAAACTCCCAGCATATCTGGATGGCCAGAGAAAAGGGCATGTAGTTAGCAACATAATTTCAGGAAAGAGAGTTTCCCTATCTTAAAGAAGGAGGTCTGTTATATAAATTTCTTTAGCTAAGCTACTGTGGCCAAGACTTTGCAATAAGGCCTCACCACACCCCTCTCTGGCCTATTTTGATACCCACAGCCTGCTCTTCTGAGAAGGAGCCAGGTGACAGAGGAGGCACTTGGGACAGCAGAAGAGGAAGTTCTACCCAGTGGATATCTGTGCTTAAAACTGGACCCAAGAGCCAAATTCGAAACAGGCTCAGTGTATAGGGCGTGCCTGCAGAGGTGGTCTCTCTCAGCTACACAAGTTGCAGAAACAAAACATATAGAGGCTGCCTGGAAGGACACTGGAGTGACCTCCAGGCTGGAGTACTCACAGGCTATATCCAGAGCAGAGCAGGCAAGTTGATCCTCCAATGAGGACAAGGTGCTGCTATAAGGCTGATGGCAGTCAGATAGGTCATGATGAACTAAAGGAGTCAAGTAAACTTCATCCATGGAGTCCTCTGGGATTTCCTGCTCCTTCACCTCTGGAAGCTACTGGCTGAGCCTGGGGTAAAGAAGACAGAAGATAAACGCCAGACAGAACCAACACCACTGCGCCCAGCTGGTTCTATAGGGAGGCCCTCAGGAAGACCCAGAGGAAGCAAAGTACAGTCCCCTCAGGGAGATACAGCCATCCTTCCCTGTCTCGAGCAGGAGACAGAGCATGAGAGGCTTTCAGTGCACTGGGCGGGAAATGAGCTGGGGAGGAAGGAGATGGAGTGATCCCTGTGCATACATTTTCTTGAAATTAGCATCATTGGCCAAATGAATACAGGCTCTTGAGTCTTCACAGAGTTCCTGTATCCTCAACATATCTTGTTCTCAACATTGTAGCATGATATGCATTATTTTCATTAACTTTCCTGCTGTCAAATACTTGTAAACATGGTACTGTCAAATACTTGTAAACATGGTAATGCCAAGGAGGCAGACATCAGGTGTGCAACTCCACTTTAATCAAAAAGGACAGAAAAGGGGACTTTAGAAAATGTCTGTGACTGATCAGTTCAACAGTCAACTGAATGCAGATTAATAGAATTGAAAGGAATTATTAAGGAAGAAATACAAATACAGGTGTACAATGAAAAGAGTCAACCTTATGAATACGGCTATTTCATGGTTGGCTGAACAGATGGAACAGGTATATTCTGCACACTCTGATTTTCCCTGCATCCGAGACTCCAGATATCAACACTGAATTAACTGTCCATGATTCCTCAGAGTTACCTGGGGCGCGGTGGGTCTTGATCTTCTAGCTCCTCTTGATCCTTTTCAATTTCTGCAAGTAAATTCAGACAGAGACAGACACATTAAGCAGGTTCCCCTACACACACAAACATTCCACTGTGCAGTCCTAACACAGGAACATCAGTTTCCTCAGTGGGAGAACAAGACAATGTGAGAGAAATATTCCAGGAGGCCTGAGGTCCTGTCATGAGAGAGATGCCTTGGTTTTCTTCCCTGAGCCTAGGAATGAAATCTCCCTGTTCTGGTAGATCATTATCCCAACATGAACCGTCCTGATTTTGTGCAAATAGTTATGCAATTTTTTCACATCAATTCAAGGCAAATACCTCAATTGCTTTCTAAAAGGAAAACTGCAATATTCAGCCTTCAGTCATCAAATACCCACATTGTTCATGGTGGCAAGGAGTTTAGACACTGAAATTAGAATGCAGGAGAGAATATACAGACCCTCAAATCAAAATGAATCTTTGGTACTACAGAGAGACATTGGCATTTCGTGATATCTAGGAGTGACAAGGCCCAGTCTTGTTTCTAGACACATAACAAAAGCAAATGTACTGCTCATCTAAAACAGGCCAACATCAAGGACACAGAGAATGAGGCTAGGTTCTTTAAAACCTAGGTAATATCTTTAATGAAAAGTAGACAAAGATGCCACTGGCCTTGGGCTGGCATAGAATCTCAAAGGACATGGCTGGGGAAAGAAACTTGTAAGGAACACAATAGCTGGCAAGACGAATCTTATTCAGATTAAGAGGCCTGACAGATACCTGTTGGGCACGTGCTGCGTAGGTTGGTGTGAATTTGTCAACGTCGTGACAGTGGGCCAGGGTGACACAGGCCTGGTCTGAGATGAGGAAGAGAGCAAAGCTCACTGACCCACCCCATGTCTGTGCCTCCAACTTGATTTTTGATTCTGATGCAAATCTGAATCTGTCTGTGAGTCCTGCCCACCCCAATGACACGTCTCAGTCCAGCCAGGGGTGCAAGGATTACGGAGTCTACCTGGGACACCAATTGGAGATTTATCGTGGTCACAATGGAGTACTCACTGTCTACAAGAGCCAAGCTGACTTGCTTGTCTTCAAAACAGTACGAAGTGCTCCAATAAGGGCGATTGGAGTGAGGTAGGTCAGGAAGGATGGAAGGAGTCAAGCAACATCCATCCAGTGACTCCTGGGGGACTTCACGCTTGTCCACTCTCAGCGGTCTCCTGCTGAGCCTGTAAGGTAGGAAGGAGTAAGGATTAATCCAAGGAGTTTCACAGCCCTGCTGGATTCACGTGAGGCAGGAGGGAGTGATGGCAGAAACAAATGGGGCAGCCCATTAAAGAGTTCAATATTCTCCCCTTCGTGGTGGGTCACAGTGTGGTTGCCATGTGGTAGGTTGAGAGAGAGAGAGAGAGAGAGAGAAAGAAAGAAAGAAAGAGAAAGAAAGAGAAAGAGAAAGAGAAAAGCATCAGGAGCTCAGCAAAGTGGCCAGATCAAGATTTTCTGAGGAAGGAGAATGAGTCTTTCTGTATGGTGCAGTCGTAACTTACTGAATATCCTGTTCCATAACAGTGGCTTCATTCCTTTCTTTTAAATGGTGTTACATTTTATGTGTAGTGACCAATTAAACATAGCTTTTGAGGCATGATGATGGTCCCAAAATCTCATGCCATCAAGTCCTTCTTCTCTCATTACTATGTGTGGTATAATAATAATTTTTTTCTACCTAATTTCCTTGCCTTGAAATGCTTAGCACTGTGTTACTGCAAAACCAGCAGAAAGCAGATATGAATCTCAGGCTGGTTGAAAACATAAGAAGAGATAGCTGCTTTACAGAAATCTGTGTGACTGATTAGTTGTTCACAAGATCAACTGGTTTTATGTACTGAACCTGAGAAGTTAATACGAAATGGCCAACAATGCAGTATCACAATGAAGATGTAAAACATGGTTAGAAAGGATCATTTCTGCTTGGCTGAAGGGATGAATTAGGTATATTCAGGAGTTTCTGGTTTTCTGTGGATATGAGTTCCACAGGGGTCACCCTGAATTGAGAGCCCTGATTATTTTTTTAATTACCTGGGATCAACGGTTTCTTTTCCTTTCCCTTCTTCAAGATTATTTTGCTTTTCTGCAAGTAAATTAAGAGAAGACCAGTCACATGAACTTGATTCCATTCAAACATACACAACCTTGTGTCCAAACCTACCTAGGGGCATAAATATACTTGCTGTGATAACAGGCTATTGTGAGATAAACTTTCCAGGAGGCCTCAGGGTGAGCCTTGTGAGAAGTCACTAGGTTTGCTTTCCTGAGCCATGGAGCAAATCTCCCTGATATGACAGGTCATCATCACAGTCCCTTCAGTCCTGAGTCACAGCAAAATGTTAACCATATTCTATTTACTAACAGATCCTGGAAATCTACTTAAATGCTTCCTAGCAGGTTACTACAGTATTCAGCATGTTTCCTTCAGATAAGCTGTTATCGGTGTTTTTGTAGAATTTACATTTAGAGGGACACATTAAATCAAAAGAATCTCTAATGCTACATGGAAACATAGGCCTTTCATGTGGCAGGGAATTCCAGGGCCCAGCCTCCTTTCAGAAACATACAAAATCTAATAGTGGTGTTATGTTCTGGTACTCAGAGACTTCTTAGCTAAGACAAGCCTGCTAAAAGGGGAGATAGTCTAGCCTGAGAGAAGTGAACGAGGGTAATGACAGCTCCAAGAATATAGATAAGGCTGCCAGCGGCCTTGGACAGGCAGAGAAACTCAGGTTGTTTGGGAAGGAAAATTAGAAGTTTTCATGTGAGATGACAGATGAAATCTAAATCAGGAGGACTGCTGTATACATCCTGCACCCACGCTGCAGAGGTGGGTATGAATTTGTCAGGTCAACCTTGGGTACAGTGATTTGACAATGGGGCAAAGATGAAGGACAATGTGTGGTTTTGGACGAGGATGGAGCACAACTCTGACTCCTAGGATGCCTTCCTTCAAACTCAATCCTAGAGCCCGGTTCTAACCAGTGTATAAGCATAGTGTCTTCCTGAAGGTATGACATTTGTCATTACGGACAGAATGTGGGGTGCAAAGAATATGGAGCCTACCTAGGAAGCCAAGTGGGGTTTCATCCCATTTTGAATTGGAGTAATCCCTGGCAACATCCTGAGCAGAGCAAACTTTCTCTTCATCCAGTGCCAAGAAAGTGACTTCATGATGTAGGGAAGAGTTGGATATGTCATGGTGTCTAGAATGAGAAAAAACACATTCCTCTGGTAAGTCCTTCAGGACTCCCTTCTCCTCAGACTCCTGCACCCTCATGATGAGCCGGGTAGGATAGGAACGACAGCAGATTAGATCAAGACAGACTCAACAGCATAGCATCTCAGGTGATTTGATGGGACACAAAGGGAGTGGTCAGAGAAAGTGAAGGGGGAGTCTCTCCAAGAGAGAAAAGTCATCCTTCTAAATGTGGGGTGGATGTGACTGCCCTGGGGACAGAGCAAACTCGAGCAGCAGGTGCTCAGGGCACTTGCCACAAAGGAGCTGCTGCAGGAGACCCAGACTCTCCCTGTAAACTAGCAGCATGACCTGCAGCAGAGAGAACTAACACAGGCCTTCATTTCCTTCACACAAATGGCATTGACATTTACATGCAGCATCTAAGTGAACAGAGCTCTTGAGGCATTCCAGACACACAGATGCTGTGTTTTTAAGTTCCCCCTTTTTCAAATTTTGACATCATATGAAATTTTTATTTTTAATTTTCTCTCTTGCAGCTAAGTAGTTGCCAACATGCTGACACAAAACAGAGAGAAAGCAGATATGCAGGATTAACCACATGGGAGACCACAGGTGAGATCAGGAAGTCCGTGTTTAGTCAGTTCACTTGCCTCAACTGATTGTCTGTTCCTATGCTTGAGCAGGATTAAGAAATGAAAGCTATTCAAGTACCGCAATAAAGAAGACAACATTGTTAAAGGGGTAATTTGCAGTTGGATGAATGGATGAGACAATTCTATTCGTCACTTCTATTTTCCCTGGATCCGTGGTGTCCAGGTAACACTACTGAACTAACATCCCACAAATCCACAGTTACCTGGGGGGCACTGATGCTTTCCCCTCCTCTTCCTCACGATCATTTTGATTTTCTGTAAACAAATTCAGAAGAGCAGGTCACAGTAAGGAAATCACACTTCACACAAGCCGAAATCAGTGTCCAGTCATGGCGCAAGACATAAATATCGTCAGTGTAAGAATGTGACATTTTGACAGGAAGGTTCTAAGGCACCGTAAATTAAGTCTTGTCAGAAGTAGATGAGCCTTCTTTCCAGGCCCATGGAACAAAATCTCCCTCATCTGGTAGATAATAATCACCTCTCCTCTGATCTAAGTCTGCACCAACAGTTAAACAAAACTTTTCTCACAAGAATTCAAGAATTGCCCTAACTACTTTCCAGAAGTGTTGTTGCAATACTGATTTATCTCATCATACATCATGGTCAATGAATGGTTAGAGAAATTTATATAGGAGACTGAACTGATGGATAAATTCTAACAGCTCCTGCATAAAAATGGATCTGTGGTGCTATACAGAAACATTGGCCACTCATGGGGTGAAGAACTCAGGGCCCAGCCTTGTTTAGGGAAACTTACAAGCAAGATAAAGGTAGAAGCGTTTATGTCCTGCTTTCAAGGTGACTGCTTAGCTGGGACAAGCTGACCTAAAGGAGACCGAGCCTGGGGCTGAGAACAGTGAATCCAGAGAAACAACAGCTCCAAATACACAGGCAAGACTGCCAGCGGCCTGTGACAGGCGTAGAAACTCCATGAACATTGTTCAGGGACACAAATCATTATTGCATGTGACAAGAGACATAGGAACCGAGCCGGGAGGCCTGACAGCTACCTCCTGTACACAGATGGCTATGACTTTGTCACACCTGCCTGTGGTCCAACATGATCACATTGGGGCCAGGAAGACAAAGTGATGCCATGGGACAAGGAGGAGAGGAAAGTTCTCTGACCCTCGGATAACTGTGTGCAATATTCCCTCATAGCTTCTTTTCTTTTCTCTCCCTTCCCTTCCTTTCTCTCCTCCTCTCCTTTTTTCTTCTTTCTTTCTTTCTTTCTTTCTTTCTTTCTTTCTTTCTTTCTTTCTTTCTTTCTTTCTTTCTTTCTTTCTTTCTTTCTTTC
>NW_012114500.1:8609098-8648058 GCF_000951035.1 Colobus angolensis palliatus | reverse complement strand
TTTCTTTCTTTCTTTCTCTCTCTCTCTGTCTCTTTCTTTCTCTTTTCTTTTCCTTTCTTTCTCTCTCTCTCTTTCTCTCTGTTTCTCTCTGTCTTTTTCTTTTTTTTTTGAGACAGGGACTCTGTCTGTCACTCAGGCTGGAGTGCAGTGGTGCAATTATGACTCACTGCAGCCTCTGCCTCCTGGGTCCAGATGACTCCCCGCGTCAGCTGCCCGGGTAGTTGCGATGACAGGCATGCACCACCATGTCTGGCTAATTTTTCATATTCTGTGTAAAGATTGGTTTCACCACATTTCCCAAGCTGGTCTTGAACTCCTGAACTTAAGTGACCCACCCACCTAGGCCTCGCAAAGTGCTGGGATTACAGGTATGAGCCACTGCACCCAGCTCTGTCTTGTATGTAAATCAAACCAATATGCATGTATGCAGCCTGTCCTCAGCCTAGACAGAGGCAGGAGGGACAAAGAATAGAGAGGCTACCTGGGAGAATGTTTAGAGCTTCCTCCCCTTCATCATGAGAGGGTTCACTCTCTACAGCCAGAGCAGAGTTGACTTTGTCTTCCTCAGATGTGATTTTGGAGCTCCTGTGAGGCTGGTTGGAGTCAGATGGGTCGTGACTATTTGAACAAGTGACAGCACATTCCTCCAGTGAGTCCTGAGGGACTTCCTTTCCTTCAGCCATCTGCACGTCCCTGATGAGCAAGGTGGGATAGAAATGACAGAAGATTAAACCAAAAGGCATTGGACCAGGAAGTCCTACTGGTTTTGACAGGAGGCAGAAGAGAGTGGTCTCAGAAAGCAAAGGGGAGTTTCCCTTTAAGAAGGAACAGACAATCCTCTCCTCTCTGCAGCAGAGCAGAGAAAACCAGAGAGGAAACAGTGGTTGGTGGTCATTGCACTGGGTAGATAGGAGCTGAGGACGGAGACTCAGCTGTCTCTGTATGGTACAGTCTTGAGAGCACACACAGAGATCCAAAAACAGCTGCCACACTGTGTGTCTAAGCTGGGTTGTAGTTCACTGTGGCCACAGGAATACGTGCGTTTAAGCCATTGTGGACTCTGGAGATGGTGTGCCTTCTAGATTTTTTTTTAATTTTAATATTGTGGCATGAAATGTAAATTTTTTTGTCTAAATACTTTTCTTCATGTTCAACTTTGCTAGGTGCTTCCTATTTCCTCTGCTTGTTGCCTCTATTATTTATCTTTACTAAAAGGAACCTAAAGACAACTGTGTATAAAGCAGCTTTGCATCTCCTCCTGACTTTCACTACAGAGAAGAAAAGTTCTCCTCTGTGTGTGCAGGAAGTCCCTTGGGCTGTGAGTTCATCTAGGGTCATGCTTACGGGTACCATGAAGACAATGGACAAGCATGTTAACAGGGCTATTTCCTTGCTGGGTGAGTGTATGGAATCAGTGGACTCTGCAGCTTTCTTATCCTGCATCTGGAATCTGTGACTACCTTCACCCTCCTTGTGTTCTTTCTGAGCCCTTTTTCATATTTTACCACCCATTACCCTCTCCTGATTATTCAGTGTTACCTGGGGGCAGGTGATTCCTGTACTTTCTCAACCTCCTCATCTTTCTCATCTTTATCCTCGTCTTCATCATTCTCTGCAAATACAGAAGTGTCCATTCAGATATTTCCCACTTCACCTATGCAAGTACAGTGAGCCCTATGTGCACGGATACACAAACATCTATATGTATGAGACCACATTGTACAAGAGCTCTCATGTTTTATCTTTAACAAAATGCCCTGGAATGGTTTCCTGATCCATGAGGCAATGCATTTCTGATCTGCAGGGTCACCATCAAGATGTGGCCAAATATTGAAAAGACCTTTTCCTCTTCACATCACTACAGGCTTGTCCAGCCTCTCTCTGAACTTCAGCAGCTGTCTCCCCAATCCTGCCACAGATCTGATTCCCAGGCACAGGCTCTGTGTCTTGTCACAGCTCACATTTAGAACCTGTATCTTTCTCTTAGAACAGGACAAACAGCCTTGTCCCACAATACTCCATACATCAGGGACTTCATGGGCCTCCCGGTGGTTTACACTGTGTTATCCAGGGACACTGTCTCCATGGGGATGCTCCAGCCTCAACCGCTTCCTACCACCAAGTGCCAGCCAGCACTTCAAGTACCTTCTCCAACAGCACACAGCAAGGGGCTTTATCTCATTGTGCAATGTAGTCATAAGTGTTCCCACATTTGAATGCCAGAGATAGTTTGTTTGCCTTTACAGATTTAGAGACAGAAACCCAGGAAGGATAAATTAATCAGTTGGCCACAGTTGGTAAAGACATCATTGAAGATAGAGCCTGGGAACCTTCACTCTTAGGCCGGGCTTTTTTCACTCTAACAAGCTGCCTCCTGTCACAGCCTCTTTCCTGTCGTTTAAAACCGGGCAAATGCTGCCTCTTGCTCCAAAGACCATGTTCCATCAAGAAAGGAGGAGACCTTTGCGATACTGTGACCTCCAGCCCCATGGGTTTCCCATCTCTGTTTTTACCCAGGAAGTTCTGGTCATGTCATGGCCACAAATGTTTACAGGAAAGATACACTAGCCATAAAATTGTCATTGTGGAGGTGTGGAGGTCTGGGGACTTTCATAAGCCTAGAGCTGTGTGTCATCACGGCCCGTGGCCACCTCACCTGGGCTGAGGTTGCGGAGAAGTCTCTCTGCCAGCCGGTGCCCCTCAGCCAGCTGCTCTCGGAGGTCCTGACCCTGGGACTTGTCAAGGTCATCAGGAGCGAGGAGGCCTTGAAATGCTGATTCAGTGAGCAGGAGACATCTCTCCCTTCCTGTAACTTCCTCCGTAACTGGGTCAGCTCTCGTGCCTGAGAGTGAACCGGGTCTTTATATTGCCTAAGGTGAGATAGTAGAGAACATTTAATAAAGGAAAGGAATGAATGATCAGTTTTAATACTACGACATAGATATCTTTCAGAATGTCCTCAAGGAGACCTCCAAGGAGAAGGTCAGCACCTGTTTGGAGAAATGCCTGTGGCCAAGAGAAAAATAATAATATTAATAAAAATATATTTTTTAAGGTATATATATGTATTTTAAGGCTTCCTCTATATAAGAGAGTGCCCCTGTAAGATCCTCGATGATGTTCCATTCATCTATTCTTTCTGTAAACAAAAGCCAGTGTCTCCGGGGCCTATCATGGGAAGGGGGGAGGGGAGGGAGGGATTACATTGGGAGTTATACCTGATGTAAATGACAAGCTGATGGGTGCAGCACGCCAACATGGCACAAGTATACATATGTAACAAACCTGCACGTTATGCACATGTACCCTAGAACTTAAAGTATAATAAAAAACAAACAAACAAAAAAAAACAGCCGGTGTCTTCCTAGATCAGGTCCAAATGGATTTCCTTTCAGTTCCTCACTTTGGCCATAGACATTTCTATATGGAAATTCACACAGTGCATCTTGCAGTAAATAGAACTAAAGCCATGCACAGAAATGTGACCAGGTGCAAATGGGTTGGATTTGAAAGATGTAGGAAGAAAAAAATGACAGGGTCAAGAAGGCAACATTGCTTGAATGAATGACATGCGGCAGTCAGTCAGGAGGTGATTCTAACTGAGAGTAAATGGGGTGGTGATCACATGCCATTCTGAGTGTGCTAAATGCTGCTGGGTGGTTCACTTTCTTTTAATTAACTTTGGTTATGCAAATTTCACCTCAACAATGCCTTGTTTTAAAAAGAGAAAACAAGGTTCAAGAAACAACTGCAACCCATAACTTACTAAGATGACTGTTCTCTGTTTTATAAATATTTGTGTGATATGTGCCTGCCATGTAAATGCCTGCCCTTGTCCTGGCCCAGCTTAGCTCTTAGTTCTCCCAGCTGAGTTGCTGAACTTCAGATTCACACCCCTGCCCCTCTGCCTGCCCCCAACAGGGCCTACTCACCCAAGCTCCTCAGCTTGTCTGAGCTTCTCTGCCAGCTTCTCCACGAACTGCAGTTCATCCTTCAGCACAGAGTCTATGATGTCTTTGTACTCTTCGCATTCTGAGAAAAGACAGACACACCTGCCTCAGTGCAAGGCTGGACATGCTGCTGGGATCACTGCCTACAGGGCAGGTGGCAGCATCCATCCAAAAGATGAAAGCAGCCCCAGTACCAGGCTCTAGGCAGGCATTTCCACATTTTTATTTATCAACCTCTTAACTTTCTGGCATCTGATACTACCCAAGATAGAGATGGGGAGAAAGAAACTCAAGGGCACATCAAGTAACTCGACAAGATGATTCACCTGGAACAAGGCAGAGTCAGAATTCACAGCTCCTGAGGTCTGACTCTGAATCTTGGGTCACTTCCCCAAGCCTTGCAGCCTCTCCTGTAAAACACTGTGCTGGGGCATGAAGTAATGATATCCTGCACAGTCGGAAGGACTCTTAGCACTATGGGACTCATGGTTTCCCTGGTACTAGAAATTTCAAGCACAAGTATGTCAAATATGTAAAATATCATATCTGAATATAATTGCATAAAATATGAGGCATAACACCCAAAGGCTATAATAGAAATATGCCCAAATACTAATAAACTTTGAATTAAGTTAGACACAGTAGAATGAAGAATAGAGAGAATGAAGAACATTTCTCTGTGCCAAAAAATGTTCTAGAAGATTTAGAAGAAATGGATCATGTAAGTCATTGCAGCACTTTTCTGGGGTACATATTATTATAGTACCCAGTGAACAGATGAGGAAACCTAGGCACAGAGAAAATAGGCAACTTGGATGGAGCCCAGGAGCCCAGGGTCCCTGCTCTGCACACTACACTGCTACCTCCACAATATCTTATGTGTCAGCTTTCTTCCTCTTTAGGAATAAGAGCCTGTGCCCCAGGAAGCAGGACTTCCCTCTCACCATGGTACTCCCTGCTCTTGATGCTGTCACTTACGGCTGCCACAGTTACTATTAGGAGCAATCTCCTCTTTAAACTCCTTAGAGCGGGTGCTGTGTACTGTCACTATGTTTCCCCCAGGGTGCCCAGAATAGAGCTTTGCCTACTGGGCCTCAAAGAAGTTTGAAGTGAATGGAAGTTCATTAGTCCCAGACGTTTAGACCAACAGACTAGATGTTACCTGTCTGCAGCATCTTACATGGTACAGAGAGGATTCTCATAAACATGATTTAGCCTATCGCTCAGAAAAACAGGTGGTTCTGTGCCTGTGTCAGCAGTCAACATGTTGGATTTTAACTCTACTCTCACCTCATACCAGACTGCAAATATGGAAAAGTTGCTAAATACTTTGTGTCTCTGTTTTCCATTCTTAACACCATGAAGTTAAAAAATCCATTTCTATTTTCCTAGATATATGGGAAGGATGACATTAATTTTGATGAAGAGACCGTTCAGTTTCTCAGAGGCCACAGGTGGTCATTCATCACTTTCGTGATGCTGAATCTATAGAACTTACTGTATTTCTTCAGCTGGTTGGCCAGGGAGTAGGCAGTAGCTTGAATTATAAGGAATTTCTCTTTGAGGTCTCGGAACTGCTGATTGCTCTCTGCCAGCTGGGAGCGCAATTCCTTGTTGATTTCTAGGATGTTCATCTCTGCCTTCTCGCTGGACAAAGGGTCGGCAGATACCACCATGCTGACGTTTGTGGCAGAAGAGGTAGAGCCAGGGACTGGGGAGAAGAAACCCAAACACACGATGGGTCAAAAACTAGTGAAATCAGTTAGGTTTCATCAGTACTGAGAGATGACAATAACTGGAATTGTTAACTTACAGTTGAGAGAAACTTGATCAACACCCCACAACACTTTAGAGTCCTTAACCACAAAAACAGGGTCTAGGATGCCTGAGCTCAGAGCTGAAGGCACTGCCTATAGCTCCGACTCTGACAAGAGTGAGGGAGGTTGCAGCCAGCGTGCCAGGTAACGGTCTGCAGTTGCAATAACAGAATTAGAAGGTGGGGGTGTCATGGAATCTTAGGAGCCCTGCATTCCAATTGCCCAGGATGTGCTGAAACACTAGGGCCCTGGTCTCACCTGAGGGTCACTGATGGGGACCATTTCTTCAGCAGTCACTCTCAGTATTAGTGCACCCTTGTGACAATGTTACAGGCCCACCTCTTTCCCAATACATCTAAGCATGTTCCTCATTGCTCATCTCTTGTGTGTATAAAATCGTCAAGGTAGAGGTAGTTTCCCAAAAGCTTATATTTTCTTAGTGGTAGTCACAAAATCACTCTACCTTCTCTAAGTTGAATCAGATCTTAAGGCTTTTCCACATGTGAAAGATATCAGACTTTTAGACTGCCATGATATCCTCTGGGTTTTCTGTATTTTTTTCTGTAGCTACTGAAAAGTGAATGAATAATTCCTTTTTGAAAATATTTTCTCTCCTGGCTCAGTATTCCTCTTGCTGCATCCCATTGTTATGTTGATTTCTTTTCTCTTACTGGGGCAGCATCTTGGCTTTTCATTACACTTAAGACCAGTTTCACATCCCCACATCTATAGCTCTTCCTCTATGTGTGGGTTGATTTGTTTTTTAGTGTAACTGAACACTCGTTTCATACTTGTCACTTACAAATATCATTCTGGTCCCACAAGAGCTCTTTTCAAGGTATTAAGTGATCAACATCATTTGTACATATCCCCTGAAAACATGTATGACCATGTATCTTGGGGAATCTTGTAAACCCGAGGCTATTTTGTTGTTTTTAGTTTTCCCATATATTGAAAAGAACCCGGCCTTGAATGCTTCTCAGAGAATATTGTTGGACATATACATATTTATTTATTGAGTTGCTCTAACATCGTTGATGTGTGGTTGCATTCCACTGACAGAACCTGGCAAGATCAAACTCACGGTCAGGGGTGGTTGGTGATGCTCAGTGTTCCTGTGCAGCAGAAGGTGAGTTTGAGATGACAGGGACGAGTAGGGGAGCGTGCTCCCCTGAACCACCTCCTCACTTTCTCAGCTTTCATCCTCAACTAGGTTTTGTGAGGCTAGGACTTGGGAGCTTGTCCTGTAGCCCAGATCTCCTAAGTGTGGCTGCTGGACTTGCCTGAGTTGAGGGCGTGATGAGTGTGACCACGGGCTACCCAACATTCATGTGGAAGTGAAGGGAGGAGGACTGGATTAATCCCATTGGAAAGCATGCCTCTTAGCAGCCCGCACCATCCTCCAACTACACTGTGTAATGACAGTGGTTTGAGATGTATTAAAGGCTGTAAATTTATCTATTCTTTGGTGTCTCAGAGACTTGACATTCTGTGTCAGAATGAAAATCTGTCTAGTTTCTTCATTTTAAAAATGATGAAACTGCAGGTTCACAAAGTTACATGGTTTACTTGACGTCACACAGGGATGAATTTTGAGCACTGCCAAAAAATGGAATCACAAAAGCCATTCAGTAATTATTTATAGAATCCATGTAATTCAGTAAAAAGTCACGTAATTATTTATTCACCAATTCATACTAGGCATTTTGTTCAAAACTGTACACATACTTGGGTGTCATATTTTCATCATAATCCTTAAGGCAATGTTATTATCCATAAGACACAGGTAAGAAACCTGAAGAAGAGGGATAGCAAATCATGTATTCGGCCGTATTCCTATTTTTTGGTTTCTGTGATGCTGGAAGAATGACCAGAATGAGTCATGGGAAGAGCATTCATCCCTGTATCATTTTCCAGGACAGAGGTGTGCCCTCCTCAGCATTGGGACAAAAATCAGAAGTGTCTGCAATCTTGCTTTAACAGTGTGGGAAAAACCTCTATTACCTGGAATTTCACTGGAACTTTGGAATATACTAGAGAAGTATGACACTTGCGTCTTCCCATGGCTGCAATTAATTCACTCTTCTATTGAGTACCAATAATTCTCATTAAGACTTTTGCCTTGTTATAACCACAATATATATTTTATGGAGAAGATTTTACTCTTAGCTCTATTTAGAATGAATAAATATAAGCTATGATTTAGGTTTTACGCCCTGGACTTAATATTTTTTCTGATTTCTGTTTTGAGATTAAATTCTCATGTAAATAGAAAAATGCTTCTTATTACTTATAAGAGTAAATTAGTTATTGGTTTGAGTTTCTGAAGTCGAAGCACAAACTTTTGTTTTTCATCTTTGTCTGTCCCCATCAGTGCCACTCATTATCTCTCAGTATGACCTGGCCGTGCTCCTGCACTTACCCTCGTCCTGCTGAACCATCGCCAAGCACTGTACAATCCCATCAGTGATTCAGGCTCTTCCCGAGCTCCCTGAAATGGATCCAGGTCCCAGGATGTCAGACACCTTCCAGACACAAAAGCAACACATACTGTAGAGAGTGCAGCTGGGTTCCCACCTCCCTGAAGTTAGCAGGGATGTCCTAGGGTAGGAAGGAATGCTTTCCCTTTAGCAGGTCTTTTCTTCGTGTCTCAGTTCCTCTGATCTTGTGACCACAACTGTCTTGAATGTGAAAGAATTGCAAAATTTATTGTTTCTTTTCAGTTGGCTAGAACAGATTTATAAGACTTACTTACCCATATCTGCTGAAGTTTGAATTCTTAGTAGTGTGATTTTTGTTGTTTTCCTTTTAAGGTGAGCAGCTTGCAGAACACTGGCCTTGTTGCTGTACAGAAAGGTGTAAACTTAATTTCTACTCAAAGCAAGTTTGAATTTGAAACTAGGGCTTCCACCGTTCCAAAGTTGGACTGTCACTGCCTCAGGCATGTGTCCTGAAGGGCTCGTGTCTCTGCTGTACTCAGGGTAAAGTTAAGATGGAGACCAGCAAGGCAGGTCTCCTTCAATTCTAGGTTTCCCCAAGAATTTTCTCCGCTTTAAGAGACTGCATTGAATATATTCTTGTTCTGCTTTTGTGTTTGGGCTTTGGAATGATGTGATGCAGCTCAGTGGTTCCCACCCCCAAGTTGGTCAGAGTAAGAAACACTTGGGAAGGTCGGTGCAAATACAAGTGCAGTGTCCTTCTTGCAGGGACTCTGATTCAGTGCGCTCAGGTGGGGCCTGGAATGTGTTTGTTAACATGACTCAGATGTGCAGTCCGTTTGGGGACCCTCTGATACCACAGACCTTACAGTTGATGGGATGATTCTGTTTTGCTGATGAAGAAACCAAGGCACAGAGAGTCTGTAACTCACCCAAGTTCCCTTTGCTGTAAGGACTGAAGCCAGATCTCAGGTAGAGTCCCCCTCCCACAAGCCCCATTCCATGTTTTCCAATTCAGTTGTGTGGGTTCCTTCCAAGTAAGTGTTTCTCTCCCCTGTACCTCATTTCTGCACCCCTGCCTCAAAACATTTTTTTTAATTTAATTTGTTTCATCTAATACATTTCCTCTCAACATGCTGTCAGCAACCTATTCTGAAAACTCACTATGTGACATGCCTCATTTTGAGACAGGGTCTCATCCTGTTACTCAGGCTGAAGTGCAATGGGCAGTACACCTCACTGCTACCTCAGACTCTTGGGCTCAAGTGATCCTCCTGTTCGAACTTCCCAAGTAGCTGGAACTCTAGGCACACATCACCATTCTGTCTAATTTGTTTTTATTTTTTGTAGTGATGAGGTCTTGCTATGTTGCTCAGGCTGCTCTCGAACTTCTGGCCTCAAACAATCCTCCCACCTAGGCCTCCAAAAGTGCTGGGATTACAGGAGTGAACTATTGATCCTGGCCCTAAAAAGCTTTTTTAAAAAAAAAAAATGCAGGGCATGGAGATGTGGAAAGATACCTCTCTGTATAACTGTTGTTATTATTATTACTTCTAAAGTAAAATTCATATATCACAAAATTCACCATTTTATGCATACCATTCAGCATCTTTTACTATATACCTAAGGTTTTGCAGCCATCACCACTACCTAATTTCAGAATACTTTCGTAATGCCGGAAAGCATGCCTGTACTTACTGACAGCCACTCTCCAATTCCCCCGTTTTTGCAGTCCCTGTCAAACACTAATCTACCTTCTCTCTCTATATATATACTTGTTCTGGGCATTTCCTGTATATGGAATAATGCAACATCACCTTTTGCATCTGCATCTCTTATTTAGCACAATGTTCTCAAGGGTCATCCTTGCTGTAGCATGCATCAGTACTTCAATCCTTTTTGTGGCCAAATGATATTCCATTTTATAGTTATACCACATTTTGTTTACCTGTTCATCAACTGATGGTGGTTTGGAACGTTTCCACTTTTTCACTATTATGAATAATGCTGCTATGAACATTTTTGTACATGTTTTTGAGTGAACATCTGATTTTAATTTTCTTGGTTATATACCTAGGAGTGCAACTGCTGTATCATATATGACTTTATGTTTAAGTTTTTGAGGAACTGACAGACTGTTTTCCAATATCAGTGGCTACAGCATTTTACATTCCCCGGACATCTAGAGCTGAAGTCGAGAGCCTCTGTGGGAACGCTTGGCAGCCTATGCTGTTCTAAGGCTGGAGCAGACTTTCTTAGTCTATTCCAGGCAGACAGGACTGCAGGGGGTCCAGCCCCTACAAGACCCTGTGTCTGGAATAGACTGCATTCACCTCTGGTGTTAGGAAGCAGACCTGTTTCACGGTTTCAGGAAGGTTGTTTGATATGAAGTGGGTCCTCTTTTAATTATTTTTACTTATGTGTGACTTCTTCCTGGAAAGAATGAAAGAATATTTATGTTAGAACATTTTATCTATTCTTTGTCAATTGTTGTTTGTCTGCAATTTTAGAGTAGATAAAGGAGAGCTCAATGTAAATATACTCTTAATACTTAATTATGGTTGATGTCCACTGCCTGAGATCATATTTACTTCTATATACTATCTATTACTTAGGAATTGTCCTGCTCCTGATGAGAAACAGACTCAGAAAGATTACAAAATTACTAGGCCACAAATGTTGTGAGGAGAAGAATAAGAATTAGAAACTAGTTTCTTTTGGCCTTCGAAGCTAACTTTGTACCATTAGATCAAACTGAATGACAGTTCTTTTGCTAAAGCAACTCTCAGAGTTTGTGGTTCTGCATTGTTTTTCCAAGGAAACAGTGTGTCGCTTTAATATTATTTCAAACTTTTAAATGTCAAATTCTGTTTTTTAATAAAACTTTTTTTGTGTTTGTTCTCTTTCATTGTTTTCGTTTTGTTTTGTTTTTTCTCAAGGGATCCCTATTATTTATCTGCTGAATATTTGTTACCTATCTTCTGTCAATTTTTACTTTTTTGAGTGTTTGTTATCTGTCACTTTGTGTTATGCTACCAGCTATTCGCTAAGGTGTAATTTACATGGAGTAAACTACAAAAACCTAAGGGTACAGATTAATGACTTTAATATAATTGTACATTGTATAATAACATCCAGATCAAGAGAGGCAACACTTTTATTCTATGCCAGAGAGTTCTGACGTGCTCCTTGCCAGTCAATACTCATCCCCAAATGAAAAATATATTCTAAATCTTGTTACTATCTTAGTCCCTTTGTCCCTTTGTGTTGCTATAAACGAATACCAGAGGCTGGGTCATTTATAAAGAACAAAGAGGTATTTCGCTCATAGTTCTGTAGGCTGCACAAGAAGAATGGCACCAACAACTGTTCTTCATGAGGGCCTGAGGCTGCTTCCCCCACGGGGCAGAAGATGAAAGGGAACCAGTGTGTGCAAGGATCATATGGTGAGAGAGAAAGCAAAGAGAGAGGAAAAGCACAAGGCTCTTTTTAATAACCAGCTCTTGCGGGAACTAATAGAGTGAGAATTCACTCACTACCTTCTCCCAGGGAGGGGGTTAATCTATTCATGGGGGATCCACTCCCATGACCCAAACACCTCCCATTAAGCCCCACCTCCAACATTGGGGATCAAATTTCAACATGAGATTGGGTGGGGACAAATATCGAAACTATAGCAGCCACAGCAGATTAATTTTGCTTATTTTTTTGCTTCATAACAATGAAATCATTCAGTACCTGCTCTTGTTTTGACTTCTCTTAATCAGTTGGATATATATGCTACTAATTTGTTTGTGTTTTTCTTTCATTTCATTTTGTTTTGGCCTAGAAATATCCTATTTATCGTATAATTATCACACAGTTTGATATCCATTTTTGTGATGGTAGACGGGTTTACTTGTTGGCTACTATGCATAAGTAACTGAAAATTTTTTTTTTTTTTTTTTTTTAGACGGAGTCTCGCTCTGTCACCCAGGCTGGAGTGTAGTGGTCGGATCCTGGCTCACTGCAAGCTCCGCTTCCCGGGTTCACGCCATTCTCCTGCCTCAGCCTCCGGAGTAGCTGGGACTACAGGCGCCCGCCATCTCGCCCGGCTAGTTTTTTGTATTTTTTAGTAGAGACGGGGTTTCACCATGTTCAGGATGGTCTCGATCTCCTGACCTTGTGATCCGCCCGTCTCGGCCTCCCAAAGTGCTGGGATTACAGGCTTGAGCCACTGCGCCCGGCCTGAAAATATTCTTGTACACTTCTTTCTGTGAAGATACATACTCATTTTTCCTGGGTATTGATAGCTAGGGATGGAATTGCTTGGTGAAAGGCTGAAAATGGACACAGAGTTTTGCAAAAAGGTTATATTATTTTACATTTCTATGAAAAATATAGGCTATTTCCAGTTGCTTTACATTCCCACACACTTCATATTTTCAGTCTTTTAAATTTTAGTCATTCTACCAGGTGTGTATTGATACCATCTATTTTGGTTTTCACATGCCTATTGATCATTAAGACATCTTCTTATGTAAAGCACATTTTCAAATTTTTCCACTCATTGATATACTGGGCTGTTTGTCGTTTTCTTTGTGATCTATTGGAGTTATTTACACATTTTGAATGAGTCCATTGTTTCATATATGTACATGTGAAGCATTGAAGTTGAGAGACTCTCTGAGAATGCTTGGCAGCCCATGCTGTTCTAAGGCCAGAATGGACTTCCTCAGCCCATGCCAGAGAGGGGACCATAGGGGTTGGACCTAGTCAAGACTAATTTTATGTATATATATATGAAATATATATTTATTTGCAACACGCATATATGTTGCAAATCATTATTCTTGGCCGCCCGATAGCTTTTGTCTTATTAATCACTAACCTATAATAAGCAGAAGCTTTTCAAAAATGAAGTACATTTAATTGATTTATTATTGTGGTCAGTGCTACAGTTTAAGAAATATTTTCTGGTCTAAGAAATATTTTCCTATGTCAAGTTCATGAAAATATTTTGTATTTTTTCCTTTAGAAAGTTTCTAATTCTAACTTTCACATCCTAGGTTAATTTCAATGTATGGTAGAAAGTGGTGGTTACTATTAACTTTTTAAAACAACAAATATTATTTCACTCAGAAACTTTCTATTGAAAAGTCTCTCATTTCCCCAGTGAAGGGCATTGGTGTCTTTGTTTCTAAAAAGTTTAAATAACTCTACATAGGGAGCATATTGTTTGAATCTGTACTCTTCTACTTTGATATATTTATGAATAGTTACACATTTCCCATAGCTTTTAAATTATTGTAGCTCTAAAATGAGTTCTGAAATCTGGCAGAGTAATTCCTCCAACTTTTTCAAGACCAACTTGCCTATTCCAGATTATTTCATTTTGAAATACATTTTAAAATTAGCGTTTACATTTCTCTAAAACTTCTACTAGAATTCTCAATCAGAATTATGTTGATGTGATATATTCACAAAATTGAGTCTTCCAATCCATGAACATGATATATATTTCTCTATTTAGTCTTCTTTAATTTCTATCACTAATAGCTTTTAGGGGCTTTGTATCTGCTTCATTATATGTATTCTTAAGTATGTAATTATTTTCGATATTAATCTCCATTATGTTTTATTGAATTTCATTTTCTATCTGGTAATTGCTAGTATGGAGAAATTAAGATGATTAAATCAATGTTATAAAGGTATAAATTAAGTACAATAGACTACAACACTTTAAAACATATAATTAAATGCATATTTACAAATGTATACACAAATGGGACAACTGCTATAATCATGATATGGGAATTTCCGTAAGTCCAAAGTTTCTTGTAATCCTTTGCAGTTCATCACTCTTTCAACCCTCAGCCCCAAGGAGCCAGTGTCACTTTAGGTCAGTTTGCATTTTTAACCATTTTCTGTAAATGAAATTATACTTGTGTTGTTTTGTGTCTGCCTTCTTTCATGCCTCGCATTAATTTTAAAATCCATCCATATGAGTATTTTCATCAACAGTTAATACACTGTAATTGCTGAGTAGTATTCCTTTGTGTGGTTACACCATGTTTGTTTATACATTCACTTGTTATTTGACATTTGTGTCATTCCAGGTTTGGGCTATTATGAATAAAGTATCATAAGCATCCACATACAAATCATTGTGCAGACATAGTACGTAAATTCCTAGGAATGGAACTGAGAGACAGGACTAGCTGGATTTCCTAGGCCGACTAAGAACCACGAAGCCTAGTTGGGAAGGTGACCACATCCACCTTTAAACAGGGGGCTTGCAACTTAGCTCACGCCCTGCCAATCAGGTAGTAGAGAGAGCTCACTAAAGTGCTAATTAGGCAAAAACAGGAGGTAAAGAAATAGCCAATCATCTATTGCCTGAGAGCACAGTGGGAGGGACAATGATCGGGATATAAACCCAGGCATTTGAGCCAGCAACAGCTACCCACTTTGGATCCCCTCTCTTTGTAGGGAGCTCTGTTTTCACTCTATTAAATCTTACAACTGCACAATCTTCTGGGCCGTGTTTGTTATAGCTCGAGCTGAGCTTTCGCTTGCCATCCACCACTGATGTTTGCCACCATCACAGACCCACCGCCAATTTCCATCCCTCCGGATCTGGCAGGGTGTCCGCTTTGCTCCTGATCCAGGGAGGAGCCCATTGCCGGTCCCTATCAGGCTAAAGGCTTGCCATTGTTCCTGCATGGCTAAGGGCCAGGTTTCATTCATCTTAATCGAGCTGAACACTAGTCACTTGGTTCCATAGTTCTCTTCCATGACCTACACTTCTAGTAGAGCTATAACACTCACCGCATCCATTCCTTGGAATCCATGAGGCCAAGAACCCCAGGTCAGAGAACACAAGGTTTGCCAGCATCTTAGAAGCAGCCCGCCACCATCTTGGGAGTTCTGGGAGCAAGGACCCCCCCAAACGCGCCACGTGCCATAACAGAAAGACTGTCCATCTGATTTGTATGTGTTTAAACTTAGAAGAAACTGTTAGCCAGATTTTCAAAGGAGTCAGACCATTTTTCATTCCCACAAGTATAAGACTTCCAAGTGCTTTAGATCCTCACCAACATGTTGTATTTTCAGCCTTTTTATCGTTCTTGTGGATATGTAATGGTATCTCAGCACTGTATTGATTGATCTCCCAGATGACTAAAGAGTTGAGCATCTTTTCCTGTGCTAATTGACCATTCATGTATCTTCTTTTCTGAAGCATCTATTCAAGCCTTTTGCCAAATCGTTCCTTTGTGCTGTTTATCTTATCAGACTGCATTATATATATACCATTAAAAAAAATCCTTTGTTGCAGATAAATATAGTATCTCCTATATTGTGGCTTCTTTTTAAGTTCTCTTAATGTTCCCTATTTTGGAGGTAAAGATAATCATCAAAAAGGTGATTATATATACACATATAACTATATTTATGTCTAAGAATCATTAGTCTAACATATATGAAAGGATCTATTTCTGAATTCTCTCTTCTCTTCCATTGATATATGTTCTATTTTTTTCAATAATACACATGATCTTTATTTCCATAGCTGTATAGTAAATCTGGAAATAGGTAGTGAATTCATTCACCATTGTTCTTTAATAATGTTCCTTTTTTATTATACCTGATCATTGACATTTCCATATAAACAGTAGCATCAGATTGTAAATTTCTACCAAAATGCCTGTGGAATTTTTACTAGAATTGCATTGGATCCCAAAGATCAAATTTGGGAAAAATTGACTTTTTAACTACAACTCTTCTGATCCTTGACAACATTTACATCCCAACTAATTTAGTTCTTTTATAATTTCTTAAAGCAATGTTTTGTAGTTTTCAGCATACTGGCCTTACATCAATTTTGTTGAATTTATTTCTAAGCACATCCTGTATGTAGATGTTACTTTAAATGAAATTGTATTTTTATTTCACTTTCCAAATGCTCATTGATAATATACAAAAATACAACAGACTATTTATATTGAACTTATATTCTGCAACATTGCAAACTCACTTATTAATTTTTATAGATTTTTGTAGATTTCTAGGATTGTGTACATACACAATCATTATCTGTTAATACAGACAGATTCAGTTCTTCCTTTTCAATCTTTTCAATGTTTTATTTACTTTTTCTTACTTCATTGCATTGGTTAAGATCACTAATCTAATGCTGAAAAAGGAATGCCTGTAATCTCAGAACTTTGGCAGGTCAAGGGAGGCAGATTGCTTGAACTCAGGACTTCAAGACCAGCATGGGAAACATGGTGAAACCCCATCTCTAAAAAAACAAAAAAATTAGCCATGCATGGCAACATGTGCCTGTAGTCTGTTACTTGGGAGGCTGAGTTACAAGGATGGTTTGAGCCCAGGAGACAGAGGTTGAAGTTAGCCGAGATTTTCCCTCTGCACTCCAGTCTGGGTGACAGGACTGGACCCTGTCTCAAAAAAAAAAAAAAAAAGATAGTGAATATATCTACCTACTTCCAAAGTGTCCTTGTGTACCTAGTAATTCCTCCCTCACCTTTCTCCCCCACCTCAGACAACCATTGGTTGACTTTCTGTTATAATAGATCAATTTAAATTTTCTCAAGTTTTCTCTAAATAGAATCATATACTATGTATACATATTTGGTTTATACATTTATATATTTTGGTATTTTTGTATATCTTTTTCACTCAGAATGATTATTTTGATTTGTAGCCATGTTTTCATGTGTATTAATAGATCACTATACTGCTGAGTAATGTAATATTCCATGTGATGGATATATCACGATTTATTTTATTCATTCATCTGTTAATGGGTTTGGATGGCTTCTGGTTTTAAAACTAAAGCTTCTATCAACAAAGTTGTATGGAGATAGCTTTTCTTTTCATTTGGGTGAAATAGCAGTATCATATGGTAGGTACAGGTTGACTATTTTAAGATGCTGCCACACTGCTTTATAATGTGCTTGTAACATTTCACAACCTCATCAGCAGTGCATGAGTGTTTTAGTTCCTGTACATCTTTGCCAACACTTGGAATGGTGATTCTTTCAACTTTAGCCATTTTACTTGGTTTACATTTGCATTTCCTAATGATTAATGATGATGAATACCTTGTCATGTTGTTATGTGCCTTCCATATATCTTCTTTGCTGAAGTATCTTTACAAATCTTTTATTTATTTGAAAATCTGATTGTTTATCTCTTTATTAATAAGCTTTGAGAGTTCCCTTAGTGTTGTACACAGAGGTCCTTTATCAGATATGCAGTTTCCAAATATTTTCTCCCTAAGTGTGGCTTGTCTTTTCATTCTCTTACCAACATCTTTGAAGAGCAAATTTTAAAAGTGTTGAAGTGTAATTTATTGTTTTGTTCTTTTACCAGTTCTTAGGCTGAATGCTTCCAGCTCTTGCCCATTCAGTATGATGCTGACTGTGGGTTGGTCATAAATAGTTCTTATTACTTTGAGATATGTTCCTTTAGTGCCTAGTGTGTTGGGAGTTTTCACATGAAGTGATGTTGAATTTTATCAAAGGTCTTTTCTGCATCTATTGAGAGAATCGTGTTGTTTTTGGTTTTAGTTCTCTTTATATAATGAATCACATAACATACGCTTTACCTTTTGCATCTAGTAACTCTCCATGTCTGCCCGCTTTGTGGGAGGGGCCCTTTGGAGCAACAAACGAGGAGGATTCAATGTTAGAGACACGGAGACTCGTGGACTGAAAGCCCTGGACCTCGAGAGTGAGCAGTGCCCTGGTGTAGACCAAGAACTCTCAGCACCAAGGCTCCAGACACTCATGAGGATGTAAGAGTCAATCTCTTGGTGAGCAGCTATGTCCCTGGAACTTTCACCTAGGTCTCAATGGGCATATGGGAAGCTTTTCCTTGGACAGGCCCTAGCCAGGTGACCCAGGTGCTGGCTGCATCCTAGGTAATCTACTGAGGACCATAGGATTGCACCAATACTAATACTGGTCTCTTTGATCATTTTAAGTGTTGCTTTTACTTCCCAATAGGCTGGCTTCAGTGGCAGAACCCTCATAGGAAGCAAAGACCAATGGAAAAGACAAAAAGGCCACAACAGAGTAGGTGAGTCTGGGGCCGCATTAACCTTCTACTCTGAACATTCAGCTAGGTCTAAATGGAGAAGCTGGGTAGTTTGCTTAGAACCTGCCCTGGCCTGAGCCCCCTGCTACCCCCAGGTCCTAGGACGACGGGGATCCTTGTCCACTTGCCCCCTCCCCACCCCAAGGGGACACAAGAAAGTAGGATGGTCCTTCCCCTTGGAACTCCCTTGCAGAGGAGCAGGGCAACTGGAATATTCAAGTTCCTGGGAGACTGGGGGCCAGTTGTTAGCCAGAGACCAAAAGTACTGGTGGTTCCTTCCTATTGGTCACATCATATCTGAGCTTGGCCTAACGCTTGTGCTGCCCTGGCCTCAGAGTTTGTCTGTGGAGGCTCCACCCTACAGCTGGAACCATCTTGCTTGGTCTCCTCAAATCAGATCGTGACAATGCAGAAATGTAATTGTGATTCTCCTGCTAGCATAAAACATTCCTTCAGCTTCTGTGTGTGTGAAAGGAAGAGGAGGTGACAGGGCATGGGGGAGGGGGAGCAGAAAGAGGAGGGGGAGTGGTGACAAACAGCCTGAAGGACAGAATGAGGAGGAGGGGAGGAGTGGGGAGGCAGGATGAGGAGGATCAGGAGAGGAAGAGGACCAGAGCCTGAATACCAAGGAATCCATATTCTCAGCCCCAGAAAGGCAACCCTGTCTCTCTGGAACTCCACTAACCTCATCCTGGGCGCGCACACACACACACACAGAGTTCTCTGATCCTCCAGCCTCCTTTCTTCCTATAAGATCAGCCTCTCACCCTTCCTCCCATTCCTCATCCTGGGGATTCTTCTTTTTGCCACTGGATCTTCCAGGGCTCTTTCAGGTTCTTCACCTTCACCTTGCCTTGTGGCTCTGGAGAGTCCAGAGCAGTGGAAGCTCTCAGGAAAAGAAAGTGCAGGGCACGTGAGGTCACAGGGTCACCCTGCAGAATCTGAGTGCCATTGTCCAAGGTCAGATGTCAAACTTTTCCCAAAGAAAATCAAAGATCCTTGGGTCAGGTTATTTTTTCTTGTGGACAGTTAAGCTATGAAACCATTATGACCAATTCTCTTTCTAAAGCCAAAGGTCAGCCTTAACCAGGGTAGAGTAGGTGTGGATGAAGATTACAGAAACTGAGCACTGAGCAAACTTGGGCAGCTCCCACAAAGGCCCAGGGAGGAGCTGCCTAGGCCACTGTCTAAGAAACCTTCTGTATTAGTGAGCCCAGGCCGTCATCACAAAATACCATCAACAGGGTGCTTCAAAAAGCAGAAATGTACTGTTTCACAGTTCTGTATTCAACGTTCAAGATCAAGATTGGATTCCAGTGAGAGCTCTCTTCCCAGCTTGCACACAGACTCTCTGTGTCCCCACATGGCCTTCTCTCGCTGTGTGTGATTTGTGGGAGGAGGAGTGGGGTGAAGAAGCTCCCTGAGTTTCCTCCTAGAAGGACACTAATCCTATCAGATCAATGCCCCATGTTTATGACCTCACTAATCTTAATCACTTCCTTAAAGGCCTTTTCACTATATAAGTCCCACTGAGGTTAGGGCTTCAACATGTACATTTTGGAAGGCTGTAAACCTTCAGTTCTGGCTCCTCCTCAATCTGCTCCCCACATTTAAATGTCAGCAGCTCCCAGCTCTGAGGGAGCCTCACAGGCACTGGATACTCAGGTCTTCTCCCCCAGAGTTTCTCCTCCTCTCTCCGATTCAGATCCCTCTGCAGTGGCACTTGCATGGTCTTTCTTTATGTTTTCCCTCTTCCTTGCATTCTCTTCTTTCTGTTTTCTTTCTAGGTAGTTCTATACATGTAACATTAGGCATTTGTCAAATGAAGAGACCACCTCATAATTTCTGCATTAATAAACACAAGTCTGAATTTATTGCTACTTAAAGGGAGAGAGCTATGCTGATCATTCAGTCTCTCTGAGCAGAGTAGACTTAGAATTTGTGGAAAGTGTGGGGTTCAGAGACTGGTTGAAGGCACAGACCTCAGTGAGCTGGTGTTGACTGGTTGGCACTCAGAGCTGCTCATTGGACAGAGTTGCTTTCAACTGGCTTACTTTCAGAAGTGAGGGGCAAGCACTGACTGAAGGGCTTACAGAAATATGTTCACTGAGGTGAGTGGCTGTGGTAGGCGGAATAAACTCCCCTAAATGGCTGCTGCAACCTCTATAATTAAGAGGAATTGGATTTCACTCTCCTACCTAGTAAAATAAAGAAAAAAATAAAACAGACAAAATACATGAAAAGAACATTTTCAAAATTGTGGACATCAGGCAAAACAGGACAGGACTGTAATCCCTAAAGAAGGGCCCCAAACAAGTGAGCCCTATAATTGCTCTAACTTACTACCTTTAGAGAGTTTCCAAGTTAGGCACAGGAAGGGCAAAGTGAAGAGGAGCTCAGTGAGCCTTTTGAGTCGAGGACACTGAGCTGAGAGTCCAGGGAAGCCAAGATAGCACAAAGTCCATAGAGAGAGTAGCAGGGTGCAGCGAACCATGGAAAGTAAATCAGAAAGAACTGCAGAATGTGACCCAGCATGCAGCACATTGCTGATCCATATGAGGATGCCACTCAGGTTCAGAGGAAAAATCATTTCAAAAGATTAGAGAGAACAGTGCCTGGAACTCATACGAAGCTAGAATCATGCCTATTTCCCAAAGATGACTGAAGAAAAAAGGCCTCATAATTCACAAGGCATAGAGTAGAGATCTCAGGAAGGTTTTGTCTCAGTAGTAAGAACTAATTACCCCTAGACTGAGCACTGCTGTGGACCTCTTGAAACAAATTATAAAAGCAAGACCTGAAATGATCAAACTGCTTGACAGCAACTTGACTGCCTCCCTGAACAAAACTCAGAGTTATAGGGACACAAAAATATGCAGCAACCAACAAAGTAAAATTCGCAGTGTTTGGTTTTCTATCAAACTTCTGAGCCACACTAAAACAGGGAAATGACCACAATGAAGGGACAAATCAATCATATTACACTGACTCAGAGCTGACACAGGTATTAGAATTATCAGAAAAGATCATTAAATCAGTTTTTATAACTGTATTCCATACATCTTCCAAATTAAATAGATGAAAAAAAATGGTATAAAAAGATTCAAGCTAACATTAAGAAATAAAAACTGGGGCTTGGTGCTGTGGCTCATGCTTGCAATTCCATCACTTTGGGAGGCCTATGCAGGAGGATCACTTGAGCCCAGGAGTTCAAGAGCAGTCTGGGAAACAAAGTAAGACCCCATCTCTACAAAAACTAAAAAGAAATAAAGAAATAAAAACTGTGATATCTGAGAGGAAGTGTCCTGCCAGGGATTAACAGGAAATTAGAAAATGAAAAAAAATATTGTAAATGTTAAAGCATAGCAAAGAAAAGTAACCAAAAAGAAATACTGAGAAAAAACAAATAAAGGGAAAAGCATCAATGAGTTGTGGAGCAATTCAGCTGACCTCATACACAGGTGACTAGAGTTCATCAAAGGCAAACACAGTGATGGCAGAAAAACTCTTGAAAGAAATAATAATCCAAAACTCACCAAGCGAGGTGAGGTGTGGTGGCACGGGCCTGTGGTTCCAGCTATTCAAAAGGTTGAGGCAGGAGGATCAGGTAAGCCCACGAGTTTGAGAACAGCCTGGGCAATGTAGCAAGATCCTGTCCCAAAGGGGGAGACAACCCCCCAAAAAACAAAAATCTAATCTTACCAAATGTAATAAGAACTATAAATCTACAGATCCAGAAAGTCAACATACTCAAGCACTAGAAATATGAAGAAATGACACCAAGGCATATCATAAATTGTTCAATGATGATTAAAAAAATCTTAAAAGAAGCCAGAGGAAAAACACACCTTATCTACACTGGAACAAAGATATTATAAGGATGACATCAGATCTGTCACCAGCAACAATGCACATAAGAACACAGAGGAGTCACAGCTTTAAACACTCCAAGACTAAAATTGCCCACATAGAATTCTATACACTGCAAAATTAGCTTTCAAAAAACAAAGGTGAAATAAAGGTACATTCAAAAATATAAAATGTGAAAGAATTCATCACCAGCAGACTTGTGCTCCAAAAATGTTAAAGGACATCTTTTCTACAGAAGGAAAAAGGTATGAGATGGAAACCTGGGTGTCCACAAAACAATGTCAAGCACTAGAAATGGTAACGCGTGAACAAATATACACATTTCATTTTCTTATTAGTTGAAACTCTTTAAAAGAAAATTGAGGCCCTGTGCAGTGACTCATGCTGATAATCCCAGCACTTTGGGAGGCTGAAGCAGGTGGCTTGCTTGAGGACAGGAATTTGAGACCAGCCTGGGCAACATGGCGAAACCCTGTCTCTACTAAAAATACAAACATTACACTGACATGGTGGTGTGCACCTGTAGTTCCAGATACTTCTTGGATGAGGTACAAGAATCATTTGAACCCAGGAGCCAGAGGTTGCAGTGAGTTGAGATTGCACCACTGCACTCCATTCTGGGAAACAGAGCAAGACTCATTAAAAAAAAAAAAAAAAAGGAAAAGAAAAAGAAAATCGATTGTATAAACAATAATAGCAATAGATTGTGCAATTTTTTAATTTTTAAAAAATTTTTATTTTTTTATTTCAGGTTTTTGGGGAACAGATGACGTTTGGTTAAATGGACAAGTTCTTTAATAATTACTTCTAAGCTTGTGGTGCACCCATAAACTGAGCAGTGTACACTGTACCCAGTGTGCAATCTTTTATCCCTCACCACTTCTCATCCTTTCCTCGAGTACCCAAAGTCCATTATATCATTATTTTGCCTTTCTGTCCTCATAGCATAGCTCCCACTTATAAGTGAGAACATACTATATTTGGTTTTCCATTCCTGAGTTACTTCACTCAGAAAAAATTCCTCCAACCCCAAAAAATGCCTTTATTTCATTCCTTTTGTGGCTGAGTAGTATTCCATGGTATGTGTGTGTGTGTATCACATTTTCTTTATCCACTCATTGATTGATGGACATTTGGGCTGGTTCCATATCTTTGCAATAAGCAAATTATGCCACTATAAACGTGCATGTGCAAGTGTCTTTTTCATATAATGACTTCTTTTCCTCTGGGCAGATACTCAGTAGTGGGATTCCTGGATCAAATGATAGATCTACTTTTAATTCATTAAGGAATTTCCATACTGTTTTCCATACTGGCTGAACTAGTTTACATTCCCACTAACAGTGTAAAAATGTTCCCTTTTCACCACATCCAGGCCAACATCCATTACTTTTTGACTTTTTATTTATGGCCATGCTTGCAGGAGTAAAGTGGTATTGCATTGTGGTTTTGATTTGCATTTCCCTGATATTTAGTGATGTTGAGCAATTTTCACATTTGTTAGCTATTTGTACACATATTTTGAGAATTGTCTATTCATGTCCTTAGCCCACTTTTTGATGGGATTGTTTATTTTTTCTTGCTGATTTGAGTTCCTTGTAGATTCCTAAAATTCATAAGGAGCCATAAAGAGCCCACCTAGCCAAAGCAAGATGAAGCAAAACAAAAACAAATCAGGCATCACATTATCTGACTTCAAACTACACTAAAAGGTCTTAGTCACCAAAACAGCATGGTACTGGTATAAATATAGGCACATAGACCAATGAAACAGAATAGAGAACTCAGAAACAAAGCCAAATACTTACAGCAACTGACCTTTGACAAAACAAACAAAAACATAAAATGGGGAAAAGACACCGTATTCAACAAGTGGTGCTGAGAAAATTGGCAAGCCACATGTAGAAGAATAAAACTGGATCCTCATCTCTCACCTTACACAAAAATCAGCTCAAGATGGATAAAAGACTTAAATCTAAGACCTAAAACCATAAAAATTCTATAAGATAATATCAGAAAAACCCTTCTAGACAATGGCTTAGGCAAAGACTTCATGACCAAGGACCCAAAAGCAAATGCAACAGAACCAAAGATAAATAGATGGGATTTAATTAAACTAAAAAGCTTCTGCACAGCAAAATAAACAGCAGAGTAAAGAGACAACTCACAAAGTGGGAGAAAATCTTCACAAACTATGCATCTGACAAAGGACTGACAACCAGAATCTACAAGGAACTCAAACAAATCAGCAAGAAAAAACAAATAATTCCATCAGAAAGTGGGCTAAGCAACATTCAAATTCAGGAAATACAGATAACATCACTAAGCTACTCCTCAAGAAGTGCAACCCCAAGACACATAATCATCAGATTCTCCAAGGTTGAAATGAAGGAAAAAATATCAAGTGCAGCCAGAGAGAAAGGTCAGGTTACCCACAAAGGAAAGCCCACCAGACTAACAGTGGATCTCTTTGCAGAAACCCTACAAGCCAGAAGAGAGTGGGGGCCAATATTCAACATTCTTAGAGAAAAGGATTTTCAACCCAGAAGTTCATATCCAGCCAAGCTAAGCTTCATAAGTGAAGAAATAAAATCCTTTCCCAACAAGCAAACGCTGAGGGATTTTGTCACCATCAGGCCTGCCTTATAAGAGCTCCTGAAGGAAGCACTAAATATGGAAAGGAGAAACCATTACCAGCCACTGTGAAAACACACCGAAATATAAAGACCAATGACACTATGAAGAAACTGCATCAACTAATGTGCAAAATAACCAGCTAGCATCATGATGACAGAATCAAATTCACACATAACAATATTAACCTTAAATGTAAATGGGCTAAATGCCCCAATTAAAAGATGCAGATTGGCAAATCAGATAAAGAGTCAGGACCCATCGATGTGCTGTATTCAGGAGACCCATTCCATGTGCAAAGACACTCATAGGCGCAAAACAAAAAAAAAGGGGGTGGGGGGATGGAAGAATATTTACAAAGCAAATGAAAAGCAAAAGAAAGCAGGGGTTGCAATTCTAGTCTCTGATAAAACAGACTTTAAACGAACAAAGATCAAAAAAGACAAAGAAGGGCATTACATAATGGTAAAGGGATCTATTCAACAGGAAGAGCTAACTATCCTAAATATATATGCATCCAATACAGGAGCACCCAGATTCATAAAACAAGTTCTTAGAGACCTACAAAGAGACTTAGACTCCTACACAATAATAGTGAGAGAATTTAACACCCCACTGTCAATATTAGATCAATGAGACAAAAAATGAATAAGGATATTCAGCACGTGAAGTCAGCTCTGGACTAAGTGGACCCAATAGACATCTACAGAACTCTCCACCCCAAAACCACAGAATATACATTCTTCTCAGCAGCACATAGCACTTATTCTAAAATTGACCACATAATTAGAAGTAAAACACTCCTCAGCAAATGCAAAAGAACAGTAATCATAAAAGTCTCTGAGACCACAGTGCAATCAAATTAGAACTCAAGATTAAGAAGCCCACTCAAAACAGCAAAACCACATGGAAACTGAACAACCTGCTCCTGAACGACTACCAGGTAAATAACAAAATTTAAGACAAAAATAGTGTTCTTTGAAATCAATGAGAACAAAGAGACAATGTACCAGAATCTCTGAAACACAGTTAAAACAGTGTTTAGTGGGAAATTTATAGCACTAATTGCCCACTACAAGACAGCAGAAAAGATCTAAAATCGATGCCCTAACATCACAGTTAAAAGAACTTGAGAAGAGCAAACAAATTTAAAAGCTAGCAGAAGACAAGCAATAATTAAGACCAGAGCAGAACTGAAGAAGATAGAGACACGAAAAGTCCTTCAAAAAATCAGTGAATCCAGGAGCTGTTTTTCTGAGATAAACAAAATAGACTGCTAGCCAGATTAATAAAGAAAATAGAAAAGATTCAAATAGACACAATAAAAAATGGTAAAGGGGATATCACCACTGATCCCACAGAAATACAAACTAGTATCAGAGAATACTATAAACACCTCTATGCAAATAAACCAGAAAGTCTAGAAGAAATGGATAAATTCCTGGATACATACACACCCCCCTCAAGACTAAACCAGGAAGAAGTCAAATCCCTGAATAGACCAATAACAAGTTCGCAAATTGAGGCATAATAGCCTACCAACAAAAAAAAGTCCAGGACCAGACAGACTCATGCCAAATACTACCAGAGGTACAAAGAGGAGCTGGTACTATTCCTTCTGAAACTATTCCATAAAATAGAAAAAGAGGGACTCCTCCCTAACTCATTTTATGAGACCAGCATCATCCTGATAGCAAAACTAGGCAGAGACACAACAAAAAAAGTAAATTTCAGACCAATATCTCTGATGAACATCCATGCAAAAATCTCAATAAAATACTGGCAAACCAAATCCAGCAGCACATAAATAAGCTTATCCACCACGATCAAATCAGCTTCATCCTGGGATGCAAGGCTGGTTCAACATAGGCAAATCAATAAATGTAATCCTTCACATAAACAGAACCAATGACAAAAGCTGCATTGCTACATTATTTCAATAGATGCAGAAAAGGCCTTCAATAAAATTCAGCACCTCTTCATGCTAAAAACTCTCAATAAACTAGGTATTGATGGAACCTATCTCAAAATAATATCATACTGAGTGGGCAAAAGCTGGAAGCATTCCATTTGAAAACCAGCACAAGACAAGGGTACCTTCTCTCATCACTCCTATTCAACATAGTATTGGAAGTTCTGGACAGGGCAATCAGGCAAGAGAAAGAAATAAAGGGTATTCAAATAGGAAGACAAGAAGTCAAGTTGTCTGTCTGCAGATGACATGATTGTATATTTAGAAAACTGCATCATCTCAGCCCCAAAACTCCTTAAGCTGATAAGCAACTTCAACAAAGTCTTGGGATAAAAAATCAATGTGCAAAAATCACAAGCATTCCTATACACCAATAATAGACAAGCAGAGAGCCAAATCATGCATGAACTCTCATTTACAATTGCTACAAAGAAAATAAAATGTCTAGGATTACAACTTATAAGGGACTTGAAGGACTTCTTCAAGGAGAACTACAAACCACTGCTCAAGGAAATAAGAGAGGACACAAACAAATGGAAAAACATTCCAGGTTCATGGATAGGAAGAATCAATGTTATGAACATGGTCACACTGCCCAAAGTAATTTATAGATTCAATGCTATTCCCATCAAGCTACCATTGACTTTCTTCACATAATTAGAAAAAACGACTTTAAATTTTATATGGAACCAAAAAAAAGAACCCGTATATCCAAGACAATCCTAAGCAAAAAGAACAAAGCTGGAGGTATCACACTACATGACTTCACACAAGGCTACAATAAGCAAAACAGCATGGTACTAGTACCAAAGCAGATATATAGACCAATGGAACAGAATAAAGGCCTCAGAAATAACACCACACATATACAACCATCTGATCTTCGACAAACCTGACAAAACAAGCAATGAGGAAAGGATTCACTATTTAACAAATGGTAGTGGGAAAACTGGCTAGCCACATGCAGAAAACAGAAACTGGACCCTTTCCTTACATCTCATACAAAAATTAACTCAAGATTGATTAAATACTTCAACCTGAAACCTAAAACCATAAAAACCCTAAAAGAAAACCTACACAACACCATTTAGGACACTGGCATGGGCAAAGTCCTAATGACTGAAACACCAAAAGCAATGACAACAAAAGCCAAAATTGACAAATGGGATATAATTAAAAGCTTCTGTTCAGCAAACAAACAAACAAACAAAAAAACTATCATCAGAGTGAACAGGCAACCTACAGAATGTGAGAAAATTTTTGCAATCTATCCATCTGACAAAGGTCTAATATCCAGAATCTACAAGGAACTTAAACAAATTTACAAGAAAAGAAACAAACAACCCCATCAAAAAGTGGCCGAAGGATATGAACAGACACTTGTCAAAAGAAGACATTTATATGGCCAACAAACATATGAAAAAAAGCTCATCATCACTGGTCATTAAAGAAATGCAAATCAGGCTGGAGGTGGTGGCTCATGCCTGTAATCCCAGCACTTTGGGAGGCCAAGGCGGGCAGATCACGAGGTCAAGAGATCGAGACCATTCTGGGCAACATGGTGAAACCCTATCTCTACTAAAAAAAAATACAAAAAATTAGCCGGGCATGGTGGCGGGTGCCTGTAGTCCCAGCTACTCGGGAGGCTGAGGCATGAGAATGGTGTGAACCTGGGAGGCGGAACTTGCAGTGAGCTGAGATCACGCCACTGCACTCCAGCCTGGGTGACAGAGCGAGACTCCATCAAAAACAAAGAAAAGAAAAGAAAAAGAAATGCAAATCAAAGCTACAATGAGATACAATCTCATGTTAGTTAGAATGGTGATTATTAAAAAGTCAGGAAACAACAGATGCTGGCAAGGATGTGGAAAAATAGGAACACTTTTACACTGTTGGTGGGAGTGTAAATTAGTTCAACCAATGTGAAAGACAGTGTGGTGATTCCTCAAGGATCTGGAATCAGAAATACCATTTGACCCAGCCATCCCATTACTGGGTATATGCCCAAAAGATTATAAATCATTCTACTATAAAGACACATTGACATGTATGTTTATTGCGGCACTATTTACAATAGCAAAGACTTGGAACCCACCCAAATGTCCATCAATGATAGATTAGATAAAGAAAATGTGGCACATATACACCATGGAATACTACGCAGCCATAAAAAAGAATGAGTGCATGTCCTTTGCAGGGACATGGATGAAGCTGGAAACCATCATTCTAAGCAAACTAATGCAGGAACAGAAAACCGAATACTGCGTGTTCTCACTCATAAGCAGGAGCTGAACAATGAGAATACATGGACACGGGGAGAGGAACATCACACACCAGGGCCTGACAGGGGTTTGGGGGAAGTGGAGGGAGAGCATTAGGACAAATACCTAATGCATGCAGGGCTTAAAATCTAGATTATGGGTTGATAAGTGCAGCAAACCACCAGGGCACATGTATACCTATGTAACAAACCTGCTCGTTCAGCACATGCATCCCAGAACTTAAAAGTAAAATTTTTTAAAAAGTAGGCCAAGGACATGAATAGACAATTCTCAAAAGAAAATAAACAAATGACCAGGAAACATATGAAAAAATGCTCTCAACATCACTAATTATCAAGGAAATGCAAACCAAAACCACAATGTGATACAACCTTACTCCTGTAAGAATGGCCATAATTTAAAAAATCAAAAAACTATACACGTTGGCTTGAATTTGGTGAAAAGTGATCAATTTTACACTGTTGATGGGAATGTAAACGAGTACAACCATTATGGAAAACAGTGTGGAGATCTCTTAAAGAACGAAAAGTAGATCTACCATTTGATCCAGCAACCCCGCTACTGGGTGTTTAGCCAGAGGAAAAAAAGTCATTATATGAAAAAGATACTTTCACACTCATGTTTATAGTAGCACAATTTTCAATTGCAAAAATAGGGAACCAACTCAAATGCCCATCAATCAACAAGTGTATAAAGAAAATGTGGTTTATGTATACCATGGGATACTACTCAGCCATAAAAATAAACAAAATAATGGCATTTACAGCAACCTGGATGGAGTTGGAGACTATTATTCTAAGTGAAGTAACTCAGTAATGGAAAACCAAACATCATTACTTCTCACTCATAAGTTGGAGCTCAGCTATGAGGATGCAAAGGCATGCGAATAATAAAATGAACTTTGGGGACTCCAGGGAAAGGGAAAGGAAGAGGGAGGGATAAAAGACTATACATTGGGTACAATGCTCGGGTGATGGGTGCACCACAGTCCTGGAAATCACCACTAAATAACTTCTCCCTGTAACCAAACACCTCCTGTTCCCCAAAAATTATTGAAATAAAATAATTTTAAAAAGGGGAAATTAGAAATTGTTTTGAACTGAAGGAAGGTGAAAACATATGAAAATGGAGAAGGGGATTTATAGCATTAGAAGTCTATACTTATAAAGCCTGTATTTATAAAAGCCCATAAAAATTTTAAAATGATTTTAAATCAGTGATTTCTGCTTCTACCACAAGAACCTGGAAGAGTAAATTAATCTTAATGTAAGAAGAAAGTAAATTACAAAGATAAAGATGTAAATCAATGAAATAGTATTGTGGGTAGGGAGTATGTTCTCATTTTGTACTATTAGCATATAGCAAAAGTTCATAGCAGTTTTTCTCTCTGGTGCCTTCTGTTAACCAAAAGGTTGCCGGGTCAGACCATACAAGACACAAATCTCCTCAAATCCCACCAAAGATTTTTGAGCAGCTTTTGCTTCGAGCAACCCCCTCATTCTGCAGCTCTCATTTCTTCCCCATGATTTTTTCCTTTTGTCACCCAAAATGTCTGCAAAGCTTCTTCTAACAAACTGACTCTCCCCAGACCTTTATATGGTACAACTGGTCTCCTTGCACTACCTGAGAGGCAGAGGCTGTCTTCATTTATCACATCTATTATCTGGATTCTGCGGGAGCTTGCAGGGCCAGAGACTGAAGGCCCAGGAACCCCTTTCTCAAGCATGTGACATCAGAGTCACCATCTGCTCTAAGTAACCATCTGCTGTTGACTCAGATTGTTGCACCTCAGCATGCAGTGATCGTCACAGGATCACAGGACACCCAACCCCTTGATTTAGCACTTTCCTGTCCTTAATTTCATATCAGATTTGTATATAATGAAATGGACCCATTGTACATATGTGACTCGATTTATATAGAGTGTCTCAACCGGTACCATAATACACTTTTAGAACATTACCTTTACCTTCCCAATTTTTTCCAGTGCTGTTGTAGCGAATCCTACTCTTTTCTGCAGCCCCAACGAAACAATTAATCCATTTTCTGCCTAGAAATGTCATCTTTTCTGGACATATTACATAAATGGCATCAGACCATAGACAGTCTTTTGTGACTAGCATCTTTCATTTAGCATAGTGTTTTAAGATTCATCCATGCTGTAGCATGTATCAGATTTCTCTGCTTGTTAATTGCTGACTAGAATTCCATTGTGCAGATAATACCACATTTTATTTATTCATATAACAGTGACAGACATTTGTTTCCAGGTTTTGCTATCATGAATAACACTGCAATGAACATTTCATCACAAGTTTTTGGTAGACCTATGTTCTTGTTTCTCTCAGATTTCTAAGTGTGAAATATCTGGGTTATATGGTAAACTTATGTTTAACTTTTTTTTTTTTTTTTTTTTGAGATAGAGTCTCACTCTGTCACCCAGGCTGGAGTGCAGTGGCGCAGTCTCGGCTCACTGCAAGCTCCGTCTCCCAGGTTTACGCCATTCTCCTGCCTCAGCCTCCCGAGTAGCTGGGACTACAGGTGCCTGCCACCATGCCCGGCTAATTTTTTGTATTTTTAATTTTTTTAGTACAGACGGGGTTTCACCGTGTTGGCCAGGATGGTCTCGATCTCCTGACCTCGTGATCCGCCCGTCTTGGCCTCCCAGAGTGCTGGGATTACAGGCCTGAGCCATGGTGCGCCGCCGATTAACTTCTTAAGAAGCTGCCGAAGTGGATTTCAAAGTAGTTCTATCATTTTACATTTCACCAGCAATATAGGAAGGTTCCAGTTCTCTGCCTTCTCAGCAAATTTGCTGTTCTCTTAATTTTTTTTTTATTATAGCTACACTAGTGAGTGTAAAGTGGTATCTTATGTTGTTTCTACTTGCATTTTCCACTGACTAAAGATATTCAGCACCTTTTCATGTGGCAATTACGCGTATATATGCCGTTAGAAAAACACAGCATTAGACTAATGGTTTTATTTTGTGTAGTTACTGCATTATTTCATTCCCTTCTTCATTTTTGTATTTTGTTTTTTATATTTGTTATGTATTACTTCTCAAAAGCTCTAAGGATCTTCCATTGCTGATTATGCTAAAATTTAAGAGTGATTAAGGGGAACTGATTAAAAAATAAAGTAAAATTTTAACATTCCTTTGATCATTCATCACTACATGTTATGGCTTAGTCTTTTTCTTATGTGGACTTATTTTTAATAGACAACATATCTTCTCTTGAGTAATCTTTACTTTTCCAAATCAACATTATGCAAAATTATATATACATATACACCATATGTACACACATATATACATATATATATACACATGGATATATGTGTGTGTGTGTGTTTCATCTGATGCATGATGGAAGACAGTAGCAACATTAGTTTTGTACAGAGTTTTCAATTTAGAGAAAAAATATGTCACATGGGTTCAAATTTTATGTTTCCTTTTCAACTTTTATTTTCGGTTCAGGCAGTACATGTGCAGGTTTGTTACATGAGTAAATTGTGTGTCACTGGGGTTTGGTATACAAATGTTTTTGTCACCTAATTAGTGAGAATAGTATTTGATAGGTATTTTTTCTACCCCTACCCTCCACCCTCCTCCTACCCTCCACTCTCAAGTAGACTCTGGTCTATATTTTCTTTTGTTTCCACGTGTACTCAACGTTTAGCTCCGACTTATAGGTGAGAATGTGTGGTATTTGGTTTCCTGTTCCTGCATTGATTTGCTTAGGACCTTCATTTATGTTGCCACAAAGGATATGTTTATGCCTTTAAAAAAAGGCACAGTATGTTATGGCTGCATAGTAGTCCATGGTGTATATGTATCACATTTTCTTTACCCAGCCCACCACTGATGGGCACCTAGGCTGATTCCATTTCCTTGCTATTGTGAATAGTGCTGTGGTGAACATTTGAGTGCATTTGTCTTTTTGGTAAAATAATTTATATTACTATGAGTGTACACCTAGTGATGAGATTGCTGGTTTGAATGGTAGTTCTATTTTAAGTTGCTGGAGAAATCTCCAAACTAATTTACACAGTGGCTGAACTAAGTTATATTCCTACTAGCAATGTATAAGTATTCAATTTTCTCTGCAATCTCACCAACATTTGTTATTTTCTGACGTTTAATAATTGCCATTCTGACTGGTATGAGATGGTAACTCATTGTGGATTTGATTTGCATTTCTTTGATGATTACTGATGTTAAGAATTTTTTTCATATGCTTGTGGGCCACATATATGTCTTCTTTTGAGAAGTATTTGTTCACCTTGTTTTCCCAGTTTTTAATGGGGTTGTTGGTTTTTTGCTTGTTGAGTTCCTTATAGATCCTGTTTTATGAATCTGGGTTCTCCACTGCTGGGTGCATGTATATTTATGATAGTTAAGTCTTCTTGTTGAATTGAACCCTTTATCATGGTGTTATGCCCTTCTTTGTCCTTTTAGATCATTATTGGTTTAAAATCTGTTTTGCCTGAAATAAGAATTACAAGCCCTATTTTTTCTCCTCCTTGCTTGATAGATTGTCTTCCATCTCTTTACTTTGAGCCTATCAGTGTCACTGCATATGAGATGGGTCTCTTGAAGACAGCATACAGTTGAGTCTTGCTTCTTTATATTCAACTTGCCACACTGTGTCTTTTAAGTGGGGCATTTAGTCCATTTACATTCAAGGATAGTATCGATAGGTGAGGATTTGGTCCTGTCATCATGTTGTTAGCTGGCTATCATGTAGACTTCATTATATAGTTGCTTTATAGCATCAGTGGGCTATGTACTTAAGCATGTTTTTGTGGTGGCAGGTAACATGTGTTTGCTTCCATGTTTAACACTTCCCTAAAGACATCTTGTAATACAGGTCTAGTGGTAATGAATTTCCTTAACATTTTCATGTCTGAAAAGGATTTTACTTCTCCTTCACTGTGAAGCTTACTTTGGATAAATATGAAATTATTAACTGGAATTTCTTTCCTAAAGCATGTTTAATATAGACCCCCAAACTACTTCTGGCTTGCAAGGTTTCTCCTGAAAGATCCACTGTTAGCCTGAGGAGTCCCCGCTTTGTACATGACCCAAAACTTCTCTCCAGTTGCTTTTAAGATTTTTTTATTTTACATTAATGTTGTAGAATCTGATGATTATGTGTCTTTGGGAAGGTCATCATATATAATATTTCACAGGGGTTATCTGAATTTCCTGAATTTGCAGGTCGAGTTCTCTAGAGAAGCTGGGGGAAATGTTTGTGGACAATATCCTCAAATATATTTTCCAGGTTTCTTGCTCTCTCTCGAATTCTTTCAGGAATGCCAATGAGTCGTATGTAGGTTTAGTTTCCTTACAGAATTCCGTATTTCTCGGGAATTTTGATCATTTTTAAAATTCTTATATTTTTACTTTTGTGTGACTGTATTCATTTGAAGCAATGTTCTTTGAGCTCTGAGATTCTTTCCCCAGCTTCGTCTATTCTGTTATCAATGCTTCCAGTTGTATTCTGAAATTCCTGTATTGAATTCTTCATTTCCATAAGTTCAGTTTGGTTCTCTTTTAAAATGGCTGTTTCATTTTTCAACTCTTCAGCTGTTTTACTGGTTTCCTTGGATTGTGATTCAACCTTCTGTTGTATCTTGATGAGATTCCTTGTCTTCCAAATTCCAATCATATGTCTATCATTTCAGTTATTTCAGTCTGGTTAAGGACTACTGCTGATGAGCTAGTATGGATGCTTGGAGGTAAGAAGAAACTGTGGCTTTTAGAGTCGCCAGAGTTCTTCACTGGTTTTTTTCTCATCTGTGTGAGCAGATCTTCCTTTGATCTTTGAAAAAATTATTCAAGATATATTAAAGAGATATGCTATTTGTCAATAGCATTTTTTGCAGATCATTCCCAGGATAACCACAGGAAATTCTCACTGACCAATGTTACCTGATGAAAACTGTATGACAGTTGGGTTTTAGAGAACTAATATTGTGCAATTTTGGATAACATAGCACTAAACTTGTTTTCGTAGAGCTAAATTATCCAATTTTATTGGGTGTGATTTCTAGATGATATAAAGTGTTGCTCTCTTTAAAAGACAGTTTTCTTTTTTGGGGGCCGGGGGGGCCGTGGGGGGGAAAGAGACTTGCTCTGTCACCCAGGCTGGAGTACAATGGCATGATCTTGGCTCACTGCAACCTCTGCCTCCTGGGTTCAAGCAATTCTTCTGCCTCAGCCTCCCTAGTAGCTGAGACTACAGGCATGCACCACCATGCCTGGCTAACTTTTTTTATTACATGATCCTAGAGGCAGACACATATGTACAGCTTTTCTAAGTGCATAAATAGACTCCTGTTTCTCTTCAGACCAGTGGAGTTGGCCAATTTTCATAGTTCTCAATATATTATCTCATTTTTTTCTTACAGAATGGGTGATTTAACTATGTAATTAAAAAAAAAAGACAAACAAAACCAGGGGGAAAATGCAGCTTTGAGCTCTATAATATTGAGGCTTATTCTTTGTGGTCAAAAATTCTGAGGTTATGGGGGATCCTATGAAGGTACATGACAGATGAGAGTTATCTTGAGACACTTTATCTCAAAGGTAAGATAGCAAACACAGCATAATTTTAGAACACCTTTGTTTTCAATAAATTTGCTCACTGTTTTTCTTCTTGCTTACTTTTGGGATCCTATACTTCCTTCTGATGGCTCTTTTTCTTCTTCTGCGGGTAGGACTGCTCCCACTCACAGCAATTTCCAGGGCCCATAGAGCTGAGGAAATAGTTGTCTGATAGTGGGGCTGATTCATTTCATTTACGAGCTTCCGTACTGCTATGTCCCACTGGGACCTCTTTGATCATCTGACCTCTTTAAATCATTATTTCACTTGAGCTCATCTGTGTGGATTGGGAGAAAGCTGGGTCATTGATAAGATGCATAATGCAACTCTTCCTCCTTTCTCCTAAAACAGGAGGCAGTATCTGCAATCTTCAGGAAAACCTTCTTCATCTGAGCTCTGAGAACCTCCAACATGGAAAGAAGAAGAAAGAAACTTAGGCTGAACTGCAAGACCTGAAAGAAACAAACTTAGGCTGAACTGCAAGAGCTGAAAGAAACCTACTCTGGGCCCTCCAGGTAGGACCCCTTCCCTGGAAAAAGAAAGCTTCTAGTTAGGGGCCGCTAAGGACAAAGGTTAAAAAGTTTGACTCATTCTCTTGTGTTTGGGTTTTGGAGTATATCTTTACTTTCACTACAAATAAGACTTTTATAGTATCCAATTCACATTATGATGTTCGAAAACACTAGATATTAATACTTTTGCCTTGTTGGGCCCCTCCATCTATCAAAGAGTAAGATATATATCCCATTGTGCTGTTATAAAGAGAATGCATTATGACTGTATGTTAAAAGATTTTCTTTAATCCAAAACAAGATGATTTTTCTTCTGATTTTAGAATAAATGAAAACATTACTGTTTGAGCCTACTATGTGGGGTCCTGTGACCCCCCGTCTTAGCTGATCCAGGCTGAAACCACAAAATACCATGAACTCAGCAATTTATAAACAGTAGAAATTAATTGTTCTCAGTTCTAGCGTCTGGAAAGAACACGATGGAGGCACTGACCAATTTGGTGTCCAGGGAGGGCTCTTTTCCTAAATCACAGATGTTACCTCTCTCTTACGATACAAGGCACAAGGCAGCTCTCTGGGGCCTGTTTTATGAGGACTCTAATCCCATCTCTGAGGACTGTTTTTATAATCTATAACTCCCAAAACCTCCTACTTCCTCATACCATTACCTTTGGGGTTAAGATTTCGATATGTGGGGGGTGATATGATTAGGCTCTGTGTCCCCACCCAAATCTCATCTTGAATTGTAATCCCCATAATCCCCAGGTGTCAAGGGAGAGACCAGGTAGAGGCAGTTGAATCATGGGGGCAGTTTCCCTTATGCTGTTCTTATGATAGTGAGTTCTCATGAGATCTGATGGTTTTATAAGGGGCTCTTCCCCATTGGCTTAGCACTTCTCCTTCCTGACACCTTGTGAAGAAGGTACATTGCTTCCCCTTCACCTTCTGCCTTGATTGTAGGTTTCCAGAGGCCTCTCCAGCCATGCTGAACTGTGAGTCAATTAAACCTCTTTCCTTTATAAATTATCCAGTCTTGGGCAGTTCTTTATAGCAGTATGAAAATGAGCTAATAGAGAAAGACACAAACTTTCAGTCCATAACAGGCCCTGTGTGTCCTCCCAGGATGCAGAAGAAAGGGGAACAGAATGAGCAGACACAATAAGGGAGAAATATGAGGAGAGCTGAGGAGAGGGAGGAGGGAGAGCTGAATGATTCTCTTCCCTGGCCCCAGAATGGCTGCCTCTTCCTCTGGAACATCTCCTGATCCTATTCTGTGCCCACATATCCTGCCCTGTTCTCTCATCCTCCATTGTCCGTACTTCCCCCTAAAATAGCCTCTCACCCCTCCTCCTTGTTCCCTGATACCAGGTCTTTCCAGGCTTAGGCTGTGAAGTTCCACATCAGGAGCAGGACTGTTCCCTCCCACTGCCCACCTCCCCAGGCCTTCATTTATCAACCCCTTATCTTGTGGTTCTGCGGAGTCTACAGTACAAGAGTCTCCAAAATGAAATGGAAGTGCAAACCAGGCCTCCTCACGGAGGGGCGGAGTCTCTCTGCTGAATCTGAATCCAGCTGTCCCAGGTCATTCTAGATGACAATTTGGAAAATATCCAGCATAAGTGGAGCAGAGATGATGTACACAGAAAAGATAGTGATTAGGATTTTGGCATTTAACTCCAAATCGTGTATACTGATTTGTTTTACTTTGTTCATGTACATTATATAATCTGCATACTTTGCTTTAGAAATGTTTTACCTAAAAAAGGCTTGTATTGTGGTTACTATGACCCTAGAATTCCACTGCTTGTTTTATAACCCAGAGACAGGTGCGCTCCTGCGCCCCAGGACACCTTTCAAGAACAACCATAGCCACATTGTGCCACAGACTGGAAACACCCACAGACTTGAAACAACCCAAAGGCCCATCATTGAGTGTGGGGATGAACAGATTGTGGTATATTTTGTTAGCAATGAAAATGCATAAATCTGTGATGACTGCTAAATCCATAGTTTTAATCATTAAAAAAAAAAAAAAAAAACAGGAACAAGAGGTGTGACAGATGTCTTAGGGAAGAATAGACAGCCCAGGAGTGGAAAATCTAAGACTCTATACAAAATATACTGCAGAAGAGGGCCTGACATAGAGAAGAAACTGTTGTGAACAAGTTGAAAATTGAATGCGACACCAGTGGAGAAAGGCAGAAACAATGCTCAGAAAACGCTGGGGGATGGAGCTCTGAGAGGGCAGATTCACAAAATGCCCATAATCTAATAATACTTCTAAAAGTGAATGTATCATCTTGGAAGGTGATTATTGTGTTTCTTAGTCATAGTAACCCATAAAAAAACCCGTGGAAGCCCACAGCTCCTAAGCGAGACTGAGTTCTGAGAACCAGACAAGATATGGCAATACAAAGGCAGCTGTTTTAAGCTGTTAACCTGAGCTATGAAGCTTGGAAAACTACCCTGCCTTCTCCCACTTACTCCACTGAAACTTTTAATTCTGATTCAGAAATTTCCATTTCATTCTTCTATGATTAACAAAAAGGAATATGCTCAGCATTTAAATTAAGGTATTATGAGAAAAAAACACAATAGCACCAACTTTTTTATAACTGAAAACTTACCTGCACAAAAAATACCTGCTACAGGTATATGAAAATTGTAACCTAACATTTCTGCATATATTTTTATTAATTTTTTTTATTTCAGTAGCTTTTGGGGTACAAGTAATTTCTGATTACATGGATGAACTGTATAGTGGTGAA
>NW_012114500.1:8574903-8609048 GCF_000951035.1 Colobus angolensis palliatus | reverse complement strand
TTATAACTGAAAACTTACCTGCACAAAAAATACCTGCTACAGGTATATGAAAATTATAACCTAACATTTCTGCATATATTTTTATTAATATTTTTTTATTTCAGTAGCTTTTGGGGTACAAGTAATTTCTGATTACATGGATGAACTGTATAGTGGTGAAGTCTGAGGTTTTTGTGCACCCACCACCTGAGAAGTGTACATGGTGCCCAATATGTAGTTTGTTATCTCTCAACCCCTCCCATCTTTCCCCATCTGAGTCTCCAAAGTCCATTATATCATTCTGTATGCCTTTGTGTACCCATAGCTTAGCTCCCATTTATAAGTGAGAACATACAGTATTTGGTTTTCCACATCAGGAGCAGGACTGTTCCCTCCCACTGCCTACCTCCCCAGGCCTTCATTTATCAACCCCTTATCTTGTGGTTCTGCGAGTTCCTGAGTTACTTCACTTAGAATAATAGCCTCCAGCGCCATCCAAGTTCTTGCAAAGGACATTATTTCATTCTTATTTTATGGCTGAGTAGTATTACATGGTGTATGTATACCATATTTTCTTTATCCATTCATTGGTTGATGGGCACTCAGGTTGGTCCTATACTTTGTGAATTGTGCTGCAATAAACATTCATATGCAGGTGTCTTTTTGATAAAATGGACTTCTTTTCCTTTGGGTGGATACCCAGTAGTGGGGTTGCTGGATGAAATGATAGATCTCCTTTTAGCTCTTTAAGAAATCTCCATACTGTTTTCCATTGAGGTTGCACTACTTTACATTCCCACCAGCAGTGTCTAAGCGTTCCCTTATTACCACATCCAGGCCAACATCTATTGTCTTTTGATTTTTATAAAGCCCATTCTTGCAGGAGTAAGGTGGTATCTCATTGAGGTACCATCTCATTTGCATTTCCTGCAATACCATAAGGTGGTATCTCATTTGCATTTCCCTGATAATTAGTGATCTGGAACATTTTTAATATGTTTGTTAGCCATTTGCATATCTTCTTTTGAGAAATGCCTATTCATATAATTTGACCATTTTTTGACGGGATTATTTGTTTTTTCTCGATGATTTGAGTTCCTTGTAGATGCTAGATATTAGTCCTTTGTCAGATGCATAATCTGCAAATATTTTCTCCCATTCTGTAGGTTGTGTGTTTACTCTGCTGATTATTCCCTTTGCTGCACAGAAGCTTTCTAGTTTAATTAGGTTCCATTTATTTATTTAGGTTCCATTTACCTATTTCTGTTTTAATTGCATTTGCTTTTGGGGTCTTAGTCATGAATTTTTTGCCTACAGCAATGTCCAGAAGTTTTTTCCTAGGTTGTCTTCCATAATTTTTATCATTTCACATCTTAAAAGTCTTTGTCCATTTTGAGTTGATTTTTATATAAGGTAAGAGATAGGCTCTGCCCTCATAAATGGATTAATGCCATTATCACAGGAGGAGCTCCTTATAAAAGAGGGTGTTTGGCTTGCTTCTTTCCCTCTCTCTCACCCACCAGTGTGATGCCTTTGCCATGTTATAACATAGCAAGATGACCCTCACCAGAGACAGTCCCTCAGCCTTGGACTTCCCAGCCTTCAGAATCATAAGCCAAGTAAATTTCTGTTCTTACAAATTACAAGGCCAGGCATGGGGGCTCATACCTGTAATCCCAACACTTTGTGAGGCCAAGGTGGGCGAATCACAAGGTCTGGAGTTTGAGACAAGCCTGGCCAATATGGTGAAACCCCGTCTCTACTAAAAATACAAAAATTAGCCGGGTGTAGTGGCATGCACCTGTAGTCCCAGCTACTGGGGAGGCTGAGACAGGAGAATCTCTTGAACCTGGGAGGCGGAGATTACAGTGAGCCAAGATCGTGCCACTGCACTCCAGCCTGGGTGGCATAGCGAGACTCCATCTCAAAAATAAATAAATAAATAAATAACACAGTCTGTGGTATTCTGCTACAACAGCAAAATAAATAAATAAATAAATAAATAAATAAATAAATAAATAAATAAATAATAAATGAAAAAGACTAGGACAAGAACTCATGGTTGCTTTTTGAGTTCTGCAAAGGTTTATAACCCTCCATTAGCATGTTATGACTAATATGGTATGACTTTTTCAGTTGCTTTCTCTAAAATAAATGGGTTAATAAACTAACTTTTAAAATATGCAGTTTAAGCAGAGTGGGAGTATCAAAACATTCAGCAGTGCCTTCAGAAACACAGGCTCTGCCTGAAACTAGGCAAGTGGGGACTCTACTACAGCACTCTAGAGATCTGAGGGCTTACTGTTTTGCTTCTGTGGACTGCAAATAAATTCCTGAAAGGATTCTGTACTTGTCCAGAGAGTTTTTTACCTTTCTGGATGAGATGCAGAGATTTCTTGGAGTCAAAAATTTCAATAGGCATTTAATCCTAACCATCTCCCAGATGACATCTGCTATGGTCTTCTTTATGTTTAATTCCCAGTCAAAAATCTTAATCATATCCTATAACATTCTACTACGCTCTTCTGGTGGTTTCTGGGTTAATTTAGCTCAAGTTCCACAATTCTTTCCACTCTCCTACTTTAGGTCTCAGGTCCTCTTCCCTTGTATACAAGGTTCCTAACTCTTCCCACCTTAATTGGGATGGGCCTGAGTGAAACAGAGGAACCCAGGGGCCATGAGACAGAATTTTTCTAATTTGTATCAGAGGCCTGCAAGGTAACCCATGGGGAGGCTGCTCTTTAAACTGTGCTATCTGAGAAACCATGCAGAAATGTGCCTCTGTGTTAAACTCAACTCCTGACACCACAGTCCTTAAAATATTATCCAGTTATTTTCTTCTCTGATGCTTAGAAAGAACTGCTGGTATTTCTTCATGATTCATTTCTTCATGATTCATTCTAGATTCAAATCTCAGTGTTCATGTTGCATTGTGATGACCATTTTTATATAAAGGTTATCTCTCAAGCGTTCTCAGTATTTAAGAGCAAGAAGAGTACCAGTCAGGCTTGGACTAAAAGAGTACTGAGAGGCTGCACACTAAGGACATGGGCTAAATCATCATTTTTAAAGTTTTTTACAAAATATCCAAGATTATGGCTGACAGCAGGCTCTTATACAAAATGAAGGCCCTGAAGGTGAGAAATGAGCACAATCCTTCATAAAGGGGGAAATATTAGGAGATTTGCTTAGGGCACTTACCTCTCTGAACTTAGTTTCTTCATTTGAAAATCAGGATAATAATCTCAACCTTCTAGTAGAGTTGATAGAATTAAACAAGAGAACCTTTAAAAGTGCTTTGAAAGGGTACCTGGTACATATCAGCCACTTAATAAAATAAATTTTAATTTTCTAATTTTAAAAAAGACAGATTAGACTTTGACCTCGGATACAATAATCAAAAAGTCTAGACTTCTACCTACTCTAAAGAGAAGTCTTTACTTAGAAGCCAGCATTTTCTAACTAGACCTATGGTAATAATGTCTGAATTGATCTCCTTGGCTCTACTATCTCCATTTTTTTTTTTTTTTTTTTTTTTACTAGATGGATTCTTGCTCTGCTGCCCAGGCTGGAGTGTAGTGACACAATCATAGCTCACTACAGCCTCTAACTATTGGGCTCAAGTGATTCTCCTGCCTCAGCCTCCCAGGTAGCTGGGACTCCACACATGTGCCACCATGCTAATTTTTTATATTTCTTTTGTAGAGGCAGAGTCTCACTTTGTTGGCCAGGCTGGTCATGAACTCCTAGCCTCATGTGATCCTCCCATCTCAGCCTCTTAAAGCATTTGGTCTACAGGTGTGAGCCACCACACTTGGCCCTATCTTTTCTTTCAATGGTTTCATTCTATTGCCAAAGTTATCTTTTTACACTAGAGAATGTTATTAGCATATATAATAGAAAGCCCCTGTTGCCAACCTACAGCAGTAGCCTTGTAGCTCACTATATCTTCCTATACACTATACATTTTCAAATGACCAGGTTACTTGCCATCTTCCCAATGTTCCATGAACTCCATTTTCATGTTACTGTTCAAGTTGTTTCATCAACTTGGAATGCTTTTTAAAAGTCTATCTGTACAACTACCGCCATTAGTCAAATTTCTTACACACCCATTCCCAGGGTTCACATGAGATTTGCCTTTCTCTCTTCTGTTGATCTGTGGCTTAATTTAGCTCAAGTTTCACAATTCTTTCCACTCTCCTACTTTAGTTCTCAGCTCCTCTCCCTTTGTATGCAAGTTTCCCAACTCTTCCCACCTTAACTGGGATGGGCCTGAGTAAAATATTCCTCAAAAGTATCTTCTTCTCTTTGTTCTAATTCCACATCACTCTTCCTATTAACTATTAGGTTTCCAAGGTAGTTTGACACTAGGAAACAGTGTGCCTTGGAGAAGGGATGAAAGTTTTCTAGTTAATGGAAAGTATTAAGCACTACTATAAATTAATGGGTTTGCTTTGTGATCTGTATCTCAATCCTGTGAGCAATTTTTGTTAATCTAGCACCAAAAAACTGATCATTTTAAGGAAATTAATAAGGTCAAACTTTTGGACCATCAAGGCTAAAAATCAAAGCCTGGACTTCAGTCGGTTGAGCCAGACATCCTTCATTTGAGGCCTGTTAGTGTCCAACAAACCCATTACCACCGTCTCTCCACACAATTATTTAATCCCAGGAAAGAATATAATTTTTTAAAATAAAAGTGAAGAGAAGATATTTAGGGTATCAAAGGGTTGACTTAATCAACTCTTAAGTTGAAGTAAGAATTGCTCAACAACTATGAGATAATGGTTTTAATATATAAAATTCTTCCACTCGAACGTTTTCAACCAGAAGATAAGTAAAATTTGTCCAGTGTTGGATTTGTTATCAATGCCAACTTCCTTATATAAGCTGACAATATCAAGAATCAAAATGAACCAACAGTATTCACATTTACAAATAAAAAGGCCCAGAGATGTAAGAAAGATGTTATCATTATTCCATCTAAAATGTGATAGAAGGAATTAGAAACTAATTTTCCATTTTGCTTAAGTAAAAGAAACAGACTCCAAATTATTTGCTATAACATCAATTTTAAATGCACTGATTTTTCTTTTCGTGTATAAAGCATTTTCAAACTCAGCTTTTTTAAAATAAGTTTTCAAATATAAAAATGTTTTCAAAGATAAACTCCTATTACTGACCAAATGTTTTATGTTACTCTATGGTGTATTCAAATAAAATCAAGAGCAAATTTTAAGTTAGGATTCAAGGGAGAGTAGTAGAAAATGTAAATAGTATCCTTTGGATATTAAAGATTTTAAATTATTAAAGAACTTTATAAAAATTATTTAATTTATATATTTTGTAATAATGAAAAACTATTTTAACAATTATCTGACATTTCCTTCCTCTTAGGACAAGATAACATCTCTTTATAACCCAGGTATTATCTTACAATTAAGTGATTACGGCAATGACAACAATTTGATATATCACTTCTAGGTTAATCCAAAAAGTGACTTCACTTTTTCATAGGCCACACAGCCAATGCCTACTGCAGGAAGCACTTTTATGATGTTTGGGGTGAAACCCCTGTAAAATCCCAATTTTCCTTCTTTGGTATATATTTCTTGAATGAGCTGAATCATAGAAGTTGTTTTTCCTTTTTCCATTAGGGCTATAAATTGGGGGGAAAAAAGCATAATTCAATATTTAATATTTATAAATTAAGAAAATCCAGTGATAAATGAGAATTTACAGAGACTGAAATTACTTCAGAATATACCTCTCTCCCTACCTGTAGAATGTCTTGTGCTGTTCAATATGGTACCCACTGGATACATGTGGCTATTTATATTTAAATTAATTAAAATTAAATAAAACTAAGAATTCATTGCCTCAGTTGCACTGGCAACAATCCCAAGTATTCACTTGGGAATAGTGACTATCATACTGAATAGCACAAATATAAAATATTTCCATCATCACAGAAAGTTCTATTAAACAACACTTGAAAGTCTTTCATGAGGGACCTCAAAGGAGTCTTTGGAATTGGATTTGACACAAATAGAGAAAGGAAAGGATGGGCAACGGGATGGATGGAGAGATATTCCACCTGGAGAATATAAATCAAAACCAAAAATCTAACTAAAAAGACAAGAAGAAAGAGAATGTTAAAGAATATCACTTAACACATGAACTATAAACAGTTTAGTCAAGAAGATAACAATAGGATTGGCCGGGCGCGGTGGCTCAAGCCTGTAATCCCAGCACTTTGGGAGGCCGAGACGGGCGGATCACGAGGTCAGGAGATCGAGACCATCCTGGCTAACACGGTGAAACCCCGTCTCTACTAAAAAATACAAAAAATTAGCCGGGCGAGGTGGCAGTCGCCTGTAATCCCAGCTACTCGGGAGGCTGAGGCAGGAGAATGGCGTGAACCCGGGAGGCGGAGTTTGCAGTGAGCTGAGATCCGGCCACAGCACTCCAGCCTGGGCGGCAGAGCGAGACTCCGTCTCAAAAAAAAAAAAAAAAGAAGATAACAATAGGATTGTGTGGGGTTTTTTTTCCTTCTTGAAAAGTGATAAAGATATTTTCTTAAAAACTAAATTCCTAACATTTTACTGAGACAAACAATACAGATATCTTCCCTTTTCTTAATATCTCTTCCTTAAGTAAATTGGAAAAAAAATTGAGTTCAATTCCATAAATGTATTAAGTTCCAGTTGCAGAATATGATGATAATAGTGGAACTAAGGTAAAATTACACGATCATATGGAATAACTGTTTATTTGAAAAAAAGCATAATCTGTTCTATTGTTCTGCATGGTACTTTCTAATTGTAAACTCCTTAAAGAGATCATTAGTAACTGAAGAAAATGTGGAGAGTTCCAAACAATACTTTGAGAGGAAATAAAATCTAAAAAGCACAAAAAGCTAAAGCTGACTAAAGTCAGTAAAATAATAAATTCAGGATTCTTGCTTATCAATTCTACAGTTTTGTTTTTGAAGTCATTAATTTATCCTCATTTAAAACATAATTTTAAACTTATTATTCATTCATTAAAGAAAAGAAACTCACCTGAAGCCTGCATGTGAGTTCTAATAAGGTTCACAGGAAAACTGGCTAACTGACCACAAGTATTAGACAACGTACTACATCCCACCAAAATCATTATCCCAGGATTCACAGAGTTTTCTGAATAATTTTCTAGCCAATAATTCTTCAAAACCTGGCAGAGAAGAGAGTAGTAAATATATTACTGCGCAACTACTATGCAATAGAAAACAAAACCTACTACTATGCAACTCTAAGTGGAATAAAGTTTTAGTAAGGTGGGGGCTATCTCTGTAGTCTTTTTTTTTTTTTTTTTTTTTTTTTGAGACGGAGTCTTGCTCTGTCCCCCAGGCTGGAGTGCAGTGGCGCAATCTCACCTCATTGTGAGCTCTGCCTCCCGGGTTCACGCCTTTCTCCTGCCTCAGCCTCCTGAGCAGCTGGGACTACAGGTGCCCGCCACCACACCTGGCTAAATTTGTTGTATTTTTAGTAGAGACGGGATTTCACCATGTTAGCCAGGATGGTCTGTATCTCCTGACCTTGTTATCTGCCTTCCTTGGCCTCCCAAAGTGCTGGGATTACAGACTTGAGCCACCGTACCTGGCCTCTATCCCTGTAGCCTTATCAGGGACAGGTTGCACTAATGTTTTCAAACCAACATATTCATACTGCCTCAGTTTGAGTTCCCCTATGTTTGTTTTGGGTTTTGGTGTTTTTTTGTTTGTTTGTTGGCTTTGCTTGTTCTTTGGTTTGTAATTATATTCAAACAAAAATCTGGAGATTCTCACAGGGATCAACAGAATATTGTAGAGAGGAAGACTGCACAATCCACTCTAGGTTAACAAAATCATATTTTCTCAACTTTTAAGAGTCCTCTGTCCCTATTTTCTTTTCCTTGAATAAAAGTGACTGGAAGAAATTAAGAAATATTGAGTTTAAAACATCAGTAAGTGCTTCCAGAACTGTTCATGTATTAAAGGACAGCAACTTTACCATTATGTACTGCAGTGATTACTACAAAATGTGTAATTTGATGCTTTTGAAAAAATAAATTTTGAAATGTTTTTACTCAGTATGCACTTAATACAGTCATGTAACAATACAAAGAGAAATGTGTAATGGCATCTGGCAAATGTGTAAAGCAGAAGATACTGAACTATAGAAATCAAAGAATGATGACAGCCCAACACAAACAGCAGCAACAAATTTATTGTAATAGGATCATAGATGCAAGAAAACAAAAAGGAAAATAAATGCATGCTATAATATTCAATACTTTAAACACCTACAAAAATATAAGTGTACTTTTAAAAGTGCTAAAGGAAGTTATCTGTCTTTCACATGATGATGACATCACTTGCCAAAAATACCACTGGGCTTGTATCTAGAGAACTGCCCTTCCTGTGTTGAGAATGAATTTATTCTAATCACACACCTTCACCTGGTTCTTATGACAAAATGGTGTATATACTGCTAAGATGCACTTCCTGAAACAGATGTATGGCCATAGAAATAAAATGATCAGCTGAAAGGGGAGTAAGCTGGCATCTTGCCTATGCATTACACTATCAGCTTTTTTGTCCTATCTCCATCCTGCCTTTCTTCCTCAGGCCGCAATTACTCCTGTCCTCCATTCTCATTTTTACAACTGTGTGATGATATCTCAACTTTCACAATCTTACTTATACAACAGATTTTTCCGGGCAGTTAAAAAACCTGAATCCTAGGCCTCTCTTCAGGATAATTTTAAAAAATTTTTAAATCTATATATTTATTTTGAGACCAAGTTATGAGACTGGACAACTTTTGTATTTTTGGTCAAGATGGGATTTCACTGTGTTACCAAGGCTGGTCTCAAACTCCTGGGCTCGAGGGATCCAACCCCCTCAACCTCCCGAAGTGCTGGAATTATATGCCTGAGCCACCACATTCGGTCTCCTTGGGATAATTAAATGAGAATATCTCAGGATATGGCCCAAGAATCCTATTTTTTTGGCCAGGCATGGTGGCTCATGCCTGTAATCCCAGCACTTCGGGAGGCCAAGGCGAGTGGATCACAAGGTCAGGAGATCAAGACCATGCTGGCTAACACAGTGAAACCCCGTCTCTACTAAAAATACAAAAAATTAGCCGGGCGTGGTGGTGGGCGCCTGTAGTCCCAACTACTCAGGAGGCTGAGGCAGGAGAATGGCGTGAACCCAGGAGGTGGAGCTTGCAGTGAGCCGAGATCACGCCACTGCACTCCAGCCTGGGTGACAGAGCAAGACTCCATCTCAAAAAAAAAAAAAAAAAAAAAAATCATATTTTTTAAAGATCCATATGTAGGTGATTCTGATATGCACCCAGGATTGAGAACACTGTTTTATCAGAACTTAAAATTATTACCAAAAACTGATTCACAAAAAAACACCAAATAAAAGTATTACTGGAATACCAGATATGTAACATATAAAATGAAAAATCAGATAAAACCATTCAATTCTCTCTTGGTCAGAAGCTGTTTTAATGAAAAGTCATTTATAACCATATTTCTACAATAAAAATTGTTGTGCCATATTTTCAAATCTAACATATAACGTCATATTATGAGAATAAACTCACCTCATAAACAGCAAGATCTATGCCTGCATAAGGCACAATGCCTAGCAAGTTAGGAGTATAACCTTTGAAAAAGGATCTGACACCTTCTTGTTTTAGAAGCTTCTTGCCACAATCAATAATCCCTGAATACTCTCCAGTTTTACCTATAGCCAGTCTGGTCTTTAGTACCTAAATGTAAAAGAATATAATAAAGATATATTGATCAGATTCACCCATCTTATCTAGCAATCCAGGGATTTGCATTATCTCATGATGTTTATAAATCAGAGAAATCATAAAAGAAAGCAATCATAAACATGATTGTAACTTCTCAATAACTGGCTCTTACTTATGAACAACTGATACAGTACAGAGATATTTTAAAATTATTCAAGTAGGAAGATAAAATCAATCCCGGTGCCTTTGAGTGATATATCCATGCAAATTCCTTTAATGTGCTGAAAGGCAACATGTTCTGAAATAAATTCATTATTGCTTCAGAATAAAGAAAGTCAAATTTCAAGGGAAGACATATATGGTCATGTTAAACTAAAGAACCAGTGTGAATAAAACATTCTACATATGCTTAAAGTACATACTCTGGTAACTATTGTTAACAGTGAGGCCCATAAACTGCAATTTTATATGACTTGGGCTCATTCTATGCTCATAAAGAATTGAAATCCCAGAAGCTATAAGGATAATAGTAGGCCCTGGTAGGCTGTATATGATCAATATTCCTACACACAATTTAATTCTCCTGATAGAGTCTCACTCCTTGTCATCTTAATTCCATTAATTTAAAGGTACTTTATACATGCTTGGAGAAATGGCTGTCTAAAACAGTCAAGACATGTACCCTTTGTATCTAAAATAAAAGTTAAATTTTTTTTTAAGTATAAACTTTGTCTTGATTGAGAAAACTGTGTATCTTGATGGGGCTGCCTCTGACTGGTCAGTAGGAAGCCTTTTGTTTTATGGACTTCTCTGCGGAACTAGACACTTTCGATAGTCCCATTTTTAAAACTCCTCTCCAGGGCAGTGCACTCTCCTCTTACCCAAGTAAATCTTTTCTGTCTGCTTCACTGGCGTGGTTTTCTCCTCTCATTCCCTAAATTAAGGCCTTCTCAAAAGTCTTCTTCTCAGCATTTTTAAAATCATCACTTTTTTCAGAGGCAATCTCCTGGCCTCAAATAACACCTCTCTCAGGTGACACACCAACACCTGAAATCTTAAGTCTCAGTATCACATTTGCAATGGCCTACTGAAAATCACAACTTGGTGGTCCCATCAACAGCTCAATTTAAATATGTGTAAATCTGAACTCATCACCTCTCCTGAGTCTGGTTCACTTCCTCCCGTTCTCTACCTGTTTTCAAGATGTAACTCAGATGCAACTCTCCTAAACACTCAGACACAGGACCCAAATACAACTTCGCCCTCTTCCTTTCCCCTGCTTTCCACTTTTCGAGTTGACAGTTCTCAAGACAGCTCTATCATGAGTTAATTTCCCCTAGTCACTATCATAATTTGAACTCTCATGATCAGTTCCCTGAATGATGGCAATATCTTGCATCTGGTCTTCCCATCTTTCTAGTCTCTTTCGCTGTGTTGCCCAGGCTGGAGTGCAATGGTATAATCATGGTTCACTGCAACATTCACCTCCTGATAGAGGAGTGATCCTCCCACTTCAGCCTCCCGAGTAGCTGGTGCTACAAACACATTCCATCACACCTGATACACACAAAATAATTTTTGTATTTTTTGTAGAGATGAGGTTTCACCATGTTGCCCAGGCTGGTCTCGAACTCCTGGGCTCACACAGTCCACTTGCCTCACCCTCACAAAGTGCTGGGATTAGAGGCATGAGCCACCACTCCCAGTCTTTATTCATGTCTTTCATGAAATCCCTAGCTTGAAATAATTTCTCCCCTTCTCAATTTCCATAGCACTTTATATTGATCTTTCTATAATTTATAATTTTTATTTTAGATTATTATTATTGATGTGCATATTTTATTTCCCCTTCTAGACTACAAGCTACATGGCCAAAAATCCCTGTATGACTCTTCTCTGGATCCTGCATAGCACCTAGCAAAATACCTTAAACTTAGTAGGTATACAATACAAATTTACCCAACGAATGAATATGTGATTCTATCAATCAATCAATCAACAAAATTGTTTATCTTCTTGGTTCATATACAATAATACCTTTGTCCTAAACAACAACAACAAAATCTATTGAGGCTAACTGACTTTATTTTTATTTTTTTTTTTACAGACGTGCACCACCATGCCCGGCTAATTTTTGTATTTTTAGTAGAGATGGGGTTTCACCATGTTTCCCAGGCTGGTCTCAAACTCCTGAATCAGGTGATCCTCCCACCTTGGCCTCCCAAAGTGCCGAGATTACAGGCATGAGCTACTGTGCTTGACCACCAACTCACTCTTGATATGAGATTTTAATCCTATACCTATAAAGCTGCTTATTGTACAAAATACTTATCTGAGATTCATTTATAAAAAGTTATAATTTGCATTAAAAGTATGACTTTAGTTAGAATTTTATAATACATACCTCCATGGGGTAAATACAGGTCTGGGCAGTTACACCAGCCAATGAGCCAGATATAAATCTTTCAAGAATTCCTAAATGAACACCATCAAAACTAAGCAATTTCTTATACTGCATAAAAAATATTGAAATGTATAATATTAGTGAAACAAGATATATATTGTTTCTATATTTATAACATTAATTAGTAGTATAAAATTATATTTAAAAGTATACTAGATACCCAATATTAGCACCACCTAGAATTCCTTTCATTTTATGCAATTGATTATCTAAGATCATAAGTAAAGCCCTTTCATTTAGTCTCTCTTTTCCTTTTTTGCAGAATAAGTTGACAATATTAAATCACTTTATGCATATTTATGAATGTGCTATTTCATAAGAGGCATATAAATGACACAAAGGAGACAGAAATCATATCTTTTATCTCTTTTCAGCACCACACTTGACATATACAAGGCATTCAATATTGTTTGGTTACTGGATAGTCAGGAATAGTAACTTAATGTGAGAGACTTTTTTTTTTTTAAATTTTTACGAAAAGGATTTTATGCCTTAGCCTGAGTAATAGCTAGTATATCACAAGAACACATGTGGAAAAAAAAAAGAAAATGTAAATCTAACCCTATAGATAGGGCTTCACAGGAACTAAAGTCAATTTTCATGGAGATTAAAACTGGAAAACCATTTAGAATCCAAGATAGCTCTAGTAAGCACATTCTTTATAATGAATACTATATCTAGTACTCATTACATATATATTCATTATATAGCTAGATATATATGGCTAAGTGTTTAATTTTGGTCAATGAGCTATGAGGGGAAGTTGCACATATAAATTCTGAGACATCACCTTAAAGACACTTGTCTTACCTCTACCTGGGAAATGGCAAAGACAGGTACAACCTTTGAAGACAATTGTATTGAAGTTGGCAGAGCTGTACTGTTAACCCTGGGCCACTTGCCTCTATCTTATCTAAGTTGCTGTATTTTGGAATCTCTTTGTTACAATAGCTTAGAATAAACCCTAACAAGTATAGAAATTTGTTCCTAGATATAGGGTGCTGCCATAACTAAAACCTAAAATATGTGGCACTTGCTTTATTGTTAGGACAGGACACAGATATTACAGGCTCAGAAGGTGATGACCTTTTTGATGCTTTACGGAAATGCTTGACTGAACTGCCTCCTGTGATAACTTTGAAGGTGACTATGTGCTTTTTGAGCCTGAAGTTCTAGGAAAACTCCTTGTAAAATCTCAGAATGTTGGTTAGTGTTGTTTGCTCCTTGCTGCTTTAAGATCTATGAGACAATGCTTAAGCACTGCTCTAATTTATGCCCCAAGGCCTTCTCCAAAGCCACTTTACAAACAGAAATGGGAGGAATAGAGCTCTGCTAAGGGAGCTTTCTTTGCCTGGATTGAGATTCAAGAAACATGGCACTTCATATTTGAAAGTCACCTGCTTCTGTATCCCAACAGAAGAAAATACGATTATACTAAAGAACTTGACTATCTGCAAAAATCAGATGTTGCTATAATAATTTCAAAGATCACTGATCACAGATCACTATAACAGACATAATACTAATAGACTCTTGCAGGACAAGTCCTTTGATGACCTTGACAACCAAGCTCTTTCCTTTCTTGCTTGTAGTTCTCAAGAATAACTGTAGAATGTGCTGGAAATGCAACATCCTGAGATGGGGAAACTGGCCAGATTAGCCTGGGCTCAGTCACCAAGCATCCTAAAACAGGATATCCTACAGCAGTAGCCTACATGCCAAGTTGCCCCTGAGTATGAAACCCAGAGCTGAGTGCCTTTCAGAGTCCCTCATCTGCAGTGTAACATGGGACACATGTAGACTAGACTCCATCCACCCTGGATGGCCTTCCTGAGCTTTGGGGGACTGGCTTGCCATGAATTCTAGGCTACTATTGGCCCTTGCTGCCTATCTATGAGTAGTAAAGTTCCTTCACTTAAGTTATTGTGCGAGTGTTCTGTCTCACCAGAACCATTCAAGTGGAAGAGTAACCAATGCACAATGAACCTGCTTCACAACCCTGAGACAAGGCATTGGAGGTGATGCTAGAACATACTGGTAGGGGACTGAGGATGTGAGAAAGGGAATAGTGAAAGCTGACAAAGTATGTGTTATTAAGCAAGCTGCCATGATATGCAACTGGGGCTTAATCTTGTTAAGAACTCCTGGGAAATAATGTAGGCCATAGACTTCAGAATTATCCTACCCAAGTGAACAAGGGCATTAGGGTATTTATCTACTAATGTCCACTTATTAGTGAAGGCTGCTCCCAGGGGTCTTAATTCCTTATCATTTCTAGCCTGCCATTTCCAGAAACAGAACAGGCTCCAGAGGCCAGAGGAAGACCCTAGGCAAATAGATCTTAGATGCTGGCAGGTAAAAATCAGGTCACCTTTCATTGATATGGTAAAGCCCAAGGATACACAGGTGAGCACTTATATATATGGTATTTTACTGCATAGTAGTAACAGTGAACGGGGTAATGATAGCAAAGAAAAAGAGAGAGGAACAAAGCAACTAAAAGTTCAGATTCCTCAGGGATAAAAGCTCATGTTATCCACCAAACAAAAAACTAGCCAAAGTACTGGCCAAATGAGATAACAAATATCAAGTATAGCTTTGAGAACAGTTAACAATAGTATTGGTTGTAATTCCCTCCTGTTGGGTAGAGGAAACAGCATATGAGAAGGACCTGAAATAAAAAGAAGCATGGTGTACTAGAATAAGTGGGAAAAAAAAAGCCAGTTTGGCTGCAAAGAATAATGAAAGTGAAGAAGAGGGCAAGAGGCCAAGTCATTTTGCACCTTGCTAGTCAAAATAAGGATTTTAGATGTTGCAATTAAGAGAAGTGAGTGACCACCGGAGGGTTTTAAGGTAGAGAGATGACATAACCAGATTTATCTTTTTAAGGGACTACTCTGGTAGCAGTGTGAAAAATGGATTGGAGATATGAAGATACTAGTTGGGAATCCATGGCAGTAGTCCAGGCAAAAGATGACTGGCCAGCAATACTGATTAAGAGATAAGAAATAATAGATTTCTGGATGTTTAGCAAGATGGTGGACTAAAAGGTCTCAACATTAGTCCCCCACAAAAACAATGTTTACACAACTACCTACTGATGAAAATAGCTTTGAGAGAGCTCCAGAGTACAATGAAGGAGCAGCAACAACCCAATGGAACACAAAACTGAGACTGATCACAAAGGAAAACACAGGAAGCATTTTACTTGTGTCCCACCCTAGCTCTCAGTCCAGTCCAGCTCTGCAGCAAGAGAGATCTCCTAGGTCATAACTGCCCTCTGGTGGGAGGAAACATGAGCAGAAAGACCCCAGCAGCCTTCACCACCAAGGACTATCACAGTCTTTGCCAGTGCTGGCCTCAGCTGACAGCTGCCTGAAGTACACACTTCTGTGCCCACAACCAGAAAGTGCTGCCACTGTGCCCCGTCCAGGCCAGAGCCATATACTATCCAGCACCTCCACACACATACCTCCAGACCCCAGCTCTGCAACTGTTCCACTCAAGCCTGCATTCCAAACATTAGCACCACCACTGTTCCACACATACTTGTGCCTCAGGCTCCGATAACACAGACAGTTTGTGTGTTCTACACTTCAGATCTAGGCACCACTGCCACTCTATGTGTCCTGGACAATGGCACCACCACCACTATGAGTACCCCTGTATCCCAGACCCTAGTACAAAGAGGGATCCTGTCAACCACAACTTCTCCCAGTGAGTGAAAAGGAGAGAAGGGCATGCCAACAGCCTTCACCACAGAGGACCTAATCAGTCCTCACTGTCACTGCAGACTTTTAACTTTGGTCACCAGGGACCACTGCAGTCTTTGCTGATGTGGACCTAAGCTGATAGAGATACCTGCAGTCTATGCTACTCTACTTCCCCTTAAACCAGAGCTGCCACACTGCAGTCATCCACACCCTCACACCTACCTGCAGGTGATGGTTTTCCCCCACCAAAGCCAGTCTGTAAAGCCTAGAAGAGGTGACTCTTCCTTCAAATGTTTAAATGCAAACACAAAGTTATAAAGAACACAGGAAAACATCACAGAAACTTTTCATCACCAAAAGAATATAATTTTCTAGTAACTGGAACCAAAGAAATGGAGATATACAAATTGCCTGACAACCCAAAGTAACTGTTTTAAAGAAGTTCAGCAAGCTAGAGAAACATATGTCAACTTGAAGACAGGTCATTTGAAATTATCCAGAAGAGAAAAAAAGAAAAAAGAGTGAAAAAAGAAATCCTATGGAATTTATGGGACACCATCAAGCAAATCAATATATGCATTATGGAAGTTCCAGAAGGAGAAGAGAGATAAAAGAGAAGTAGAGAGTTTATTTGAAGAAACAACGGCTGAAAACTTGCCAAACCTTGAAAGGGAAATGGACATCCAGGTTCACGAAACTCAAAGATTCCCCAAACAGGATCAACCCAAAGAGGACTATATTAAGACACTTTATGATCAAATTAAATTTCCAAGGTGAAAAACAAAGAGAATTCTGAAAGCAGCAAAAGAAAGGTGACTCATCATATATAAGGTGACCCTTATAAAACTATTAGTTAATATCTCAGCTAAAAGATGTATAACAGCAGAGTGTGAAATGATACAGTCAAAGCACTAAAGAAGAAAAATTCTGTCAACCAATAATACGATACCTGGAAAAATTACACTTTAAAATGAAAAAGAGATAAAATATTTCCCAGGCAAACAAAAACTGAGGGAGTTTGTCAACACTATACCTGTCGTACAGAAATGCTTAAGAGAATTCCTCAAAATGAAAAGAAAATATGCCAAACAGCAATGCAAAAACACGTATAACAATAAATCTCACTGGAAAAGGTAAACATATAGACAAATATATATGAATGTAACATTGTAATGGGGATGCACAAATTACTTTAAGTATAATATGAAAGTTAAAATATACAAATTTGTTAGCAAAATAAACTGTCGACAGAGTAAACAAACAACCTACAGAATGGGAAAAATTTTTGCAAACTACATATCTGACAAAGATCTAATATCCAGCATCTATAAGGAACTTAAACAAATTTACAAGAAAAAAAAAAAACCCTATAAAAAAAAGTGGGCAAAGGACATGAACAGATACTTCTCAAAAGAAGATATACATGTGGCCAGCAAGCATATTAAAAAAAAGAACAAAAACTCAACATTATTAATCATTAGAGAAATGATGAAAACACAATGAGATACCATCTCACACCAGTCAGAATGACTATTATTAAAAAGTCAAAAAACAACAGATGCTGGCAAGATTATGTAGAAAAAGAAACACTTATACACTGTTGGTGGGAGTGTAAATTAGTTCAAGCATTGTGGAGGACGTCGTGGTGATTCCTCAAAGACCTAAAGACAGAAATGTCATTTGACCCAGCAATCCCATTACTGGGTGTATACCTAAGAGAATATAAATCATTCTATTATGAAGACACATGCACACATATATTCATTGCAGCACTATTCACAATAGTAAAGACATGGAATCAACCTAAATCCCCATCAATGATAGACTGGATAAAGAAAATGGTATACATTTCTTTATAATGGTATACATTTCTTTATAATGGTATGTATATACATACACACCATGGAATACTGTGTAGCCATAAAAAATAAGGAGACCATGTCCTTTGCAGGAACATGGATGGAGGTGGAGGACATTATCCTTAGGAAACTAATGCAGGAACAGAAAACCAAATACTACATGTTCTCACTTATAAGTTGGAGCTAAATGATGAGAACACATGGAAACATAGAGGGGAACCACACACACTGGGGCCTATTAGAAGGTAGAAGGTAGGAAGAGGGAGACAATCAGAAAAAATAACTAATGGACACTAGGATTAATACCTGGGTGATGAAATAATCTGCACAACAAGCCCCCATGACACACATTTACCTATGTAACAAACCTGCACATGTGCCCCTGAAGGTAAATGTTCAAAAATAAAAATTAAAAATTAAAACTTTTTAAAAATTAAAAAAGTTGTTAAGGAATGCACAATATAAAAACTATCAAACTCTGATTATTACACAAAATGAGAGAGGGAAATAAAGTGTAGAGTTTTTGTATATGACTGAAGTTAAGTTGTATCAACTTAAAATAGATTATTACAATTACAAATATTTTATGCAAGTCTCAAAGTAACCACAAAAGAAAAACTCTGATACACAAAAGATAAAGTGAAAAGAATCAAAGCAAATCATTGCAAAAAAATCATAAAATAACCAAGAAAGACAGGAAGAGAAGAAGAAAACAACTGCAAAACAGACAGAAAACAGTTAACAAGATGGCAATAGTAAGTGTTTACCTATTAAAAATCACTTTAAAGGTAAATGCATTAAACTCACCAATCAAGAAACATACAGTGGCTGAATGCATACAAGAGACTCACTTTATATATATACATATGTTGGGTTTTTTTTTTTTTTTCCTTTTTGAGATAAGGTCATCTTCCTCTGTCATACAGGCTGGAGTGCAATGGTATGATCATAGCTCACTGCAGCCTTGAACTCCTGGGCTCAAGTGATCCTCTTGCCTCAGCCTCCTGAGTAGCTAGGACTATAGGAAGGGCTATTTTTTTTTTCTTTTTGTAGAGATGGGGGTCTCACTATGTTATCCAGGATGGTCTTGAACTCTTAGCCTCAAGTGACCCTCCTGCCTCAGTCTCCAAAAGCACTGAGATTACAGGTGTGAGCCACCATGTCTGACCTCACTTTATATTTAAAGACACATATGGGGTGAAAGTGAAGGGATAGAAAAAGACAGTTCATGCAAATAGTAACCAAAAGAAAGCATGCACGGCTATACTTAGACATCTCCAGAGACAAATAATGACATTATATAATGATAAAAGGAGTGATTGAACAGGAAGATATAACAAATATAAATATATGTGCACCCAACATCAGAGTTCCTAAATATATAAGGTAAATATTGACAAAACCAAAGGAAAAGATAGCAACACAATAATAGTTGGGAATTTAATACCCCACTTTCAGTCAAGGATAGAACCCCCAGACAGAATATCAATAAAGAAACAGGTGACTTAACCAACAAATAAACCAAATGGACTAACAACCGTATATAGAACTTACCACCCAACAGCAGCAGCAGAATACTCATTCTTCTCAAGCATACATGAAACATTCTCCAGTACAGACCATGTGTTAGGTCACAAAACAAGCCTTAACATATTTAAGAAAACTAAAGCCATTCCAAGTATCTTTTATGACCACAATGGAACAAAACTGGAAAATAATAAGCAACAAGAAAATGAAAAAATTCACAAAAATAAATGCATATTAATCAACATACTCTTGAACAACTAATACGTTGTTTCAAAACCAATTTAAACTCCAATTTCTTTTTTTTTCTGAGATGGAGTTTCACTCTTGTCACCCAGGCTGGAATGCAGTGGCACGATCTTGGTTCACTGCAACCTCCACTTCCAGGGTTCAAGCAATTCTCCTGCCTCAGCCTCCCAAGTAGCTGGGATTATAGGTGCCCACCATCACACCCGGCTAATTTTTTGTATTATTAGTAGAGACAGGGTTTCGCCATGTTGGGTAGGCTGATCTTGAACTCCTGACCTCAGGTGATCTGCCTGCCTCAGCCTCCCAAACTGCTGGGATTATAGGCAAGAGCCACCGCACCTGGCCAAACCCCAGTTTCTAAAAGGAAACCAAAAGGGAATTTTAAACATATCTTGAAACAAACAAACAAACTACAAGATATCAAACCTTACAGGATGCAGCAAAAGTAGTACTAAGAGGGAATTTTATAGCCTTACATGCCTGGATTAAATATATATATATATATCTATCTATCTCAAGTAAGCAATCTAATATGAAGAAACTAGCAAAAGAAAAACAAACTAATCCCAAAATTAACATAAAGAAGGAACTCATAGAGATTAGAGAGCAGAAATAAATTAAATAGAGAATAGAAAGGCAATAAAAGAAATCAATAAAGCTGTGTTGCTGTTGTTGTAGTTGTTGGTTTTTTTGTTTGTTTGTTTTTGAAGATAAACAAAACTGACAAAACCATAGCTAGACTAAGGAAAAAAAGACAGAAGGCTTAAATAACCAAAATTATAAATAGGCTGGGCTTGGTGGCTCACGCCTGTAATCCTAGCACTTTGGGAGGCCAAGGTAGGCGGATCACCTGAGGTCAGGAGTTCCAGACCAGTCTGGCCAACATGGTGAAACCCCATCTCTATTAAAAACACAAAAAATTAGCCAGGCATGGGGGCAGGCACCTGTAATCCCAGCTACTCAGAAGGCTGAGGCAGGAGATTCGCTTGAGCTCGGGAGGTGGAGGTTGCAGTGAGCCAACACCGTGCATCACACTCCAGCCTGGGAGACAGAGTGAGACTCCATCTCAAAAAAAATAAAATAGTGGCTGGGTGCGGTGGCTCACGCCTGTAATCCCAGCACTTTGGGAGGCCAAGGCGGGTGGATCACGAGCTCAGGAGATCGAGACCATCCTGGCTAACACAGTGAAACCCTGTCTCTACTAAAAATACAAAAAAAAATTAGCTGGGCGTGGTAGCACCAGCCTGTAGTCCCAGCTACTCGGGAGGCTGAGGGAGGAGAATCACTTGAACTCAGGGGGCAGAGATAGCGGTGAGCCGAAATGGTGTCATTTGCACTCTGGTCTGGCAGACAGAGCGAGACTCCATCTCAAAAAATAAAAATAAAAATAAAAATAAAATACAAATAGAAATAAAAAGGAGCGTTATGTTACAAAAATAAGGATTATAAGAGACTGATAAGGATTATAAGAATTATATGCCAACAGATTGAATAACTTGAGAGAAACTGATATATTCCTAGGAGAATACAATCTACCAAAACTGAATGAAGAAAAAATAGAAAGCCTGAACATACCAATTAAAAAAAGGAGATTGAATCAGTAATCAAAAACTTCCCAACAAAGAAAAGCCAAGGGTCAGATGACTTCATGGACAGCTTCTACCAAACATTCAAAGAATTAATACCAATCCTTCTCAAACACTTCCAAATGATGGAAGAACAGGGAACACTCCCAAATTTATTTCATGAGGACAGCTCAGGCTGATTCCAAACCAAAGATAACACACAAAAAAGAAAACTACAGGCCAATATCCCTAATGAACACAGATATAAAAATCCTTCATAAAGTACTAGAAAACTGAATTCAATAGCACATTAAAAGGATCACACACGATGACCAAGTGGGATTTATCCCTGGGATGCAAAGATGGTTCACTATACTCAAATCAATCAAAGTGATACAACACAATAACAAAATGAAAGGAAAAAAAAAAACCACATAATCATCTCAATAGATGCAGAAACAGCATTATTTAACATTAATTTATAATTAAAATGCTCAGCAAAATAGGCATAGATGGAACTTACCTCAACACAATAAAGTCCATATATTAAAAGTCCACAGTTAACATCATAATAAATGGGAAAAAATTGAAAGCTTTCCCTCTAACATCCAGTATAAGGCAAGGATGCCCACTCTTGCTACTTCAACATAGTACTGAAATCCTAGTTGAAGCAATTAGGCAAGAAAAAGTAAAGACATAACTAAAGAAAGAAGTAAAATTATCTCTGTTTTTGATGACATGGTCATACATATGGAAAATTCTAAAGACTCATCTCCCCAAAAATGTTATAATAAACAAATTCAGTAAATTTTCAGGATAGAAAAATCAGCATACAAAATTCATTAGTGTTTCTGTACACAAACAATGAACTATATGGAAAGGAAATTAAGAAAGTAATAATCTTTAATCATTTTGCCATTCACAATAGCACAAAAGATTAAAATATGTAGGAATAAACTTAACCAAAGAGGTTAAAGACTTGTACACTGAAAATTATAAAACATTGATGAAGGAAATTAAAGAAGACACAGATAAATAGAAAGACATCCACATCCATGCATTGAAAGAATTAACATTGTTCAAATGTCCATACTCCAAAGCTATGTACAAATTCAATGCAATCCCCCAAAAAATTCAGTGTTATTCCTTCTATGGAAATTTTTTAAAAATCCTAAAATTCATGTGAAACCACAAAAGACCCTGAATAGACAAATCAGTCTTGAGCAAGAGGAACAAAGCTGGGAGCATAACCACTTTCCAGTTTCAAAACATATTAATTATAAAGCCATAATAACAAAAGGAGGATGGTAATAAAGACAGACAGCTAGATCAATGGAACAGAAGAGAAAGCCTAGAAACAAATCCATTTATCTATAGTCAACTGACCTTTGATAAGATGCCAAGAACACTCAATGGGGAAAAGATAGTCTCTTCAATAAATAGTGTTGGAAAAACTGGATATTCACATGTAGAAGAAGGAGACCCTTATGTCACACCATATACAAAAACCAACTAAAAATGGATTAAAAACTTAAACATCAGGCCTAAAGCAGTACAACTACTAGAAGGAAATGTAGGGGAGAAGCTTCTTAACATTCATCTGGGTGATGATTTTTCAAATATGATACCAAAGCACAGGTAGCAAAAGCAAAAATAAACAAGAGCAATTACATCCAACTAAATATCTTCTGCATAGAAAAGGAAATAACTGGCAGAGTGAAAAGGCAACCTACAGAATGGGAGAAAATATTTGCAAATAATATTTCTGATAAGAGTTTAGTATGCAAAACAGATAAGGAACTCATGCAACTCAATAGCAAAAGAAACTGATTGTAAAATGAACAAAGAACTTGAGTAGACATTTCCTCAAAGAAGACATACAAATGGCCAGCAGGTATATGAAAAGCTGCTCAACATCACTAATAAACAGGGAAATGCAAGCCAAAACCACAAAGAGAAATCACCTCACACCTTTTAGGAGGACTACTATCAGAAAGACAAGAGATAACAAGTGTTATGAATGTGAATTTAAAAAAGAATTCTTATACACTCATGATGGGATATAAATTGCTATATCCATATAGAGAACAATATATAGGTTCCTCAAAAAATTAAAAACAGAACTACCTGATGATCCAGCAATCACACTTCTGGGTATGTATCCAAAGGAAATGAAATCAGTATCTCAAAGGGATAATTGCACTCTGATGTTCATTTCACAGCATTATTCACAATAGCCAAGGTATGGAGGTAACCTAAATGTCCACTGATGAATAAATGGTTAAAGAAAATGTGGTATATAATGGAATATTACAACAGAATACATACAATCCATACGATGGAATATTATTTAGTCTTTAAAAAGAAATAAATCCTGCCACTTACAACAGGGATGAACCTGGAGGACATTACGCTAAGTGAAATGAACCACATGCGGAAAGACGAATACTACACAATCTTACTTATATGTGGAATCGAAAATAGTCAGACTCACAGAAGCAGAGAGTAGAATGGTGACTGCAAGGGCCTGGGAGGAGGCAGAAATGGGGAGATGTTGGTCAAAGGGTACAAAGTTTCAGTTATTCAAAGTGAATCAATTCTGGAGATTTAACGTGCAACACTGTGAATATGGTTAACAACAATGTATTGTACACTTGAAATTTGCTAAGAGAATAGATCTTAAAGGTTCTCATCACACATTTCCAAAAAGAAGCTGGTAACGATGTGAAACGATGGGTATGTTAATTGGCTTGATTTTGATTATTACCTCACAATGTACAGGTATATGATTTTGATTATTACCTCACAATGTACAGGTATATCAAATCATCAAGTTGTATACCTTAAATATACAACTTTTTAATTGTCAGTTATACCTCAATAAAGCTGTAGGGGGAAAGAACAGGCAAAAAAAGATATAAGAAATAATAATAAAAATAAATAAATAAAAGAAATAATAGCATCCCTTGATGCCAAATAATTAGGTAGTATTTTTTTTTTAAGCTAAAAGTTTACCAGGAAATTTTTTACCCTTCATGGTGACATTTCTAAAATGGTTTGTGTGAAGCAAAGAGTTAATATAGCAGGACTAAAACTGCTATCTTTAGAAAAGACTGCCTGCAAAGTTGGCCCTTGGCTGGTGTTTGGTAACTTGGATTTGGGAAGGGTTCCCATCATTCCCTGATAAGAATGGCTCGCTGTGCCTAAACTTTTTATGCAAGCAGTATTATTTGAGCTGAATATCTGCTTTCCTTGTGGGAGTCTGAAATATTGGAACATGCCATGCAGAGGGTACTTATGTGACCAACCCCAGTGAAACCTTGGGCACTAAGTCTCTGATGGGATAGACATTTCATGTGTTATTATAACTCATTGCTGGAGGATTTAAGCATGTGGAATGTGACTCTACGGGACGCTTGAAAGCTTACATCTGGTTTCCTCTGGTCTTCACCCTATGCACCTTTTCTCTTGGCAATTTTGCTTTGTATCCTTTCACTGTAATGAATTATAGCCACACGTGTGACTACACACTGAGTCCTGTGAGTACTCCTAGCAAATCACTGAACCTGGGGGTGGTTTTGCAGACCCTGACAGTCTAAAATATCTGTTAATTTTTTAGACATTTTTCCAGCTGAACACATGACAGTTGACATTCACATTTGCCACACATTTTCATGGGTTATGTTTTATGTACAATTCCACACATGCCAGTATAAGGCCCTCTTTTCTCTCCTAGCTGCAAGTAAGTAAAAGTGCCCATTATGTTAAAGATATAGCCTTGTCTATTACGAAGAAAAAAGATAGAAGATGCGTATAAATGCTCGTGTCAGATATGGTTCTAGGCACTTTATATACATGTTAATTCACTTAATTCCCACAACAACCCTAATCATTATTTCTTCTATTTTAAGTTAAGGAACATGTAAGAAAACTGAAGCACACAGAGGTTAAGAAGCTTGCTGTGTTTTGCATAGCTAGCAAGTGGTAGAGCTAGGATTTGAACTTAGAAAGCCTGGTTCCAGTGCCAGACCTTAAGCATTACCCTATAAAATCTCCCTTTTGAGAAAATCACTCATAAACTTTGGTATTCAACTCCTATTCATCATAATTGACAACAAACCTCAGTTACCCACTTGAAGCCACGCTGATGTGTCCTACCAGTCTGACTGAGGACCTGTACTCTAACATAGCGTTAGAAACATGGTCCCAAAGTAGGAGAGCTGGGACCCAGGACAGGGTTCTGACTCTGACTGTATTGCCAACTAAATGTGTCGCTTCAAGTAATTTATCTTCTCTTGCCTCAATTTTTACATCTATAAAATGATGACACTAGGCTCTTAGTAATACTCAGTGATGTGCTGGCACTATTCTGGGAATGATGCTATGGTCCCTATTCTAAAGAAGCATACTATTTTTCTAGAGAGGACATGCCCTTCTTTGCTTCTTCCCCTAGTTGTTGCATAAAACTTATATGTCATTGCTGGAGTTCCAGCTCAGACTCATGGAGACAAGGATCATACCCTACAGATGGTAAACAGTGAGCTGGATGCAAGTGAGTTTCTTTTCGCCTTCAAAGCACTTCCATACCAGTCCTAAATTCCCTATCCTCAGACTTTGTGAGAAAGAAAGAAGGACAATCCCCTACCAACACTCCTCTCCTTTCCTGTATTATCACTTGTACCCCCTCCCATGGCTTATTCTCCTAAGCATACACACGTTGCCTCTTCAATTTCTAGAAAAACATTCTCTTAATCCCATACCTCCTCCAGTTACCATTGCATTTCCCTTCTCTTCACAGCAAAAATCCTTGAAAGAGTTATCAATTTCTATTTCCAATTTCTGTCCTCTGTTTTCCCCATAGCCCACCTGGCATACTGTATATTTCACTTCTATCTTATTTAAGTCACTATTGTTTGGAGTTTTCTGTCACATGCATCTAAACCTAATTCTAGTTTACATAAGTGGTACAAGCAATAAATATACTATGGCAGAAAGAGCAGACACCAAAATAGGTTACTTCTCAGGAAGGGAAAGACTTCAGTTCTTGAAATAATTTAGATATGTTAGAAGGAGAAAAAGGGTAACTCAATTAGAAAGAAAGTGTGAGCAAAATCAAGGAGACAGGAAAAGCACAACTTGTTAAGGAATAACAAAAAAAATTCTTTTACTTGAAAAGCAATACTTGTCAAGCAGCAGTACTGGATATGTTAAGTATGGATAATGCTGGGATAAGAACTTTATATAGGGTCCAAGAAGTAAAATACAACCTATATTACAACTTATTTTACCTCACCCCATGCAACACTCCTCCCATGATAAGGTGCTCTGCTATAGGTTAAGGAAAAAAACTGAGTCCTCAGGAAAAATCTAGGGAAGTGAAAAGTGGGTTAACCAAAGAAGGTAGGGCTTCTAGACAGTGAGGAAACAAATGAGATTGTATTAATAAATAAAATTGGGCAGCAGCAACTTCTAGTTTTTGCATCTTCTGTGGCATTCCTTTCATTCTCTTTTTCCCCCATAAGGTGGCGTGCCCTTGGAAAGCTATCAGGAATCAGGATGGGTCCTAAGGGAGCAGAAGTATGAAATGGACTCCTTCAGTCTGCCTCTCGTCAAGCCTGGCACTAAATAGAGAAAAGGATGTCCTTTGTTGCAGATTTTGATCCACTCCAGTTCATCAGGGTTGAAGACAAGAAAGAAATTTGAAACCAAAGTCCTGTTAGTAATAAACAGTACATTTATCTGGAGTGTCCTTTATGCCACCTGTGTATCACCATAAATAGTGAGGATGACATACTGATGATTTACGGTCCAGGCCATTTTTTTCCATCTGTGCCTTACCTCACAAATAACAACACACATATTCCTAGTAATAATCACGAATATACACACTGGTATGCTTCTTTTACACTTTGCAACATAGTTTTCTTTTTTGTTTTTTAAAGAAACAGGGTCTCACTCTGTCACCCAGGATGAATTGCAGCTGCACAATCACATCTCACTGCAGCCTCAAACTCCTAGTCCCAAGCAATCCTCCCACCTCAGCCTCCCAAGTAGCTGGGAATACAGGAGTGTGCCTCCACATCTGGCCAATTTTATTTTTATTTTTTGTAGAGACAGGATCTCACTATGTTGCCTAGGCTGGTCTCGAATTCCTGGGCCCAAGTGATCCTCTCATCTCAGCCTCCCAAAGTGCTGGGACTGTAGATGTGAGCCACTGTGCCTGGCCTAAATTGATAGTTGCATTTAAATAAACACTTCTTAAATTTTAACATCTAGTTTTGATAAAATGTAAGATCTAGAAGGCCAAAGGCAGTATCTATCTTGTTCTTTCATGTATTCCCAGACATGGGACCTAGCTAGCACATGGTAGGCACACAATAAATATTTAGATATATGAAACTGCCAGAGTTCAAAACCTATTGAAAACAAGATTTGAGAGATCTACATGCTGCCTGATATCACTTTAAATTCATGACTACTGACTTCAACTGCACCTTTGCTGCCAGAAATCTTACTATGTTTCCTCAATCCATTTGCTCTTCCACTCTCCTAGAAGTCTATTTCCTACCCTCTGTTTCTTCAAACATCCAACATGTCCTTGCTTCCCATTTCATGGAAGAAACTGAAGCACTAGGAAAAATGCTTCCACAAACCTGCTATGACTGTGTCCACATAGTAGCACTTCTGTAACTATGGATAAAATGCTTCACCAAGGCCAAACCCATCCTTGACCATTAGCTCCCATCTCCTCTCACCCACTCAAAGATTTAAGGACAATCCCCTACCAACACTCCTCTCCTTTCCTGTATTATCACTTGTACCCCCTCCCATGGATTATTCTCCTAAGCATACAAACGTTGCCTCTTCAATTTCTAGAAAAACATTCTCTTAATCCCATACCTCCTCCAGTTACCATTGCATTTCCCTTCTCTTCACAGCAAAAATCCTTGAAAGAGTTATCAATTTCTATTTCCAATTTCTGTCCTCTGTTTTCCCCATAGCCATTGTCACCACCTGGCATACTGTATATTTCACTTCTTTAGTTATTGTCTCCTCCTACCTATATTCTAATACAATTCTGACAAAGGAAGTCGGGTTTTTGTTGTTTGTTTGGTTAATTGGTTTCTTGTTTTATTTGCTATGACCTTTCCATCACCTAGAAGAGAAGCTGATCACACTAAGTATTCAAGAAAAATTAGTTAATAAAAGAAATACTTGCTGAATGAGTAAGCCAATCCCCACTTAAGTAAGAGATGTATGTTTTTCAGATTTGCATGCATTACAACTAAGTCCAGAGTCCTACTCATCCATCTACTTGCTTTTCAACTGTTTGGGTTGGAAAAGGATATGATCATTCTTTAATATTTTCTTAAAATGTTGAGGTTCTGGTGACCTTATAAACAAGAGTCTGCAAAATAGCACTTTAATGCTATATGCTATAAAAATGTTTAAAGAAAGGAGAATTACTACAAGATTTTACAGTGAAGATAGAAAACTTGAGAGGCACCCAGAGCACTCTTAGACTCTTATGTGACACTAATATCTTATAATATTTGAAAATAGACATATCTCATCTCAAAGTGAATAATTTAAATGAGATTAACAAATTTTAAAGTTCAATGCATTTTTTTCATCTCTTCATCACTTGGCTAAATTAAGATGTTGATCCTCTATTCATTAACAAATGAACTGAAATTTCTGTAAAATTTTCAAATTGTTCAAAGATAAAATCAATGATGAAATGTTTTGTGAAGACTTCCTACACTGACATTGAAATTAAAAGATCTACTAATAGACATCAGTTTTAATATAGAGTAATTTATGGAACTTCTCTTGTAAACCATAGCGATATGAAAACACGAAAAATTAAATGAGAATACACAGTCATTAATATTTACATTGAAAACTACTGCTTGTACACACTCCAGTTTTCTCTTTCATGAGAGTATGAATTTTTGAAAATTGAATTTAAAATCTGATTTTTGTTTAAAATTCCACAGACAAAAATGTTTTACCTGTTCATAGGCCCCAACCTTGAGTGCCGTCTCTGGTGCAATTTTTAAAACATTTACACCATTTCCTCGCCAAAGGGAAAAAATTCCTCCTTCTTTTACCAACTGCTCAAGGCCACTAATCAATCTCATTTTCCTTGACTTTAAACTATGAACCTATAAAGAAATAGCACATTTATTTACTTTTCAATTCATTTTACTGGCTTTATGGTGTTGGTATTGCTATTGCTAATAAAAATAAATATACATATATGCATAAATTCATGATTTTCAACAGTTTTAATTTTCCCTCAGAGACATCTAAAACTGATATATTAATATTTTCTTGTGCCAAAATACATACTTTAATCTAACACATCAAAGAAAAAGGACAACTTAAAAAAAAACAGAAATAACTTAATTACCAGAGAATTTTAGCACAAACAAGAAGTGTTGATGGTACAAATATACTACAAGATTACTAAAGAGTGCATTGATATATGCAATGAGAAAAGGATAAATGAAAAAACATCAAACTTTCAACAGTGGATATTCCTGGGTGGCAAGGTGTTATGGGTTAACATGTGTCTCCCAAAATTCGTATGTTGAAGTCCTAACCCTCATTCCCTCAGAATGTGACCTAGAGACAGGGTCTTTAACAAGTTAAAGTGACATCATTAGTTTGTGCCCTACTCTGACTGGCATCCTTATGAAAGGAAATTTGGACACAGAGACATGACACACACAGAGAGGAGACAATGTAAAGAGATAGAGAAGACTGCCTTCTGCAAGCCAAGGAAAGAGATCTGGAACAGATTCTCTCTCACATCCCTCTAAAGGAACCAACCCTGCCGACACCTTGATTTTCGACTTCTAGCCTCCAGAACCAAGACAATAAGTTTCTGTTATTCAAGCCAGTCAGTTTACGGAACTTTGTTACAGCATCCCTAACAACCTCATACATGAGGAGTACAGGTCATTTTCATGTCTTCCTTTATCCTTTTCTGTGTTTTCCCATTTTTCTAGTGTGTTATAATAAGAAAAAAATGCTATTTTTAAGAAAGCAAAATATTAATAAAATGCCCTCCTGCCTATAAAGTAAGAGAAAAATCATGGGAGAACAAGGCAAAATGAACATTCTCTTCAGTGGGTAGAACAAATTTAGAAAAAAATTTGGTAAAATATGTATAGCCTTAAAAATGTTCATATTATTACTTAAACTAGGAATTTTTTAAACAAGTAATCTTAAATATGAAAAAGATTAATAAATAGTGGTGTTCATAAAATTATGAATAATTGCTTTAAAAAAGGAGGAGTAAAAACCACCTACATGTCTGTGGATCAGAAAAAGTGATTAAAGTATCAAAAACTCCAACTCATGGCTCTCTGACTGTAAAGTCTCTGCTCATGAACTATATTAAACTGCCTCTGACCACAACACACATGTCTTCCTCTATTTCACAGAATTCTTTTTCAGTTGTGTGAAGCTCACACAATAATACCTCTATCAATAGAGCGCACAAGTTCTAATGAACCCATTTCATTGTCAAATATAAGGATAAATGAAAGCCAAGAGATCCAACCCAGAACAGCATAAAAGGGCAGTGACTCCTTCCTGCTTTCCCTTCCTTCCTTTGCTTCTCATTATAGTACTCTCCTCACCCCACTTCTAACTTGCTTGTATCTATCATCTTCTCTCCTCTTTTTTCCCCTATTTTCCTTTTCTTTTTTATGTTTCTGTCTCCCATCCTCTTCCTACTCTTCTCTATCCACCTCCCTTACTCCTTTCTCTTTTTTCACTCTTTTCAGATCCCCCATTTGCTCCGTCCCTAATCCACTGACTCTTTTCCATGCCCTCAGAGAACTGATTACCCCTACCCTGTGTCCTTAAAATAGCCATAAATATAATTTTCTATCTTGCACACGAAAATTATGTGCAATTAATTGAAAATTACTGTTTTCAATATTATCATCATCATCATGTAGATATGTTGTTTGTATCTCTGTAAGGTCCTGGAGTATAAGAAATATGCTTTTTCATCTTTGTATTTTTAGCACCTAGCATACGATGGGTGCAAGACAAATACATTGTCTTTATTTTTACTCTTGGTGCCCTTTCCATGTTTCTCATCTCCCTACATGTCTCTATCTCTGTGTGGCACTGTATCATGTCTGTATCTTTCTCCTTTAAATTTCATTATTTAATTTTCTGACAGGCATAGTTATTGAGGAAGCTGTTTTCTATTTCCACCTGCAATACAGAATTTTCAACTCCTGCTCTTACCTAAGGACTGACTGAACTGAGTCACCTATCTGAAAAGAACATAGATCACAGATGAAATCAAACATGCGGAAGGATGGTGGGTTGTGTGTCTTATCGTCTAATGCCATTCAAAGTATGTTCCCTACACTTAGCCCACTGAATTAAAGGTTTATCTCCACGGGATGCATTAAGCAGAATCTCACCCTATATTTATGTAAGAAATATTAGGCATATGGGGAAATAGTATTTACTCCCCTTGGTACTCCCACAGTACTATGTGCATCATCTATCTGGGTAGATAGCACTTATATCACATTTTATTATTACCTATCTAACTAACTATTGTCCAAGAAAGCTTGCAAATTCTCTAAGGACAAAAACTACATCTAACATTTTCCTATAGTCTCTAATGCCTATTAAAGCAGCTAGTACATAATTGACCCTAAGTAAATATATGTGGAATTAATGAATGAAGTGTTTCCCCCGCAAAAGTTATCCTTCTAACAACCTATATTTTCCATAAATGATATATTTATGTAAGTTTAATTCCTAATTAAGATAAATCATTTTTCAGAATGAGGCAAGAGTATAAACTAAATAGTTCTTAAACCTGTGACATTAAACTTATTACACAATTAATTCACTTTATATAATAACTGTTCATAATCCATTACTAAAATGTCACCATTACCAAAAAGCAAAAGATAGTAAAACACCCACTTATGTAAATTTAATTTGAAATTTAAGTTCATTAGGTTGTGGATTACTAATTTTTATACCCTTGCAGAGAAAGTATTCAGCAAATATCAAATTTTAGTTGTGGATTCTACTTATGATAATTAACACATTAAGCCATGTACTATTTTATAACTACTGTTGACAATCCATTTTCAATGAAGGAAATGTAATTAAACAAAATATAATAATAAACTGTAAACAACTTATTTTCTGCCTCTTGGAAATATTCTTAGTAATTAAATGGTAGAATAGAACCATGCTATTATGTGGGTGCCAGGGTTAGAGATAACCAATACAAAGTCTAATGATATCTTCTCATTTCTTTCATAAATTTAGCTAATTTTTTGAAAACATTCTAATAGAGTGGTTCTATTATTGTTTAAAATAAAAACTGATTTGAATACACAGTAGTTTATTTAAGAAAATTAAGAAATCTTTTAATATTGAAAATTAGCATTTACATTTTCAGGAAAATGTAAAATTTTAATGAGAAGTAGTATGTGCCAAAACACTTTTAAAACCTTTTTTGAAAGCTGCCAAAGACTTTTCAAGTTACTTTAACTCTTAAAGGATAGGTAAGGTGAGCAAAAAACCTGCATCATGACTTTCAAGCGGTCTAAAGGTGCTGTGAATGTCCGTGCAACCGCGCTAGCTATTCCTGCTGACACTAAACGCTTCCACCAATCTCCAGACTGCTTTTCTTGTTCGGTAAATTCATCTGGAATAGCTATACTCTCTCCTATGTCAATTAACTGATAAATAGAAAGAATAATTAGACAATAAAGAAAAGTGTAAACACTTGATAAATTATAAGGATAGCTTTCTACAAGGACCAAGGATAACTTTTTACAATGACCAAAAATCCAAAGATTTTTTTATGCCACTTTCTGTTACTAAGATCAACAATTTTCTTAGCACCTGTACTATATCAAATGATTTTTAATAAGGCATTGACATATAGATTTAATGTAAAATCAATTAAATTAGAGCAATTATTAATTTTAAATTCTCAAACTATTTAGTTAATCTGTTCTATGAAAAATGTAAACTGTGAGTACAGGGATCACATCCAAGCCACTCACCACAGTGTCTGCCACATACTAGGCAAGGAGTAAATAATAAATATTCCCTCTTTTATTTCAAATTCTCTCCAACTCCTTTAATCACTTAAACCTAAGTCAAAATTCAAGAGTAGCATCTTATATGATTTGATTAAATTTCTTTATCATTTGCATTGACTCTTTCTTCAAATGTCAGTTTCCTTTTTAAAAGTCTACACTCCTACCATGTTTGCATTTTAGTTTCTTTTCAATGATCATACTTGCTTTTGCCAAGATGATCGATTTTTTCTCAATGTTGAGGCAATCTGGTTTAGTGCAGAAGTTAGTTTCTGCCCTCTAGGAATTAACAGAGTAATAAAAGAGACAGGAAAGGAAAAAAAACAATTATAATACAGAGAAAAGAGGTACAATAAAAACAGTAGCAAATAAAGGTGTCTTCAGAAGACAGTATAGAGACTCGAGGCAGAGCAAGAAGGCAGAAGACTCTACCCATCATCCGCCTGCAAGGACACCAATTTGACAACCATCTACCCAGATAAAACACCTTCGTAAAAACCAAAAATCAGATGAGCCCTCATAGTACCTGATTTTAGCTTCGTATCACTGAAAGAGGCACTGAAGAGATAGAAAACACAGCCTAAAATCACTGGCAAAATCCCTCCTACAGCCCCCCCAACAGTGGTGGCAAGATACGGAGAGTGTCTCTGGGCACTGGGGGAGGGGGAGCACAGCAATTGTGAGGCATTAAACCCAGTGCTGTCCTGTTAAAGCAGAAAGGAAAAGCAGACTGAACTCAGCGGACATCCACTCATGGAGGGAATAAGATGTGTGTGTGTGTGTGCGCGCGCGCGCATGTGTGTGCGCACCCATGCGCACATACATGTGTTTTTGAGACAGAGTCTCACTCTGTTGCCCAGGCTGGAGTGCAGTGGTGTGATC
>NW_012114500.1:8498711-8570656 GCF_000951035.1 Colobus angolensis palliatus | reverse complement strand
TATATACCCAAAGGATTATAAATCATGCTGCTATAAAGACACATGCACACGGATGTTTATTGTAGCACTATCCACAACAACAAAGACTTGGAACCAACCCAAATGTCCATCAGTGACAGACTGGATTAAGAAAATGTGGCACATGTACACCGTGGAATACTATGCAGCCATAAAAAGGATGAGTTCATGTCCTTTGTAGGGACATGGATGCAGCTGGAAACCAGCATTCTCAGCAAACTATCGCAAGAACAGAAAACCAAACGCCGCATGTTCTCACTCATAGGTGGGAACTGAACAATGAGAACACTTGGACACAGGAAGGGGAACATCACACACCGGGGCCTGTTGTGGGATGGGGAGACGGGGGAGGGATAGCATTAGGAGATATACCTAATGTAAATGACACGTTAATGGGTGCAGCACACCAACATGGCACATGTATACATATGTAACAAACCTGCATGTTGTGCACATGTACCCTAGAACATAAAGTACAATAAAAAAGAGGGAAATTTATAGCATTAAATGCCCACACCAAAAAGTTACAAAGATCTCAAATTAACCACTTAACATCACAACTAGAAGCAATAAGAGAAGCAAGAGCAAACCAAACCCAAAGTTAGCAGAAGACAAGAAACAATCAAAATCAGAGCTGAACTCAAGGAGACTGAGACACAAAAAGCCATATAAAAGATCGACAAATTCAGGGGTTGGTTTTTTGAAAAAATTAATAAGATAAATAGGCCACTAGTCAGTCTAATAAAGCAGAAGAGAGAAGATCCAAATAAACACAATTAGAAATTACCAAGGGGATGTTACCATTGACTCCACAGAAATACAAACAACCATGAGAGACTACTACAAACACTTCTATGCACACAAACTAGAAAACCTAGAAGAGATGGATAAATTCCAGGACGGAGACACATACTCAGGACTGAACCAGGAAGAAATGGATTTCCTGAACAGACCAATAACAAGCTCTGAAACTGAAACCAAAGCAGTAATAAATAGCTTACTAACCCCCAACCCCCCAAAAAAGCCTAGGACCAGAAGGATTCACAGTCAAATTCTACCAGATGTACAAAGAAGAGCTGGTACCATTCTTACTGAAACTTTTCCAAAAAATTGAGAAAGAGGGATTCCTCCTGAACTCATTCTAGAAAGCCAGCATCTTCCCAATACTAAGACCTGGCAGAGACACAATATAAAAGAAAACATCAGGCCAATATCCTTGATGAAAATTGATGCAAAAATCCTTAACAAAATACTTGCAAATGGCCAGGCACAGTGGTTCATGCCTGTAATTCCAGCATCTGGGGAGGCCAATGTAAGCAGATCACTTGAGCTCAAGGATTTGAAACCAACCTGGACAACATGGTAAAATCGCATCTCTACCCACTGACCCCCCCCACCAAAAAAAAAAAAAATAGCCAGGTACAGTGACACACACCTGTGTTCCAAGGTACTGAGGAGGCTGAGGTAGGAAAATTGCTTGAACCCAGGAGGGCGAGGCTGCAGTAAGCCAAGATCAGACCACTGCACTCCAGCCTGAGTGACAGAGTGAGATTCTGTCTCTAAAACTATATATATATTTGCAAATCGAATCCAGCAGCACATCAAAAAGTTAATCCACCATGATCAAGTAGGCTTTATCCCAGGGATGCAAGGTTGGTTCAATATATGCAAATCAATAAATATGATTCATCATATAAACAGAACTAAACACAAAAACCACACGATTATCTCAATAGACACAGCAAAGGCATTTGACAAAATCCAACATCGTTTCATATTAAAAACTCTCAATAAACTAGGCATATAAGAAACATACTTTAAAATACAAATTATCGCACTTATACAAAGAAAAGCTGGTACTATTCCTGTTAAAATTATAAGAGCCACCTACGACAAACCTACAGCCAACATCATACTGTTTGGGCAAAATCTGGAACCATACCCCTTTAAAACTGACACAAGACAAAGATACCCTCTCTCACCACTCCTATTCAACATTGTATTGGAAATCCTGGCCAGAGCAATGAGACAAGAGAAAGAAATCAAGGACTTCCAAATAGGAAGAGGGGAAGTCAAACTATCCCTGTTTGCAGGTGACATGATTCTATATATAGAAAACCCAAAAGTCTCAGCCTAAAAGCTCCTTGAGCCAATAAACAACTTTGGCAAAGTCTTAGGATATAGAATAAATGTACAAAAATCACTAGCATTCCTATAAACCAACAGCATCCAATGCAAGAGTGGAATCAGTAATACAATAATGTTCTCAATTGCCACAAAAAGAACAAAATACCTAGGAATATAGCTAACCAGGGAGGTGAAAGATTTCTACAATTAGAATTACAAAACACTGTTCAAAGAAATGAGACAACACAAACAATAGAAAAACATTCATGGTCATGGATAGGAAGAATCAGTCTTGTTAAAATGGCTATACTGCCCAAAAGAATTTATAGATTCAAAGCTCTTAGTATCAAACTACCAATGACATTCTTCACAGAACTAGAGAAAAACCATTTTAAAATTTATTTGGAACCAAAAAAGAGCCTACATAGTCAAGACAATCCTAAGCAAAAAGAACAAAGATGGAGGCATCACGTTACCCAACTTCAAACTATACTACTGGGCTCTAGTAATCAAATAGCAAGGCACTGGTACATAAACAGACATATAGACCAAGGGAACAGAATAGAGAGCCCAGAAATAAGGATACACACCTACAACCATCCTGATCTTTGAAAAAGTTGACAAAAACAAGCAATGAGGAAAGGACTCCCTATTCAATAAATGGTTCTGGGATAACTGACTAGCCATGTGCAGAAGATTGAAACTGCATCCCTTCTTTATATCATATACAAAAATCAACTTGAGATGAATTAAAGATTTTAAATGTAAAACATAAAACTATAAAAATCCTCGAAGATAACCTAAGAAATACCATTCTGGACATAGGAACGGGCAAAGATTTCATGACAAATACACCAAAAGCAATCGCAACAAAAGCAAACATTGACAAATGGGATCTAATTAAACTAAAGAGCTTTGGCACAGCAAAAGAAACTATCAACAGAGTAAACAGACAACCTACAGAATGGGAAAAGTATTTGCAAAGTATACATCTGACAAAGGTCTAATATCCAGCATCTATGAGGAACTTAAACAAATTTACAAGAAAAAAACCTTTTAACCTCATTAAAAAGTGGACAAAGGACATGAACAGGCACTTTTCAGAAGACATACATGCAGCCAACAAGCATATGAAAAAATGTTCAATATCAGTGATATGGTTTGGCAGTGTCCCTACCCAAATGTCAACTTGAATTGTATCTCCCGGAATTCCCATGTGTTCTGGGAGGGACCCAAGGGGAGGTAGTTGAATCATGGGGGCTAGTCTTTCCCATGCTATTTTTGTGATATTGAATAAGTCTCACAAGATCTGATGGGTTTATCAGGGGTTTCCACTTTTGCTTCTTCCTCATTTTCTCTTGCCACTGCCATTTAAGAAGTGCCTTTCACCTCCCACCATGATTCTGAGGCCTCTCCAGCCATGTGGAACTGTAAATCCATTAAACCTCTTTTTCTTCCCAGTCTTGGGTATGTCTTTATCAGCAGTGTGAAAAAGCACTAATACAGTAAATTGGTAGCAGTAGAGTAGGGCATTGCTGAAGATACCCAAAAATGCGGAAGCAACTTTGGAACTGGGTAACAGGCAGAGATTGGAACAGTTTGGAGGGCTCAGAAGAAGACAAGAAAATGTGGGAAAGCTGGGAACTTCCTATAGACTTGCTGAATGGCTTTGCCCAAAATGCTGACAGTGATATGGACAATAAAGTCCAGGCTGAGGTGATCTCAGATGGAGATGAAGAACTTGTTGAGAACTGGAGTAAAGATGACTCTTGTTATGTATTAGCAAAGAGACTGGAGGCATTTTGGCCCTGCTCTAGAGATTTCTGGAACTTTGAACTTGAGCAAGATGATTTAGGGTATCTGGTGGAGGAAATTTCTAAGCAGCAAAGCATTCAAGAGGTGACTTGGGTGCTACTAAAGGCATTCAGTTTTATAAGGGAAGCAGCACATAAAAGTTTGAAAAAATTTGCAGCCTGACTATGTGACAGAAACGAAAACCCATTTTCTGGGGAGAAATTCAAGCCAGGTGCAGAAATTTGCATAAGTAGCAAGGAGCCTAATGTTAATCCCTAAGACCATGGGAAAAATGTCTGCAGGCCATGGCAGAGACATTCATGGCAGCCCCTCCCATCACAGGCCTGGAGGCCCAGAAGGAAAAAGTGGCTTCCTGGGCCAGACCCAGGGTCCCCATGCTGTGTGCAGCCTAGAGACCTGGTACCCTGTGTCCCAGCTTCTCCAGCTATGATTGAAATGGGCCATTATACAGCTCAGGCTGTGGCTTCAGAAGGTGGAAACCCCAAGCCTATATGAAAACAAGTTCATCCTCACTGATCATTAGAGAAATGCAAATCAAAACCACAATGAGATAGCATCTCACGCCAGTTAGAATGGCGATCATTAAAAAGTTAAAAAACAACATGCTGGAGAGGATGTGGAGAAACAGGAACACTTTTACACTGTTGGTGGGAGTGTAAATTAGTTCAACCATTGCAGAAGACAGTGTGGAGATTCCTCAAGGATCTAGAACCAGAAATACCATTTGACACATTAATCTCATTACTGGGTATATATCCACGCACACATATGTTTATTGCAGCACTATTCACAATAGCAAAGACTTGGAACCAACCCAAATGCCCATCAATTATACACTGGATAAAGTAAATGTGGCACATATACACCATGGAATACTATGCAGCCATAAAAAGTAATGAGTTCATGTCCTTTGCAGGAACATAGATGAAGCTGGAACCCATCATTCTCAGCAAACTAACACAGGAACAGAAAACCAATCACCACATGTTCTCACTCATAAGTGGAAGTTGAACAATGAGAACACATGGACACAGGGAGGGAAACATCACACACCAGGGCCTGTCAGGGAGTGAGGGGTAAAGGGAGGGAGAGCATTAGGGCCAATATCTAATGCATGCAGGGCTTAAAACCCAGGTAATGGGTTGATGGGTGCAGCAAACCACCATGGCACATGTATACCTATGTAACAAACCTGCACATTCTGCACATATATCCCAGAAATTTAAGTATAATAAATAAATAAATAAATAAAATAAAATGAATAATTATTTTAAGATAAGAAAAATCAATGAGGGAAGGAAGACAAAGAGGAAGTATTTACCAGGTCAGTATTATACTACACAACCATAGTCATAAAGACAGTTCAATACTGGCATAAAAAACAAAACAATGGAACAGAAAAGAGAGTTCAAGAAAATATCCAAGTGTTTATGGAAGCTTGATGTGTGAGAATATTCCCTCTACATATAAAAACAATAAAATCAGAGCCCTGCTTTTAATCGTATAGAAATGTGAACTAACAGATGCATTAAAGGCCTAAATGTAAAAGCAGAAACCATAGAATTAACAGAAGATACAGAACATCTTTGTGACCAAGAGGTATGAAAGTACTTCTTAAATAAGATACCAAAATTGTAAACCATTACATATTTTGTGGATTTACCGACCAAAAATCAAAGATTTCTGTTCAACCATGAATATCATGGACAAAACAAAGAAACAACAGACAAATGGCATACTGGAAAAAATATGTGCAAGTCTGAATACACCAAAGATTACTATCTAGGATAAATATGTAACTTTTATGAAACGTTATGGACATGATAGAAAATCCATAAAAAACTAGATAAAGCATATAAACAGACAATTCATAGAAAAGAACATGTGAATATCATTTTCCTATGAAGAGATGTTCAGATGTACCAGGAATCAAGGAGATGCATGTTAAAACAATGAAATTCAACTTTATGCCCAACAGAACAGCAAATACTATAAAACTGAATAATACCAAGTAATAAACAACACATAAAGAAATGGGAACCTTCATACATTCTGGCAGGAGTGTGAATTGCTACAGTTAGCCATTCTGGAAAAAAAAATATGGCAATATTTCATGAAATTAAAACAAAATTGAAACTGGATACCTTAGCAGTTGTAAAATGTATTCCCTATGACTTACAAAACTGTGTGAAATTCTCTAAAGTACATAAAAGGAAAGCATTTTTAATGGGTGAAGTTGGAGACAAAATAGATGTCCATTTCTTGGGGAATAGACAAGAAAGAAGAAATAAGTTCATGCTATGAGTATGTTAGAAGCAATAAATAAGATGAGCATATAACGTCAAGGACAAATCATAAAGTAAGAAATCAGATGTGGCCTCTAACACAACACTAGCTATACAAATCAAAAACACATGCGTGAAACAGTACTACATGTGTCCTAAGAATATGTAAATATATAAATATCCAAGAACAGAAATGAAACATATTAGACAGAATAAGTGCCTATCATAACAACTAACATGTATTGAACACTTACGTGCTCAGCCCTGTTTTAAATATACTAACTAATGTACTAATTTAATTCTCAAAACGTTTATCATTTTTATCTCTACTATCTAACTGAGGAAAATGATGCACAGAGAGGTTGTTATAGCAAGTGGGTGGCAGATGTGGAATTCAAGCCCAGGCAGTCCAGAGCCTGTACTCTTTGCTTCCCCTATGTTCTCTGTGGAGAGGAGGCAAAAACTCAGGAGGGTGAATGAGAATAGTAAGCCATGAAAAAATAATTAACTTAACCCCCACACCTGAGATCTGCAAAAGGAAACAAAGTCTTCAATTACAAGATCTCCTTGTTAAAACTCCAAGTCAAGTGCTTATATAACATGAGCAGGTAGATTATTAAATATTTGACCCTTTCTGGTTCTAAAATTTTCAAATCCTAATATTTGACTTTACGTTCTCTAAGACAGAAGACCCAATCAGATACAGCATATCTGTGAAAAAAGAAAAATATATTATTTTTCACTTTTCTAGGACATTCTAAATACTATGTAATGGAAATTAATTCTTAACACAAAGTAGGCACTTTCAACAGGTAGATTATGATGTTAAGTTCTAGATTTTGGCAAACAAAGAAACTGGTTGCTATGTTTATACACGTAATACTAATACCCCTTGTTAAATTAGCAGAACATTATTGGGGGGAAATATTGTAAGTTTAGCCCCTGAGGCTGCAAGGATTGTAGGGATTATATTATCATAGCAGCTATGACATAGAGAACAAAATAAAAACAAAGTAAAATACAAAGTAATCTTACAGTAGAACGCTTCCAGAAATGAATAATTTCAGTGACATTTTTTGCAGGATGCAGTAAAAAGTAGTACTTCCATTCATCCCAGTCTACTGTCATTGACCCATCAGTATCCATGCTGAAATTTTTTAAAAAAGAAAATAGTGCTTGCAACATTTATATCAAAGTTAGCACCACTATAAAAATAAATACTTCTTAAATATTTATTGTTGGAGCCACTCCTTTGGACTTCATCAAATTACTGTATTTTCATATTGTTATTTAAATGGATTTTATTTTTTAAGCAATTTTAGATTTTCAGAAAAATTGAGATGATAATACAGAGAGTCCCATATATCCCCACACTCAGTTTCCCCTATTGGTAACATTTCACATTATTATGGTACATTTGTTATAATTAATGAACCAATATTGCTACATTATTATTCGCTAAAGTCCATGGTTTATTCAGAGTCTCTTAGTTTTTAACTAATGTTCTCTCTTTGTTTCAGGATCCCAGCTGAAATGGCACATTCTATTTAGTCATCACGTCTCCTTAGGCTCTCTTGGCTATGATAGTTTCTCTTTCCTTGTTTTTGATAGCCTTGATAGCTTCAAGAAGTGCTGATCAGGTAATGGGCAGAATGTCCCTCTAGTGGATTTTATTCCACATTGCTTTTTAATTATTTACTTGTATGTATTTCTCCCATATTTTCCTATGATATTTTGAAGGGAAAGGCCAAGTCATCTGTGTATCTTCAATACTTAGCCTTCCATAAATATCTGTTGAATCAATGAATAAATGGATGAAAAGTGAATAAAACTGATTTAAGGGTAATTTTATATCTTTTGGCTCTTCAAGTATTATTTTTACTTCTGATCCTTTTCTCCCTATTTATAGCTTTTAAATCAACTTTAAAACAACCTTTTATTAATTTAAAAACTCACTTTTTACCATGGAAAATTTAGGATTTACTCAATTTTTAAGCATCTCAATTTTTTTAAGTTGTTTCATTGTCTGACTAAAAGGTGGAATTAGTGAAATGCTTTTTAGGTAGCATTATTGTAAATACAAATTCTGAAAAACAAATTCCATTCTGCCAACAAAAAGATTAGTACAATTTCCAGTTCTAGCCAAGACAAAATAGTGGCTATAGAACTTAGATTGCCACTGTAAACCAATCTGAAACTGGACACAATATATGAAACAACTGTTTTCAGGCATTGGTCTACAAACAGGACAGGGCTGTGATACTTGAGAGAAGGAAACGGAGAAGTTGAGCTCTCCATTGATTCTCATTTTTGGCTAGGGACACTTCAAATAGCAGCATAGACAAGTAGGAGCCTAAATAAAGAACAGGTGGGTAGAATAAACAAAGACTGGAGCTCAGGGCTGCTGAGAGGGCAGGAATTTTCAGGTCAAATTTTGGACGGTGTTCCAGAAACTATACGGGTAACCTTGAATCTTTGGCCAAATACTAAGCTACACTTGACTCCATCGGCCTGACAAAAATAGCTACTGAAGGACTGTGAGTCTGTAGAAATTCAGTAGCTGAGCAATACTGGAGTTCAAAAAAGAAAGCAAAGTTGGAAGTGAGGGCAAGAAACATTACATACAGGGGGAACTAAAAAAAGCAACCACTGACATCAGAGTCAGCTTTTTTTTTTTTTTTTTTTTGAGACGGAGTCTCGCTTAGTCGCCCAGGCTGGAGTGCAGTGGCGCGATCTCGGCTCACTGCAAGCTCTGCCTCCCGGGTTCACGCCATTCTCCTGCCTCAGCCTCCCAAGTAGCTGGGACTACAAGCGCTCGCCGCCACGCCCGGCTAATTTTTTTTGCATTTTTAGTAGAGATGGGGTTTCACCGTGTTAGCCAGGATGGTCTCGATCTCCTGACCTCGTGATCCGCCCGTCTCGGCCTCCCAAAGTGCTGGGATTACAGGCTTGAGCCACCGCGCCTGGCCCAGAGTCAGCTCTTGATAGCAGACATCTTTTTTGTTGTTATTGTTGTTTGATTTTTGAGACGGAGTTTGGCTCTTGTCGCCAAGCACAAGCTGGAGTGCAGTGGCACGATCTAGGCTCACTGTAACCTCCGCCTCACAGGTTCAAGTAATTATCCTGCCTCAGCCTCCCGAGTAGCTGAGATTACAGGCACCTGCCACCACACCCAGCTAATTTTTGTGTTTTTAGTAGAGACAGGGTTTCACCATGTTGGCCAGGCTGGTTTCGAACTCCTGACCTCAGGTGATCCACCTGCCTTGGCCTCCCAAAGTGCTGGGATTACAGGCGTGAGCCACTGCGCCTGGCCAATAGTAGACATCTTTAGTGATAACTTCAAAGTGCTAGAAAAAAAAAAAAAAAACTGTCAACCTAGAATGCAACTGCAATAAAAATAATCTTCAAAATTGAAGGTTATATAAAGACATTTTCAGGTAAACGAAACATTCCCTACAAAATTCACCTGTGGGCAATGTGTACCGCTTCAATCTGCTTTGCCTTATGACATTACATTATAATCATCTGGAGTTATCTACTAGCCTGAAACCCTCAAGTGGGGACTTTGGCTTGTTCACAACTACATCTTTTGTAACTACAGCTATGACTGATGTTTATAGAAGTTCTATAAATAAATTTTGAATAAATCATTGCTATCAGTAGCTCATAATTAATTGGAGTATGATTCAGCAGTGTATTTCAAATTTTCCAAAAACAGTATAGCAACATATAATTTTGTGAGTAATGGCTTATAAAACACCATTTGTCATATCAATGAAAAAAATCCATAGATTGACAAAACTCCCAAGTTTCTATCAAACTTGTCCTATTTGTTACTTCTTTTTTAAAAAAATCTTATTTTTTATTTTAAGAAAGCTTATTTCTAGTTTAATTACTTATGAATAGAAAACATATTCTGTATGATTCCAGTTCTTTATTAAAGTATTTCACATTTCCTTTATGACCCAATGTATGGGCAATTCTTATAAATGTCATACGTGTGCTTTAAGAGAAACATATTCTTCAGTTTTTGAGTGCAATATTCTATGAATGTTTTCTAGGTAACGGTTGGTGATGGTACTGCTATATTTAATCTTTTTTTTTTTTTTATTATACTTTAAGTTCTAGGGTACATGTGCATAACCTGCAGGTTTGTTACATATGTATACTTGTGCCATGTTGGTGTGCTGCACCCATCAACTCGTCAGCACCCATCAATTCATCATTTATATCAGGTATAACTCCCCAATGCAATCCCTCCCCCCTCCCCCCCCATGATAAGCCCCAGTGTGTGATGTTCCCCTTCCCGAGTCCAAGTGATCTCATTGTTCAGTTCCCACCTATGAGTGAGATGGCATTTTCCATCCGCTTATTCTATTAAATGCTGAGAAATCTGAGTTAAATCTCTTACTATAATCATTGACTACTTATCTATTCTTCCTTGTACGTTTATTAATTCTTGATTTATAAATTTGGGCTATATTATTAAACCTATACAAATTTAGAATTCTATCTTCTGGGTAAATAAAATCCCTAATCATTATAAAATGCCCCTTTTTATTTTTGTAATGTTTTGCTTTCTCCATCCTTTTCTTCTAACACTTCCATTTACTTAAAAATATACCTCTTGTAATAGTATGTAATTAGATTTTGTCCACAGCAACAGCCAAAATATTCTGTCAGATATAAGATACAGATTAACAGGATATATTTCATGTTAAGACATAAAAGATAGAATCATAAAACAATCAAGAAATTATAAACTATAAGAAATTATCAAACATATCTGAAAAAGAACCAAATGACAAAAACTTCTACAAAAAATTGTTAATAAACTCAGTAGAACAGTTAAGTGAAGAAAAGAGATAGATGAAGAGGGGAATTGAAGATATATTTGAAGGGCTTACCCAGAATGCTGCACAGAAAAAGAAGAAAGTAGAAAAGATGAAAAAAAGGCAAAGAAAATGAAGAGGAAACTGTATTTGAAATATAAAGATTGAGAATTTTTTTAAACTGTCATAAGACATAAACACATAGTTTCAAGAAGTACAACATTAACACTGAGGAAGTAAAATTAATAAAAAGAAAGCAAGACAGGCCTATTCACTAGATAAAAAGCTACAGAACCCAAAAGACAAAAAGAAGATCATAAGAGAACACAGAGAGAAGAGACAAATCCCCTACCAAGGATCAATATAAAGACTAGGCCAATCTTCCATCTAATAGTGCAATCTAAAATCAGTAGAATAATATCTCAAAGTTCTGAGTAAAAATAATTGTCAAACTAAAACTGTGTATCTAGCAAAACTCTCTTTCCAGAACAAAAGTGAAATACACATGCTTTCAGATGCTCAACAACTAAGAGTTAAATACCAATATATTTCCACTAAAAGAATTTCCAAAGGATGCAGTTCATGAAGAAAAATTATCCTGGATGAGTAGTGTGGGATGCAAGGAAGAATCGTGAGTAAATCAGATGCTAAATATAAAAACATCAATCAAATTTTCTCTATAAAATAACAATTACAATACTTACTTGTTCAGTTTAAAAAGAGAATAAAACAGCATATAAATTAGGAGAGGGGTAACTGGAGCTAAAAGTGTCCTAAACTCTATTGTTTGAAGAGGGTATAAAGATTTTGTTTAACTTCAGCCTTTAAATTAAACTTGTATAGTAAAATTTCAAGCCTAACTACTAACAAGAAACAAAGTATATAAATACAAACCACAACAAAAAATAAGAAAAAACATGAGAAAAATTTATAGAAAAGAAAGGAGAAAGAAAACCCTATAAATACTGTAAGTCGTATTACAATCAATCCAATTACATTCAATCTCTTACAGAGAATATAAAAAGAGAGACTACTCCACAACTTGCTCCATGAGGTCATTGTAATCTAAGAAACAAAATCAGATTAGGACAGTAGAGAAAGAAAAGAACAAGACAATTTCAGCCATGAACATAAATGTAAAAGCTATGAATGAAATTTTAGCAAATCGAATCCACCACAATATTTTTAAGTTGTGTTTATCCTAAGAATATAAGGATGAATCAACAAAGAGAAAAATCTGTAAGTTAATTCACCACATTAACAGATTAAAGAAAGATATATATGATCACCTCACAAATCTAAACCCATTTGTAATTTTTAAAAGTCTCTTGACAAAATAGAAGGGAACTTTCTTAATATGATGAAGATGATAAACCACTTTTAATGGTAAAATATGAGAAGTTTTCCCTTTAAGATCAGGAAAGGGAATGCCCATCACTACCAACAGCATTCCAGCAAGAATAGAAAAACTCATTAATCAAAGGTCTAAGGGTTGGAAAGACAGAAATAAAACCACCAGAATTCACAGTATTATCTTTTGAGTAGTATCTTACATGGCAATTATAGCTTTTGTCTCCTCCACTTCCCACACCACAATTTATCTGGTTCTTCTCAAGGTATAAACACATCTTGCATCCTTGTTAAAAACTAGAATATCACAGCTTGAGGCTGTTTAAAGTCACAGATATCATTAAACATGTCATTCTAACCCAGTCAGAATCTATTCTATGCAGAGGGCATAAGAAGCACTAGACACTTGGCAGCATTATGGGCAAATCCAAACTGTTGTAACTTCAGGGATGAGCTAGCTGAAAGAGGGTTTGAAAACCCATATACCACCTCCAGAGGGTCCTAGAGTTAACCAAAGTGCTCACTTCACAGTTCTTACTCTCAAGCCCAAGGAAGTTTGAGAACCAGCATACTACTGTCAAGCTTCTGTGCTTTGCAGGTACAAGAGACAACGGCAGATTAAGCATGCGTAAAAGCGTCCAGAAAATACAAGGTTTTCTTTTCAACTCTACCTTCCTCTACTTTCCCCTCCCTCATGCTCTTTTAAAATTTCTCCTTAGGATAAATTGTCTCTGTCCCTTTACATAAAAGCCTAATGGTTTCAACCATGGAATCCCTTCTTCAAAAGAAATCTTCCTGAAAGTTTAAGACATAAAACAAATGAAGGCAGAACTGTTTGGTTCAAGCAATAGTTGGGAGCCAGAAACTCATTCTGATCTGTCTCTCCTTCCCTCCTCCCACAAATACACAGAAACCCCTCTTAAGAACAGTTTGAAAAATCATTACACTGGTAGTATGTGTAATTTCATTTGGTTTCTGAGGCTTAAATGGTCAACCTAGGGAATGACATTGCAGGCTGCTCTGAAAGGGATAGATTTCAACGAAGACAGAATTGAGCAAACACACAAGCGGGTTTGTTTACCAAGTTATAGAATAAGGGGTGAAATGCCGCATTTATAGCAATTAGTTCCTAACATCAAGTATAAAACACAAGAAAAAGTTATTAAAAATAAAGACAAGGACTGACCTGCTCAGAATTGTTTTTGCCTGGACTTCAGAAATATGCATACCCAGAGATTTCAAAGCAGCAATTATTTCTGAAGCATCTATTACTCCTTGAAAAAAGAAAAAATGTCAAGTTAAAGTATCTGAAAAGACAATAAGGCAAATATACTTACAATGTAAAGGGCTTTAAAGGCCCATATGTTTTCGACCTATAAGGCCCATATGTTTTGACCTATAATCCCATATCCACAGGTCAAAGCCTAACAAACGTTTTGGAAAATTGGTACCAAAGTTCATTTGGTGGCAAAATCTACCTTAAATGGATATTAGGTTAATTTTAGTCAATTACTTATCTAATGTAGTGTGAATATTCACGTTTCACTGCAGAAGCATTCATACTTATAACTACATGGTGGTGCCCCATAGTCCCCATATCATATATGTACTGCATTACTTTTCTAAAATCCAAATTTTAAATTTCAAACCACATTTGGCCCCAGGCATTTCCAATGGAATTGTAGGTCTATAAGATTTTCTTGACTTGGAAAGAACTGAAAAAGTCAATTCCGAAGATTTGATCCATTGGCCTGAAAATAAGGCCAGTCAGTGTTTTATAAGGTAAGCTTTCAAAGAAACAATTGACTTAAAATACAACACCAAACTCATGATTTAACACACAATATGATGTATATATTATGATATATATGTTATGATATATTATGATAATATATGAATCAAATCTATATGATTTATACATTAAATCATAGTATATGTTTTACCACATCATATACTATGTTAAATAACTCAAATCAATGAATATATTTAATATAAGCTTACTATGCATTTCACTCACAATGTTGGAGGTTGTGAAGGGAAAATTAAGTATTGCATATTCTCCTGAAATTCTAAAACACAGATCTAATCCTATCACTCTCCAAGTCCAAAGAAACTTTGATTCCTCTCTTGCATAAAGCAAGTAGTTGAGGATATCCAATATTTTTAAATATAAGGACAATGTTTTAATGTAAAAATAAATTACCTTTAGTGTCTCCTAGTTGAAAAATACATAATGTCAAAAAGTTACTATACATTTAGTCACACTTTTAATTTGTATTTATGAACTACAGCTGCCTATGCATACCTTTATACACACATATATGTGTGAGATGTTACTTATTTGGTCGATAGACAAAGCCCATTAATCATCTATAGAATCTCAGACTCTTTGCAATGACTCAAGGGCCTCCAGTATTTCAAGCTCCATAGAATGTAGTTTACTGGTCTATTACTCAACCTAGAAATCAAAGTTTCTTCAATAGGGGAGGCAGGATCCTCTGCCTTATATACCATTATAATCTTCAAATACTATACTCTTCAATTCAATTTAATAATTTTTAAAATTTGAAAACCTACTATGCAAATCACTATGCTAAATGTGAAGGAATCCAAAAATTAATAAACACCCCAAAGGAGTTTACCAATTTGTATAGATGCACCAAGTACTTTAAAAATAATTACTGCTAAATGTTTGTTAATAGAAGAGCTAGGAATAAAATGCAATGGAAGGGTAAATTAAGCAGTAAATAAGAGTCACAAATGAGGTCCTATAAAGGATAAACAAGAGACCACCAAAGAAACAAAAATCATTTTAATAATAGGTACAGTATGAGCAAGGTACACATATTTATTTAACTAAGATGTATTGAAAACTTACATATGGTATCAGAAATCAGGACAGTAGGTACCTGCAGAGGAGGGGTAGTGATTTGGAGTGGGTAAAAAAGGAATGTTTCTGAGATGCTTGTAATAATCTACTTCTTAGTCTAGATGCTATTTTCATGCTGCAAGTTTGCCTTGTGAAAATTTATGGAGCTTACATTTATAATTTATGTATTTTGCAGTATATGTTATATATATCAATGAAATGTTCCAAAAAAATAGCAAGTCAGGACCGAACTGGAAATGTCATTTAATCAGCTCTGACCTTCTCTGGTAATTTCCCAACTATGCCTTTGTTCACGCTATTGTCTCCGCTCAAGAAATCATTTCTTTTCATTTCTGTTTATATATTAACCCAGTACAAATCTTAATTGTGCCTGGACACAATTAAGTTCTTCTTGTATCACTTTTATAGTAATGATCATAGTCTACCATGTGTATAGCTATATATGTCTTTTATTACTCCACCCAAAACTGTGATTCTGAAGACTTTCGTTAACATAGTTCCTAGTGCACTAGCTCATATATAATGGTCGAATACTGTTTGCTTAATTGACTAAAATATATGAAGTAATCTTTACTTAAAAGAACCTAGAATTTAGGCAAATATGTAGGAAAAAAAATAGGTAATCCAATCCAGAACATAATCAAGGTCTACGGGCTTAAAGGGACATTCAGTGTTGTCTTTAATTATATGCAGTAAGCTTTCACTGAGAAGGTGGAACTGAAATGAATTGAATGGGATAAGAGTATTTAGAGAGATGGAGGGGAGGACTGCAACCATTCTAACAATGTAATTCCAGGGAGAAATGTAAAATATTCCATTCCCGTACCAGTGATCTATTGCTAAGTTCAAACCACCCCAAAATTTAGTGGCTTACAAAGACTATACTTAGTTATGAATATGCAATCTGAGTTTGGTTAAACTTGTTGGTTCAGTTGGTTGGTTCTTTTTCTGATCTTGTCTTGGTCATTCATGTAAATTTAATCAACTATTGGTTCAACTGCAGCTGGCCAAGATTACTTCAATCACATGTCTGTCACCTCAGATGAGACTATAGAACAGTTAAGGACTAACTGGGTAACTGTCTCCATGTGATCTCTCCCCCTGGGTACCTATGATAGCAGCAGGAGGCAGACGAATTTCCAGGCAGAAACGAGCAAGTCCCCGCTGAAACCCAACCATCAAACCAAAGACAGCCCAAAGTCTGAAAAGTGAGCTACCACAGTCCACGACTAATGTGAGAACTTCCTCAATGCCTTTTAGCCAATGAAATAGTGCTTTTTCCAGGCCTGTCCATGGACCAATCAGCATGCACTCCCCCATTCGGAGCTCATTAAAAACCCCAGACTCAGTCACACATTGTACTACCCACTTTCAGGCCCACTCCCACACAGAGGGCCACCCACCCTCAAGTCCCCTCTCTGCTGAGAGCTTTCCTCCTTTCACTCAATAAAATTCTGCCCTGCCTTGCTGACTCTCCAGTGTCCATGTAAACTCATACTTCTTGGTTATAGGACAAGAACCCAGAGCCTGCCAAACAGCAGGAGCAAAAAGGGCTATAACACATTCCTGGCCAGCTCTCTGAGCAACAGGCAGTGACATGCTCCCATTTGCCAGACTATGGGAATGAAGAGCAACAACCCTTCTGGGGGTCCAGACCTCAGAATTCCCCAAGTCAGAGCTATAACACAGTAACCCTTCTCCCCAGCAATGGGCTGCCACCCTATGTGATGGGAAGCTGCAGCAGCAGGGCTGGGCCAGCCCAGGAGCCATGACTGGAGCAGGGTGGTGGGACCAAACAAGCTGTGACAGGCCCCCATTTGCCAAAGTGGGTGGATGGCAGGAATAAATGAGCTGTAACACAAACAAGCTGTAATGTTTCCTGGTGGCTCAGTGCTCAGGACTCCCCGAGCAAAAGGCTGTAACACATCTTGGGGCTCTGCAATTGCTGTCATCTCTGAGTTGCCAAGTGCTACTGCATTCCCCCTTATCTAGACACTGGTGCCCAAGGTGGAAGGCATTCAAGGCAGCATGCCTGGACTAGTCATGGGCTGAGTGTAGAGCCAGCAGGTGAGGGATCCAGGCCAGCAGCACAAGCTGAATGTAGCCTGCCAGCCCAAGTGGGCAGAGCAAGCCCAGTGGGCACAAGCAAAACTTGGGGCAAAGGCGCCATCAGCCACAAAGGCTTCCAGCTGGTGAAGAAGCACCAAAAGAATCCTATGTCAGCTAGGCTTTTTTTGTGGTGGTTTACAGTGTTCAAGAGACAGCACTCAAGAAGACAAGCCCCAATGTACAAGTACTTGTATCAAGATTTGCTTATGCTCCAAGGGCTAAAGTAAGCTAAATGGCCAAGCCCAGGTCAGTGTGGCACATGGCAACAAAAGGGCATGAATCCTGAGAGGTGTGGTTCATTGGGATACCCAATGTAAGCAAAATTATTGAGCCTTCCTAAGCTTTAGAGTTCTCAACTATAAAACGTAGCTGCTGTGATGATTGTGTGAGATGAAAATAAGATGTAGAAGGTAAAATAGGTAGAACAAATATAGCAAGTAGGAGAGTTCAGTAAATGTTAGTTCCTTTCCCTCCATTTCCTCAATCCCCAAAAAGCTCTATCCAAAAAAAGAACCTTAATGATGAAATTACATTTAATAATTACTTCATTCACATATTTGCAACAGCATTCCATGGACATTTTGGCTGAACAGAGCAGGGGCTTAGATGCTTTCTTGGTGATTAACATGGTTTGGCTTGTGTCCCCACCCAAATCTCACCTTGAATTGTAATAATCCCCACGTGTCGGGGCAGGGCCAGGTGGTGATAACTGAATTATGAGGGCAGTTTCCCCCATACTGTTCTCATGGTAGTGAATAAGTCTCATGAGATCTGATGGTTTTATAAATGGGAGTTCCCCGCACAAGCTCTCCTGCCTGCCACCATGTAAGATGTGACTTTGCCCCTCATTCGCCTACAGCCATGATTGTGAGGCCTCCTCAGCCATGTGGAACTGTGAGTCCATTAAACCTCTTTCCTTTATAAATTACCCACTCTCAAGTACGTCATTATTAGCAGCATGAGAATGGACTAATACAGTGAGAGAAGTTAACCAGGTCAGTTCACATGGGGCCTTGCATCCTTCTAGCTAGTGAATTTGATAGTAGACCAGCCCACATGCATCCACTTGCCTCCATTATTGGCATAAGGCCTGGAAATCCTTCTAGGCAATTGGGCAGGGGTCATTAAAAATGAATCTTCTCCCATCCTGGCTAACAAGCTGAAACCCCATCTCTACTAAAAATACAAAAAATTACCCGGGCATGGTGGTGGGCACCTGTAGTCCCAGCTACTCGGGAGGCTGAGGCAGGAGAATGGCACAAACCCAGGAGGCGGAGCTTGCAGTGCGCTGAGATCGCGCCACTGCACTCCAGCCTGAGCAACAGAGCGAGACTCCATCTCAAAAAAAAAAAAAAAAAGAATCTTCTCTACTACTAATGTTTAACACATATAAACATATGATGAACCGGGAGAGTCCCAAGAGGAAGAATAATGCCTGAAAGGACCAGAGGGAAGAATACTAAATAAAGTGAAAATGCTTACAATATAGCATTAAAAGAAAAAAGGAAGATACCAAACTATACATACAGTTTGACTGCAATTTCATTTAAAGAGAAAGGCAGGCAGAAAGAAACAGAGAAAAAATTCTAGAAGGAAACATTAAAATGTATCAAAATGTTAAAACTGGTCTCTAGATAGCAGGGTTACAAGTAACCTTTACTTTCTTTTGGGACCTTTACGTGTTTTCTAACTTTCCTGCAACCAATACATTTTTATAATCATCACAAAAATAACAAATGTCATTTTTTAATTATTATAATACTTTTAGCTCATATATTGCAAAAAAATGGAAAACACTACTCACTAAGCAAAGAAATTTTAAATTTAGAAGTCACAGGCTTCTCAAAAATTATTTTATTAAAAAGATGGTAACCACATAGAAATTATACTACTAATAAATATAGTTTATGTATTATTCTTAGAAATTTAACAATTAGTGCCGAACAACTAGTAGAAATAACCAAATCTTTGATAGTAAGAGTAAATTAAAGGCTATTAAAAGTGCCCTTTGGACTGACAGTTATATTCATATTAAGTTAACTGTAGTTTAAAAAACACATACCATCATTATTTTTGTCCAGACTATTAAATGCCAGCCTCATTTTCTTCTCATGGTCTTGAAGATACTGCATAAATTCTCCAAAGTCCAATCCTAAATCATCGTTGGTATCTCCAGACTTAAAAATTATCTACAAAAAAAGAAGAAACTCATTGCACAGATGTATCATAAGTAAAGTCACTATACCATGTTAACATGTATACATTTCACTCATACTAATTATGATTTCCATCAGCATCCATTATCCTAGCTTTTCAGTCACAGCTACAGGTTATGTATATTAAGTGATTTTTAAATTTGTGCAATAGTAGATTAAGCAGCCACAATGCCATTTCAAATAATTATGAATCTTATTAGTAAGTATTTACCTGAGATAAACTATTAATGCCAAGTACCTGAAAGGGATAAGACACTCAGATACACAGCCTTTGCCATTGGAGACCTAAAAAATCTGTTAACTGAGAAAAAAATTATGTAGAATTCTAGTATGTCTAGTATGTCTCTCAGCATAATGGTCTGAAACTTAGCCTTATAAAGTGAGAGTGTATGTTCAAGTCCCACTGGAGCCTTATGCTTTTTTAAATAAAAAATTAATAATATTTGTAAAGCATATCAATTTTCAGTAAACTTCTACCTCTAGACCATGTCTTTTTCATCTTTGGACTATCAATATCCAGCATAAAGTATGGCATATATAAGCCCTTAATACATTTTAATCGAATTTAAAAAATAAATACTGTAAGCAACTGCCACTGTCTGACTAGGTGAGGTGCTAGGGATTAAAAGACAAGAAGATACAGTCTCTGCCCTGAAGGAAGTTACAGACCAGTAGAAACCATGCATATAACCAAAGAAAATGTGTTAGCTGACATAAGGGAATGTATTCAAGGTACAGTGAGGTTTGTGGAGATTCAGGAGAGCCTTCACAGAGGAAGAGCGCTTGAGCTGAGACTTATAGAGAAAAATAGCTATACAAATAAATGGGACAGGATGTTCCAGGAATAGGTGACAGTGTTTGCAAAGAGGCAGAATATATGCTAATTAGAAAAACATAATAATAATAATAGTGATGATAGTAACAGCTAATATTTATTGAGCACTTCTAAGCGTTTGATCTGAATGAACTCATTTAATCATCATAATAATCTTTTATCCAATTTGCTAAGGAGAAAATGCAAGGGAAAAATGTAGAAGATAAGGCAGGCAAGGGAGAGATCATGAAAGGATTTACATGCCACAAAAAAGATTTCAATTTAATTCTGCAGGAATTTTCCAATGAGTGGAGTTTATATGGTGCATATGTGAAAATAGTTAAATAATACTAAATTACAATGTGAGGAAATTATTCCTGTTCCAATTTTCTTTCAATCCTCTGATTATATCATGGATAACATATCAATTTTGTACTTACAGAAGTACAATTTCTTACAGTACTTCTGTAAGAAGTACTGGCAACTTCTTACAGAAAAAAATCAGAGTATAAGCCTCAGGCTCACCTTCATCAGACAATACAGACAATCCCCAACTTAAAACAGTTTGCTTACAATTTCTCAAATTTACAATGGGTTTCTTAGAGTATTAAATGCATTTTAACTTACGATATTTTTAACTTATGATGGGTTTATCAGGACATAACCCCACTGTAAATTGAGGAGTATCTGTATAATAATTAGCCAGAATTTAATAATACTCATTTGTTTTCAATTTGTTTATTTTATGCTTACTTGTAATCTACTCATTTTCCATTTATGGAAATTATAAGTTTTTATTTTAAAATAAATTTCTTAAGCATGACATCAGCAAGATGGTGGAAAAGGAAATCTCATGCTTCAGGTCCCCTCCAAGAAAGTTCAACTAGGAACTATACACAGACCAGAACATCTTTTTGTAAACTCCAATACTTACAAACAAGCCTGAGATGTCTGTGTGAGCCAAAGAACTGAATGAAAACTGAATAGAAGAATAAGAAGACTTGTCTTACTTTGACCACACCACCAGCCTCTCCCCAATTCCACACAACACTAGACAAATAATTTTCCTAGGCCCAGGGTTTCTACCAGAGAAAAGAGGACCGGAAACAGTCATCCAGCTTCCCTAGCATTTTGAGATTCTTCTCAGGAAGCCCACTCCAGTCTCATCTCACAGAGAACAATAAGGAAAATGGCATGGTTTGACCACTGGAGTCAGGTAGAAACAAAGAAAGGAGGCAGTGGTCATAGTACTAGCACCATGAATCTTGGTGATACCTCTGTGTTCCCGCCAGCTGTGGCACGCAATCAAAGATACCAGCAAACTTCATAGACCACAGTGCTAAGCTAGTCACCTTCAAAAATACAGCGGGACCTAGCTTGGGTCCCAAGACAACTAGTCTTCATGTCCAGCCTCAGAGGCTCCCAGTGACCCCAACCAGGCAGGGAGATGCCTACCTCTACTCATTACAAACAAGCAAAGGGACAAAACTAGCTCGACTATGTAAGTCAAGCAGCAGCCACACCCTACCAAAAGCCCATCCCATGGATTCACCCTTACAGGGAAACAATCCTCAATCATGCATTTCTAAGGAGCATTGCCCCTACTCCCACCTATCATGAGCAGCAACTCTGCTTAAACTCAGAGCCCAGTTTATGGTCCTGTCTAACTAAAGAACCCAAATAGTGAAATTGTTCATTAAAAGAATACACTGTGACTGGCCTGACCAGAAACCATCACAGGACTGCCTGACAGCAGAGCCCAGCCAGTGGTCTCATCAGATAGTGCAAGCCAGCCAGTATCTGATACCAGATGTTGATATCAGATGATATCAGAGCAAAGGCAACATCTCAGCCAACTAGAGAACCCACAACAAGCTCTGCCTGCCAGGGATCATCACCAGCTGGTCCTTCCAGAATCACAGGCTGGACTAAATAGTGAAGATTTATCCCTGCCTCAAAACAACTTTAAAGGACAGAAGAGGGGCTGTCTTGCAAATGTGCAGATAACAATACAAGAACACAAGGATTACAAAAAATCAAGGAATCATAACACCTCCAAAAGAAACTAATAAAGTGCCAATGATAGACCCCAAGGAAAAGAAGATCTATGAAATTACTGAGAAAGAATTCAAAATAATCCTCTAAAAGATCAACACAAGAGTATACAAATATAACATTTAATGACATTTGGCAAAACAATACACAAAGTAAGAAGCTCAACAATAAAATAAAAACATTAAAAAGAATCACGTAGAAATTCTAGAGATGAAGAATACAATCACTGGACTGAAAAATTCAGTAAACATTATTAACAACAGACTCGATCTTTCTTCTGATGAAGCCAATGGGGCAACAAATAGAAAATTTGAAATTATCCAGTCAGAGGACCAAGAAGACAAAAGACTGAAAAAGAATGAAGAAAACCTACAGGAACTATGGGACACCATCAAAAGATCAAACCTGGCATGAATCAATGAAAGCACTAAGCTAAATGGTATAAGTAAAACAGATCCATATTTAGAATATTCTGGGAATGCAATGGTGACAAAGCAATTTTATTCCTGGTGCAAGGGTTAAAAGAAAACTATTAATAACTATAGCTAAAATAAATTGTCAAAAGAAACACATTATAAAATGACATAAATTCTGACATCAAAAGCAAAAAATATGGAGAAGGGGCCATAAAAGTACTTTGCTATGTGCAAAGTTAAGTTGTTATCAGCTTGAAATAGGCTATTACAAGTAGGAGATGCTCTATGTAGGCCTCAGGGTAACCACAAATCAGAAATCTTTAGTAGAAGGACAAAACAAAAATAGAAAGCATTCCAGTACAGAAAAATATCAAACAATAAAGGGAGATAGCAAGAGAGGGAGAGAAAAACAAAGTATCTACAAAACAAGCAGAAAACAATTAACACAATGGCAGTATTAAATCCTTACCTATCAAAAATTACCTTGAATGTAAATGTATTAAATAACCTAATAGAAAGCTATAGAGTGATAAATGGATTTTAAAAGTCTTGTTTTTTTAAAAACAGTTTCATTGTATGTTGCCTACAAAAGACTCTTCTTATTTTTAAGGACACGCATAATTGAAACTATTTTGGAAAACAAAAGAGAGCAGGGATAGCTAAACTTATTTAAGACAAAATAGACTTTAAGTCAAAAATTCTAAAAAGAGACAAAGACACTATATAATGATAAAGGACTCAATTCATCAAGGGAACAGAAGAGCTATAAATATGTACTCACCCAACACCAGACCATGATTTATAAATTATAGAATCCGAAGGGAGAGATAGATTGCAATATGGTAATACTCAGGAGCTTCAATACCCCAGTTTCAACAATGGATATCTCATCTAGACAGAAAATTAGTAAGGAAAGATTGGATTTGACCAACATTTTCAACCAAATGAACCTAACAGACAAATATGAAACCTTTCATCTAACAAAAACAGAATACACATTCTTCTTAACGGCACACAGAACATTTTCCAAGACAGACCATGTTAGGGCACAAAACAAGCCTCAGCAAATGTAAGAAGACTGAAATAGTATCGAATCTCTTTTGACCACAATGCCATGAAACCAGAAATAAAGAGCAACAGGAATTTTGGAAAATTCACAGATACATAGAAATTAAACAACATGCCCTGAACAATAAATGAGTCAATGAAGAAATTAAAAGGAAAATTTAAAAAATATCTTCAAACAAACTATATATAATAAGGGGTTCATACACAAACTATATAGAAAACTAAAACTCAACAACAACAAAAAATCACCTAATTTGAAAATGAGCAAAGAACTTGGACATTTTTCCAAAGAAGTTATACAAACTTCATGGCTACTAAGCACATGAAAAGATGCCCAGCATCACTAAAGAGGAGTCCAGATGGTTTGGACTTCTAGCAACAACCAAAAAAAAAAAAAAAAACACTCACCGATAAAAAAGCTTTACAGTCTTTAGACATAACTCCTAAAATTCAACAGGAGTTACATGTGAAGACTGCTAACCATTGAAGAAGAAATAAAATAATTTTTTTCTTGATATCCTGAAACTTCCATCTAAATAGTTTAAAAATAATCAAGTCAAGACTGGCCTAGAAAGGAAGGTATTCCTAATTTAGGTGAGGTTCTAAAACAATCAGCTGAAGTGTAAACCCACCCATGGATCAAGGTCTGACTTCCCGTAGACCTTGCTGTAGATGTCAGAAAGAGAATAGCTCTGGGGCTCTTATCTGTGCCTGTCGTTTGGAGACGACCCTGAAGCACACTGCCCTGGGCAGAGAAACCCCTAAGAAAAGAGATGGTCCTTTACTTCTGCACAAAGGCTAACATGGCCCCTGACGTTGTGTGCTGATTCCATAAATGTTGAACGAGTCACCAGAAACCGCATCTCCCCAAAAGCCCCCTGGAGGTCTTTGTCACCAAGGAAAGTGGCTCTTTTTCTTTATCTTCTTTTCTTCTTTTTTTTTTGAGACGGAATCTCGCAATGGCGCGATCTCGGCTCACTGCAACTTCCGCCTTCCGGGTTCAAGCCTCAGCCTCCGGAGTAGCTGGGATTACAGGTGCGCGCCACCACGCCCGGCAATTTTTGTATTTGTTTAGTAGAGACGGGTTTTCAATATGTTGGCCAGGCTGGTCTCGAACTCCTGACCTCAGACGATACACCCGCCTGGGCCTCCCAAAATGCTGGGATTACAGGCTTGAGACACCGCGCCTGGCCGGAAAGTGCCTATTTTAAGAAGACAGAGAACATGTTTCGCCGGGTGGCATTATTCTGCATGACGAGGCTCACAGAGGAGAACCCCACCCTTACTCCAAAGGCCTTTGAAAGCAGCTCTGGAAAGGGCAGGGTTTGCTTAACCCTCTGCCCAACGTCTCCCCAGGCTGCCCGTGCCACCTTCCGGTCTCACCTCCTCGGAGTTCGGGTCAAACGCGGAGCTCCAGTTTCTCAGCCCCTCCTGGAGCTCAATGATGTCGACCACGCCGTCCCCATTGCTGTCCAGGTCTTCGAAGAGGATCCCATAGCGTAAGTAGTCATCGTCATCCTGGCAGGCCACCGCCTCCAGCGCGAAGCCCTGCATCCAGAGCAGCATGGCTGGGTCCAGAGGCTGCGGGGACCACTAGGCCACCCCGCCCGCACCGCGGCACTCGCCGCCGCCTCCTCGACGCCTGGCTGCGCAAAGCAGGGGGTCCCGGCAGTCAGCCAGCTTCTGCAACTGTCTGGCGGAGCCGCTGCAGTTCGGAGCCCACGCGAGCCAAGCCACCCGCGCCTGCGGGCTCTCGGGCGCCACCTTGTGGGACCTCTGGTCGAGGCGCCACGCGACACGTGAGGCGCCAGGTGTGAGGTGAGGTGCCAGACGTGAGTTGAGTAGCCAGACGTGGTCGCGTTGGGTACCCAGAACGCTTGGACAGGTGGTCGATAGGGGAGCCGAGGGACGTTTGGGGAAAGGGAGCGCATTCCCCCGCAGGCTCGAAAGGGCACTCGCGGGTGTGAGATTCTCGCGGTGCAGACTCAGTGCCTGCCGGAAGTCACTGCCGCGGGAGATGTGGCAAGGAGTGAGCTGCTCAGACGCGCTCTTATGCCAGCATCCAGTACTGTGGTGCCACCCTTCCTCCCAGGAGGACCTGCACCTAGAGGTCAGGACCCCGGCGACCCCGCAAAAGAGGTCTAAAGAGGAAAGGCCTCCTGAGGAGCCTCTGCCCTGTCCCTGTCTCTCTCTTCCCTCCTTGCCGGCCGAGCCCATGTTGGCAAACCTATTTTGGCCATAGTGGGATTAGACTTTTCATGTTTTCATGTAACCTTTCTCCAGTTAATTGGGTTGTGTGCAGAAATACTTCTATCTCTATTAATAAACGAAAGATAAAAATAAATAATAAATAAAGGTAAGATACATACGATTAAAATTAGAACATTTCTCCAAATCCAGAAATATGAAACACACATCATAACAGTTCCAGTTTGTATGCCACATTTCTATTCATAAATTTTGTTCTAAAATATAGAGAAAAAGTAAACAGCAAAATACTTTCAAGTAGATCTGAAGCATTCAAAGTATTTTTGGTACGCATTTCTTTTAAATCAATCTCTGATTTTTATTATCTATAGGGCTATTACAGGATCCAGTTGCCATTTATTTTTCCTCTATATTTTAGAATAGAAGTTCAAATAAACAAATTTAATTTCTAATTGCTTGTTAATTATGAGGCATGCTAACACATACTAATTTATCAAGACGTGCTTTATATTAGTCACATTTATGTAAACTTTATGAGTTGATTATATATGTTTCAAATCTTTCTATTAATCCTATTAAGAACAAAACGGATAATCTGTCTAAAAATTGACTTTGGTTACTCAAATTTATGTTAATTGTGCGCTTATATTCATTTCAATTTTTAGAAAATTTAACAACTTAATTCCATCATTAATCATTTATTAAGTACCCTATCCCAACCTGAGAAAGTTAAATTTCTCTAATTTCGCAGCAAATTCAAACATGGCATTTAACAAGAGGGAAAACAATTATATCAAATATTCTTCTGAATTTTAACACTTTACAGTGAGAGCAGATTTTAACTACATTTTAATAACCTTGAGAAGTATGATACAACCCCAAATATTAAAGTAACTCAAAATCTTTAATTTATAAAATGGCAGAAATATCTGTGTCCTGAAAAACTGGAAAAATTGACTGATCTAATGTATTACTGGTTGTTTGGTATATTATAAATCATATAATTACAGTTAAATTTATTAAATCACAATTTTAGAACGCATCTAATCTTTATAATGTAGCTATACATAGACATCTTAAAATATCTTTGGCCTAGTCTCTTTCAACATAAATTGAAAAGATAGAGGCAAAAAAGGAGGGATAGAGAAGAATACTATTCATGTAAGTTTAAGACTGTAAAGGGAAGTTCCAGTCAGCCTTTCTTTATTCTAGTAGATCAGAGCTTGAAAGTCAAGTATAAAGTACACAGAGAAAAAAAGAAAAACTCAGTCTTTTTCAACACAAATTTAAGTATAAGAGCTCACACATTTTTCTGAATTACTTTGGTTACATTGCTGACTTTCTTGTAGTTATTCCATTCACAACACTGGTAGGAGACTGAGGTATTCTGATGCCATGAAATTGTATTTAGGGCTTTCTATTTTGTTTTGTTTATTTTAGAGAAGGAAAAGGAGCCCCAACTTGACTGTTTTGCTATGAATTATAGTTTTAAATGCATGAGTTTTCCATTAATACTTTCAAACATTTTAAATATGCACATATGACAAGGAGAGGTGAAAAAATAAAAATAAATTTAAAATGCACATAAAGCACTAAAATATCAGCTTTTAAAATACAAAGTAGAGAATTCAGAAAAGCTTCAAAATATTCTAACTCTTTAATATGAAATTATACTAGGTTAATTATATAATTAGGTTATATTCTGTATTATAAATTGCATTTTAATCCACTTAAATGCAAATTTCTATGACTGTTAATTAACATTTGGAAAAATATAAATAGATTTTCTGAATATTGCAGATTTTAATTCACTAAGAAATTAATAAACTATATTTCTGTTTTACTTAAAATTCAATATTTAAGTCTAATATGTATGTTTACCTTTTTGGAAAATGGATATAGCATCTTTTCATACAGACCTTGTGCAAATTAAGGAAAAAGCCAAGACATTTTCATATTTATAAACAAGTGTCCAGATAATGACTGTTCAAGATTTCATTTCTATTTTTTATTTTTGAGACGCAGTTTCACTCTTGTTGCCCAGACTGGAGTGCAATAGCACAATCCTGGCTCACCGCAACCTATGCCTCCTGGGTTCAAGTGATTCTCCTGCCTCAGCCTCCTGAGTAGCTGAGATTACAGGCGTGCGCCACCACGCCGGTTAATTTTGTATTTTTAGTAGAGACAGAGTTTCTCCATGTTGGTCAGGCTGGTCTTGAACCCCTGACTTCAGATAATCTGCCCACCTCGGCCTTCCAAAGTGCTGAGATTACAGGTGTGAGCCACCGTGCCCAGCCTCAAGATTTCATGTCTAAAATATTCCCAAGAGCAGTTTTGCTGATTCATAAACCACACAGTTTACAACACACTGACATAAGAAACTTTAAGAAACTTGGAGTCACGCCTCTGGAATATCCTGTCACTCCACTCCTTTTATAAATTTGAGAAAATAAGCTGATCATATTTAGCTGTGGGACTCATATCACGGCTAGAGAATGCAAAGGAAGGGAAAAGGCCAATTAATTTGATATTTTAGCTTTCTTAAATATTAAGTTAAAACATGCTAAAACAGATAATAAAATAAAATTAATTAAATTACTGCACAGGGATCCCCAAGGGAAAATCTCTAGTTAATTATAGTTTATAGTCAGAGGCTCTCATGGAGCTATTTGATGATCATCACTATTTAATTTTCCTTCCTTTTAGGAACAAAGTCTGTCCACTAGTGGTGAAATCTACTTATGATTATTGTGGAGTTACAATTTTAAAAAGTCTCTAGACATACACAGGTACCTTCATTCAACCTCTCATGTCTTAAGAATGTCTCAAATTCAGAAACAACAAAAAATATATATATGTTTCTCATTCTGTGTTTCACTTTTCAGGGAATGACTGCACCATTCATATAGCTTCTGAAACTGAAAACCTAGAAGGTATCCATAACATTTCCCTTTTAATCGCAGTTTATAACTATATATTTGTATAAATTTTTAATTAATTTCTATCTTCCCTACTAGACTATCAATTCTATAACAGCAGGGTCTCTTTTTGCTCACCCAAACACCATATGCTTGGCTTGTTGCACAGTACCTGGCTACCTTAAATTACAATAGCTAATACTTTTCTCTCTAATCTTTATATTATCCTAGCATTTTTCTCTCTAATCTTTATATTATGTTCCCAAAATTGATGTAGCTAAATAGAGTAAAATCAATAGACAATTGAAAAGTAAGTCTTTCACTGTTTGTTTTAGTCTAAACATTGTTTCCCCCTCCCACCCACCCCTACAAGAAATTAAATAACTCCTCTAAAATGTAGAGAAGATCCCTTGAAAATTTAGAAAATATTGACTTGCCATGGAATTTCCTAGAAAATGTTCTGTTGCTATATGCATCTTTTCGTTTTCTTAATCAGAAACTAATAACATCCCCTCCAGTTTTTATAGTTTTGTAATGAAATTGGAAACTTTCTTACTTTTTTCTAATGTTGAACTTACTTTGCCCATTGATTTTCTCCCAACTTATTATGAAAACTGTAAACTCTAGAAAGGATAGCACAATGAACATTTATATATTCACCACCTATAAAATGCAACATTTTGCCGTAATTACATTTTGTCTCTCTCCATTCTACTTAAACATGTATATAAATGTGTGTGTGTCTATCTGAGCCATTTGAAAGTAAGTTACAGATATGATGACACTTAACCATAAAGTACTTGGACATATCCTAAAAACAAGGACATTAGCTTACGTAACCACAATGCCATGATTATATTTTAGAAATTTAAAAATAATTCTCTATGACTTGAGATGCTAAGGCAGGAGGATCACTTGAGCTCAGGAGTTTGAAGCCAGCCTGGGCAACATAGCAAGGTCCTGTCTCTTTAAAAATAAATGAATAAACAAACAAACAAACAAATAAATTACTTCTATACCATCAATACTTATTCTATATTCAAATTTTCCCAATTGTCCCCAAAAATGCCATTTACAGATTTTTTCAAACTAATATCCAAATAAATTTACCCATTGCCCTTATTATGTTTATTCTCTTAATCAAGACTAGTACCAGTCCACCACCAATACTGTTTTCCCCACAACAATGACTTTTTGAAGAACCCAGCCCAACTGTCTTATAGAATACTCCACAATCATGATTTGTTTGATTGTTTCTTAATGGTATTATTTAACGTGTTCCTCCATCGCCTGTATTTTCTACAGTTCTAAAGACATGGTCAGATTCTAGTAAAAGAAAATTTGGGCAAAAATACTTCATAGGAGAGGCTGTGCAATTTACTGTCTCCTCAGTTTAATAACATCTTTGTTTTCTTTCTCAAATATTTACCATATGTCCAGTAACTTGGACCCTATTCACCTAAGCTGAAATTTGTTAAATATCTAAGGAAAAAAACAGGGTGAATGAATTTCTTATGTCAGTATACTTTTCTTCTCTTTGTTTTGCTTGCATTGTTTGCTGTCCCATTGTTTGCCCTCCCATAACTTGAAGCAGTGACTTTCTTTCTTATTACAAGCAATAAGGAAGGACATCTTATAATAATAAAAGGGTCAATCCTAAATTTGTGTCTACATAATAATACAGCTTCAAAATATATAAAGCTAAAGTGGCAAATGTAGAGGAGTGATAGGGAAATCTGCAATCATAGTTAGAGATATAAACATGGTTAGAGATTTACCTTTTTCAGTAGCCAGTAAGAAAAGCAGACAAAAAAATTAATAATAATTTAAAACATTTGAATAACACATTTAACTAATTAATCTTATAGAACACATATATAGAACACAAAATACAACTTCAAAATTCATTTATTTCAAAAAACAGAAATCATACAGGGCACATTCTGATGGCAGTGCAATTAAAACATGAGTTCACCATCAGGAAGATAATTGGAAAAATCCCCAAATGTTTGTAAATTAAGCAAGATATTTCTACATAACTGATGGGTCAAAAAGAAATCACGATGGAAACTGGACATTTTGAAATGAACAATGATGAAAACATTACATATCAAAATTTATTGAGTGTAGGGAAAGCAGTACTTAGAGGGGAATTAAAACTTTGCTCCATGGCTCAGGAAAGCAAACCTAGTGACTTCTCACAAGGCTCACCCTGAGGCCTCCTGGAAAGTTTCTCTCGTAAGAGCCTGTTATCACACCAAGTATATTTATGCCCCTAGGTAGGTTTGGACACAAGGTTGTGCATGTTTGAATGGGATCAAGTTCATGTGACTGGTCTTCTCTTAATCTACTTGCAGAAAAGCAAATAATCTTGAAGAGGTGAAAGGAAAAGAAACCGTTGATCCCAGGTAACTAAAAAAAATCAGGGCTCTCAATTCATGGGTGACACCTGTGGAACTCATATCCGCAGAAAACTTGAAAGTCCTGAATATACCTAACTCATCCCTTCAGCCAACCAGAAATGATCCTTTCTAACCACGTTTTACATTTTCATTGTGATACTTGCACCGTTGGCCATTTTGTATTAACTTCTCAGGTTCAGTACATAAAACCAGTTGATCTTCTGAACAACTAATCAGTCCCAGAGATTTCCATAAAGCAGCTATCTTCTTCTTATGTTTTCAACCAGTCTGAGATGCATATCTGCTTTCTGCTGGCTTTGCATTAACACAGTGCTAAGCATTTCAAGGCAAGGAAATTAGGTAGAAAAAATTATTGTTATACCACACATAGTAATGAGAGAAGAAGGACTTGATGGCATGAGATTTTGGGGATATTATTTTGCCTCAAAAGCTATGTTTACTTGGTCGCTACAGAGAAAATTTAACACCATTTAAAAGAAAGGAATGGAGCCACCGTTATGGAACAGGATATTCAGTAAATCATGACTGTACCATAGAGAGAGACTCAGTCTCCTTCCTCAGAAAATCATGATCTGGCCACTTCGCTGAGCTCCTGATGCTTCTCTCTCTCTCTCATCTCTCTTTCGCTCTCTCTGTATTGCAACCTACCCCAGGGCAACCACACTGTGACCCACCACGAAGAGGAGAATATTGAACTCTTTAATGGGCTGCCCCATTTGTTTCTGCCATCACTCCCTCCTGCCTCACGTGAATCCAGCAGGGCTCTGAAACTCCTTGGATTAATCCTTACTCCTTCCTACCTTACAGGCTCAGCAGGGGACTGCTGAGGGGGGACAAGCGTGAAGTCCCCCAGGAGTCACTGGATGGATGTTACTTGACTCCTTCCATTCTTCCTGACCTACCTCACTCCTACTGCCCTCATTGGAGCACTTCGTACTGTTTTGAAGACAAGCAAGGCAGCTTGACTCTTGTAGACAGTGAGTACTCCATTGTGACCATGATAAGTCTCCAATTGGTGTCCCAGGTAGACTCCGTAATCCTTGCACCCCTGGCTGGACAGAGGCGCGTCATTAGTGTGAGCAGGACTCACAGACACAGGATGATTTTCATCAGAATCAAAAAACAAGTTGGAGGCACAGACATGGGGTGGGTCAGTGAGCTTTGCTCTCTTCCTCATCTCAGACCATGCCTGTGTCACCCTGGGCACACTGTCACGACATTGACAAATTCACACCAACCTACGCAGCACGTGCCCAACGGGTGTCTGTCAGGCCTCTTAATCTGAATAAGATTTGTCTTGCCAGCTATTGTATTCCTTACAAGTTTCTTTCCCAACCATGTCCTTTGAGATTCTATGCCAGCCCAAGTCCAGTGGCATCTTTGTCTACTTTTCATTAAAGATATTACCTAGGTTTCAAAGACCTAGTCTCATTTTCTTTAGAAATGAGCCTTCTTTAGGTGAGCAGTACATTAGCTTTTGTTATGTGTCCAGAAACAAGACTGGGACTTGTCACTCCTAGTTGTAACAAATAGCCAATATCTCTTTGTAGTACCAAAGATTCATTTTGATTCGAGGGTCTGTATATCCTCTCCTTCATTCTAATTTCAGTGTCTAAAATCCTTGCCACCATGAACAATGTGGGTATTTGATGACTGAAGGCTGAATATTGCAGTTTTCCTTCTAGAAAGCTGTTGAGGTGTTTGCCTTGAATTGGTGTGAAAAACTTGCATAAGTATTTGCACAAAATCAGGATGGTTGATGTTGGGATAATGATCTACCAGAACAGGGAGATTTCATTCCTAGGCTCAGGGAAGAAAACTAAAGCATCTCTCTCATGACAGGACCTCAGGTTTCCTGGAATATTTCTCTCACAGTGTGCTGTTCTCCCACTGAGGAAACTGATGTTCCTATGTTAGGACTGCACAGTGGATGGTTTGTGTGTGTAGGGGAACCTGCTTCATGTGTCTGTCCCTTTGTCAATTTATTTACAGAAATTGAAAAGGATCAAGAAGAGGTAGAAGACCAAGACCCACCATGCCCCAGGTAACTCTGAGGAATCATGGACAGTTAATTCAGTGTTGATATCTGGAGTCTCGGATGCAGGGAAAAATCAGAGTGTGCAGAATATACCTGTTCCATCTGTTCAGCCAACCACGAAATAGCCATATTCATAAGGTTGACTCTTTTCATTGTACACCTGTATCTGTATTTCTTCCTTATTAATTCCTTTCAATTCTACTAATCATTCAGTTGACTCTGTTGAACTGATCAGTCACAGACATTTTCTGCAGTCCCCTTTTCTGTCCTTTTTGCTTAAAGTGAAGTTGAGCTGAACACCTGATGTCGGCCTCTTTGGCATTACCATGTTTACAAGTATTTGACAGCAGGAAAGTGAATGAAAATAACTCTGTCAAGCTACAATGTTGAGAACAAGAGATGCTGAGGATACAGGAACTCTGTCTAAGAAGACTCAAGAGTCTGTATTCATTTGGCCACTGATGCTAATTTCAACAAAATGTATGCAAAAGTGCCGAATGTACTGTGTACTGGCAGTTTCCGACAGGGATCACTCCATCTCCTTCCTCCCCAGCTCATTGCCTGCCCAGTGCCCTGAGAGCCTGTCACTCTCTGTCTCCTGCTCAAGACAGGGAAGGATGGTTGTATCTCTCTGAAGGGACCGTACTTTGCTTCCTCTGGACCTTCCTGAGGGCCTCCCTATAGAACCAGCTGGGCGCAGTGGTGTTGGTTCTCTCTGGTGTTTATCTTCTGTCTTCTTTACCCCAGGTTGATCCAGGAGCTGCCAGAGGTGGAGGAGCAGGAAATCCCAGAGGACTCTGTGGATGAAGTTTACTTGACTCCTTCAGTTCACTGTGACCTGTCTGACTGCCACCAGCCTTATAGCAGCACCTTGTCCTCATTGGAGAATCAACTTGCCTGTTCTGCTCTGGATATAGCCTGTGAGTACCCCAACCTGGAGGTCACAAAGCTCCACTCTCCTCCCAGGCAGCCTCTATATGTTTTGTTTCCTGCATCTTATGCAACTGAGACAGACCACCTCTGTAGGCAGGCCGTATCCACTGAGCCTGTTTTGAGTCAGGCTCTTGGATCTAGTTTTAAGCACTAGGTAGAGCTTCCTCTTCACCTGTTCCAAGTGCCTCCTCTGTCACCTGGCTCCTTCTCACAAGAACAAGCTGTGGCTATCAAAACAGGCCAGAGAGGGGTGTGGTGAGGCCTTACTGCAAATTCTTGGCCACAGTACCTCAGCTGGAGAAATTTATATAACAGACCTTCTTCTGTAAGATAGGGCATCTGTCTTTTCTAAAATTATGTTGTTAACTACATGTCCAAATCTCTTCTCTGGCCATCCACCTATGCTGGGAGTTTTGCCCAATTATTTGGAGGCCTGTTTCATGATTCCTGTGTCCCAAGCTAGATTCTCTTCTTCAGGGATCCCCAGCCCTGGGGCCATGGGCCATTATGGGTCCATGACCTGTTAGGAACTGGGCCGCAGAGCAGGAGGTGAGTGGTGAGAGGGTTTTTCAGCCTGGATTCCACCTGCTGTCAGATCAGCAGTGGCATTAGATTCTCACAGGAGCTCGAACCCTATTGTGAAGTGCACCTGCCAGGAATCTGGATTGTGCTTTCCTTATGAGAATCTAATGCCTGATGATCTGTCACTGTCTCCCAATGACTGTCACCCCTAGATGAGACCATCTAGTTGCAGAAAAATGAGCTTAGGGCTCGAATCGCACATGCTGATTCTACCTTATGGTGAGTGGAATAATTGTTTCATTATATATTACAGTGTAATATTTATAGAAATAAAGTGCCCAGTAAATGTAATGTTCCTGAATCATCCCTAAACCATCCCCCCTACCCTGGTCCCTGAAAAACTGTCTTCCATGAAACCGGACCCTGGTGCCAAAAAGGTTGGGGACTGCGCCTCTACTTCCTCTGAGGGGTCTTCCCTCCACTGACGCAGTCCAGCGTCCCTTCCTTTATGCGTGGCCAGGCTTGCATCCTCTGCAGAGCTCCAGTGGTTTTCTCCATGTGTGGGTTTTTAGTTTCAATCAAGTTTTGGTCTCAGTGCTATATTCTCATGAAAACCATCGACAACTAGTGTCCCTTATGAGGTTCTGGTGTAACTGATGAGCAAAGCAGAGTGGTTCCTGTCCCCATGACGTCCAGAAAACCCTTCCTCTGAGCAAGTGCCCCTTGAGATAGCAGCTCCACAGGATGTGTAAAAACAAAATCCAATTTTCATTTCTTCTTGCTCATTCTCTTTTTTTTTCTAAACTTCAATTCTGGGAATTCCATGTCAATTTTGGCGGCTTTTACTCATTACATTATCTTCTAGTAAGAGCAAGTAACTCTGTGATGTCCCCCAGTATATTGGATTATGTTGTACTGAAGTTAGCAAAAATGCCAGATGTGGTGATTCACACCTGTAATTCCAGCACTTTGGGAGGTCAAGAAGGTGGATCGCCTGAGCTCAGGAGTTTGAGACCAGTATGGGTTACGTGGTGAAAACCTGTCTTTCTAAAAAATTAGCAGGGTGTGGTGGTACACACCTGTAGTCCCAGCTTCTTGGGAGGCTGAGGGGGAAGGATCACCTGAGCCTGGTTAGTTGAGGCTGCAATGAGCCATGATTGCACCACTGCAGTCAGGACTGAGTAACAAAGTGAGACCCTGTGTCACACACACTGACACACACACACACACACACATATACACAGAGAAAGAAACTAACAACAAAAATGTTGGCCTCTATTCTACTTTGGTCAGTAAGTACCTTTCATACTGGGACCATCCCCTTTCCCATTTTGCATTTCTCCCTGAGTTTCAAAAAAGCAAATACTTTTCTAGGATCATAGTAATTCATGAAACGATTAAAATACACACTGACCTTGCACCTGCTGTATGCCCTGCCCCTTTGCAAGCAAGCTGTGTCCTGCTATAACCCATTCAGGGCTCAAGGGACACTGCCAAGTGGGCAGTGGCATCTCCATGTTAGAGCTGAGGTCACTGAGGGATTTTTGAGAAAACTTAGGAAACCTTGCAGAGAACGAGGATGTGGAGAGGGGAGGAGAGAGAGGAGCCCCTCAGCAACATGGATCCGGCCCTGCAGGCCCCGTCCCCATCCTAAGCCCAACCTGGACTGGCATAAGGTCATTGGAAGTCTTTTCTTAGTCCACTCAGAATGCTATTCCTCTCCCTGGGGAAATGGAAAGAATTTAAGGGGTGCCACCCGAACCCCACTGGAGCAGTGGGTAATGTGAGGATCGTGTCCTCTGTTGCCTTCCTAAGGAACCGCATGTGCTGATCTGTGGCTCTTGTGGCCCCTGAATTTTCAGGAAGGGACTGGTCCCTCTCCTACATTGCCTATGTCTGCTGACACCCACTATATGGCAGTAGGATGGATATGTGTGGGCAGGGGGTCAAACCATAATAGGCAATGGGAAATTCAAAATGTCCCAGAACCCAGAAATTTTGCCTCACTTAGTGTTTGGTCTGTAGCCTCCCAGCCCCCTTTCTCGTGGTTCTTTCTCAAAGCCTCTCAGCTGTAACTTTTGGCCTGTTCTTACAACCCTGTGTGGGGAGAAAAACAGCGCCTCCTCTCCTGTGCTCTGAGGCCTCTCTAGAACTTTCCCTCTAGGCACAGGAAAGAGATGAATAATAACAGAATAATCAGGGTGGTCGTGTTAGGCGATCCAAAGCCCTCTGGGCTGCAGCAGAGGTTTTTCACTTCAGGGATATCCCAGCCTGGGCCCCTGTCAGCGTCCCCGGGCACCGACAGGAAAGGTGATGTCGCCTGCATTCACGTGATGTCTGTCTGTGTGGCGTGGGTCACTGGGTGGCTTTACTGACAGCAGGGACATCAGGGATGGGTGTTCTGGACATGCTTAACAAAGGGAAAATTCAGATTGTTCCTACTGAAGCCCCTTCTCCTTTCAGCTCACACCCAGGTGACCTGTCCCCAAGGGACTTGGAGGGGAGACTTGAGCCACCACCTCTCAGAGGTGCAGGCTTCACAGGCACAGCTGGAGCCAAGCATCCTGGGGCCCAATTGTCTGCGACTACAGCTGGATCAAGGGTTCTACTGTGGGAATGGCTTGGCCAGGCGGGGCCTTTCCTCCACCACCTGCACCTTCTCAGCCAATGCTGATTCTGGGAACCAAAGGCCCTTCCAAGGTAGGGAAGGAAGCGGCGTCATGAAGCTCTAATCCAGGTGTTGGTGGTCACTGTGCTGTGGGTGGAGGAGAGAATGGGACGACTCTGTGCCTCCTCAGGGTCAAGTTGAAGTTCACGATGCTCCAACCCAGTGAGATGAGCAAAGGCCTGGAGCTTAGGACCAAATCTGCTCTCGGGTCCTGGGTTTGCCACTTTCTGCTTGTTGACTTTGGCCGAGGTTTTTGTCTTTTTGCTTTTTGTCCTTTTACATCTCTGTTCCCTCATCTGAGATAGTTGAAAAATAATATCTACCTGCAATCTTTGTTGGGAATATTAATTGTGATAATTTCCAAAGGGCTTGATTCCAGAAGAATTGCCCCATAAACCTATGAATAGGTGTTATCTAATCTTTTTATCTTTCTGCTAAATTTACACTTAGAAAGTGACTTCACGCACAATGTCTCCTCTGAGGTAGAGCAGTTATGAAGATCTCTGCTTTCTAGGGCCCCTCTTCCTTTCCTTTCTCACACAGACTCCTCTGCTAGTTTTCTTCCTGTCCTTCCCCATCCCTCAGGAAGCCAATTTTCCCCTATCAGGCACTTTCAGTAACAACCTTTGAGGCACATTGAGTAACACTGTAAATCCTGGGCCTACACTCAGTCTCCTGACATGTCCAGCTTCCTCTGCTTTTGTTGAAATAAAAGGGCAACTTTCACTTGGAAAGTGTTCACATCAGTCTTTTTTATGAAATTCCATTTAGTTCAAATTCTCCACTCATGTCCACGGCCATGTCCTCAGTTTCTGTCTCCCAGGGATCCACTTCTGCTCAGATTTTCTTAAAACCTGGGCCGTGGTCATTCTCACTCTCCGTCCCACTCAGGATCTCCTCCTGGAGCCCCTGGGGCTGCCCGGTGCTCATCTGTCAGGTGATACCCTCAGCTGAGGAATGAGGGGACCCCTGTCCTCAGGAGGAGGGAGGGTTGCGTGAGATAATGGGCACCATCTGGGTCCGAGGAAAGGACACATGGAAGGCGCTCAGGGAGTGTCGGCGGATACACAGTCCCTGACATGGGATGACTTATTTAAACTGATTTCTTCCCACTGGACTCTCCTTTGCATCTCTGTGGATTCTCATACCCCCAGCCAAGACTCACCCCACTGACTCAGACACACTCCCTCTTGCTCACTTTCCCTGGAGTCCAGAGCCTGAACCAGGCACCAGGTAAGAGGACAGAGTGAATGCCTTTGTTTCATTATTATTTTCCTTCACCTGGTGATTTCTCCCTGCTGTCTACAAGGTCATTTGTTTCTCCAATACATTTTCTTTCTCATTCTTCTCATGTCTCTAATTTTTTTCCCATTTCAATGGACCAGAATAGCGATGATACTGTGATATCCAATCTCTCCCAAATCCCTATATATTTTCTTTAAATTAAAGTGTACAGATATATGCATTTATATCAATTGTCCTATTATGTGTGACTATGTATATCTGGGGTGTATACTACATAGGGTGTATATATATGCAGTAGATCATATAATGATGCAACTTTTGTAAATTCTCTGGGTTTAGTCTTCCTGGTTCTTTTCTCTCATCAGATGCTGTCACCTGTGTCTAGTCTTACCTTTGTGCCACGTGGGCTGCCACCCTACCGGGCCCTTCCATTCCCATCTCCTGTTTGAACCCAGCTCTGATTTAACTTTGATTTTCATAATCTCTTCTCTCCCAAAACCATAGCCTACATACAGTGTTATTTCCTTGCCTTTGCCTTAGCTACCTGGAAGCTATTTGTGTTTCTTAATCCTGTATTTCTTGAATATTTTTGTGAATTGGCAGTACCTTTGGCTCCTGGCAATCTTGTTATTACTGAGTAACATAAGAAAGATCAACAAAAAAGAAAATATTAGAGTGACTCTATCAGCTTTCCCGCACCCTTTGAACGTTCTTCTCCAAGGCCCCTTTTCTGATTTGATGTCCTCCGGGTGGAAGAGAAAGTCACAGTAAGATCATGGGTGCCAGTGGATCCCATCAGCTGTGGTTTTATTTTCAGAGATTGTTTGTAAGCCCTCCCTGGGGATGAAGAACCCTCCCCAGCTGGAAGATGATGCACTTGAAGGCTCAGCAGACAACACACAAGGGTGTCAAGTCATTGGCCAGATTCATGCCTCCAGTGTCCTGAAACCGAAGATCATCAAAAGAAAACTCCCGTTCAGCAAGTGGAGACTGGCATTCAGATTCCCTTGCCTGCAAGCTTAGGGTGCAGAGGTAATCACATCTATGGCTGATAGCTGCACTCACTTATTTCTCTGTCTATGGTGACAGCTTATTTTCCCACTGCTTTTTCTCTTCCATTTGTTCTCTCCAACAGCAGCTGTAACCTCTGTCTGGTCTTACCTCTGTGTCCCATGGGCTCCCACCCTGACAGGCCCTTTCTCACCCCATGTCCTCTTTGCTCTCTGAACTCTGCTCTGTTCCTTCTTCTAGTGTCTTGACAGTCCCTCTCATGGCCACAGGAGAGCCAGGCCTCCTTGTCCTCATCCAAGTGCATAGTTTAAGCTGCTGAACACAGGAATATTTGCCTGGAATCACACACTCTCTTGGGAAATTTACCTTCCCTCCCTGCATCCCCAACTCCATTTCCTCTTTCTGCAGAAATCATTGCTTTAATATATCATTTACACATCGATTTTCCTCTTGAGTCTTCTTTTGAGCAACCCAACTAAGTCAACTCTTAATCATCACTTGTTCCTCTGAATGAGAAGTGTTAAAACTAAGGACAAAGAGCCCCAGTTAGGAAACTAAATTAGAACCGGGGTCACAGATGGGATTTCCCAATGGCCCGGAGTCAGGTTTTTCTTCAGCCCCAGATGTGCAGCCTAGTGGCAACGTGGATGGAGTTGCCAGGGTCTCAGCGTTTTCATCTCATGGACTTCCTTAAGCTGATATTAACTGGAGAACATTTATGACATTCTAAAGGGACATCACTCCAAAAGTACATGCAGAGGGCAGGACTTCAAAACTGCATACATCATGAGGTTCATCATTCCAACCTCTCTCCTTTTTATTCCCATTTCCACTTCTACAAGTCCAGTGAAGGGTCTAAAATGCAAGTCAGATGCATCTTGAGGCCAGTGTATGTGAGAGAGCATTTTACGAATTAACTTTGAGAAAAGTGACTCCAGGACCAGCTTTATGCATACACAAGATGACAGACAAGAGTCTTTCTACAGGACAATGTTTGCTTTGGCCCAGCCCAATTGATAAGAGAGAGATTTAACTGAAATTGTCAGGGAGAAGGCTACAATCCATGGAACCACTGGGAACAAAGTCAATCATGGGAGAAATTGGGAAAGGAAAGAAAATCATGGGAAATTGGGCTGGTCCATTTAGTATCTCTAAATCCTGCTTCCATGTAATAAGCACCCGGTGAGATTTCAATTAATCTGAATGCCTTGAACTCACACCCCGAGATTCTCACGTATATGGCCTGGGTGTGGTCTGAGCATCTGTAGTTTTAAAATGCTCCCGTGTGATTCTAACATGTGGCTAAAGATGAGAAGGATCCCTGGTCTACTGTGACCTCAGGTTACCGACATGGAAGTGTTGTATACGTGTGGCTACTCCACAGAAAAGGCTGAGTATCTATCAGCCTTTGGTGGGCTCTGTATTCCCCTCTCAATAGTACTGTTTCTATAGCATAGAAAAAATCATGAAAGAAAAACAAGAAAATTAACAGATTAGACTTTTAGCCTCTGCTTGAAGCACACTTGCTCAGTTTTGAATACAAGATCAGTAAGAAGTAGTCATTATATCAACACTTAATGTACAGAAATACTACCTCCCATATTTCATATAGTGGAATTTAGTATTTTCTTTTGCATTTTAAATTAAAACTTCCAGTTTATATTTCCCCACACCCATTTTATAGCCCACTCATGGACTCACCACTGCAATGTGAAAATTTGACTTTTGGTCGATGAATGTCCTTCTGCTAAATCCCCAAAGAGAACTCATTGGTCTCACTTTTCCTGAAGAGAATACAATAACAAAGTAAGACTGAAATTCTGCAGGCGATTGTGTATGAATACTTCTTAATGCCTCTCTTCACACTGGCATAAAATATTTAAAAAAAAAAAAAAAAAAAGACCTTGCCCAAAACTTACTTGGGGAAAACAGTAAGTGGGCTGGGAGACTGTAGTAAAACACAAACTAATCTGTTTCACCTTGTACTTCAGAGTTTTCTTGGTCTAGATATTGAGAATATTTCTAGAAATGCCTTAAGGTTGAACAAAATGTAGAATAAACTTCAGGGCATTAGGGAAAATAAGTTGGGCCATGGTTACGGTGCCCGCTGTCTCTTTACTAACTCCAGTTTGAGTCTCTTTTTTTAAATTCACTTTCTTTCCTGATCCCCTTTGGACAAATACTTAGAATTATATATATTTTTTAATTTTTTTAACCAACAAAAGAAGCAGCAGCAACATCATATTTATTTGTAAAACCTTATTCCTGTCCTAGCCAAGGTGACCCAACTGCCTCTTGTGACTGTTGAGACCTCCAGATTGGAGCCTTTCCTCTCGCTTTCTCCAATCTTTATTGAAAGGACCTTAGTGGGTGGATTCTAATTCCTGGGTTGTCAATAGCAAGTCATGTGGCCTTAGCTCAATCTTACTCCGGTGGCATCACTACTCCTCTGTTGTAAAAGGTGGACCTGGACGTGGATGTTGTCTGAGGTTCCTGCTGCTTCTCATATCCATGGTTCTTCCCATGGCCTTCCCGTTCCTCCCTAGAAGACTAGGACATGCAGTTGTAACGGGGTGGATTTCTCTGCAAAAGGTCCTCTCAATCTGCTCCCCTCTGTTTCTTGGCAGGCATGATTGATGATGAGCACATCCTCACAGGGAGGAAAAGCCATCACTCTGCTCCAGACAGAGGGGATCAGGAGGAAAGGGGCTGATGTTCCCCGCTGCTGGCTGGGCATAGGCGCGGTCCTTATATCCTGCACCCCAGGCTGACTGGAAGTTCAGGGAAGTTCAGGAGTGTTTTCTTCTCACTTGTGGATGGCGCTTCCTCCTTCAGCCAGCCCACGGCCCACCCTTCAGCTCATCCTCCCAGCAGGAGATCAGTTTGCCACTGAGATATCACTACTTAGCAGTCTCCTCAGACTCAGATATCAGGAGGACCTGACAAAAATGCTTATTTGATTTTTTTCTCTCTCTCCCTACAGATACCAAATACTGCCGGAAGAATGCAAAGGATGAAAGGATGTCACAAAAAATTGCTTTTCCACTTGATGAAAAAAACTAAAACAGCAAGTTCAAGTTCAAAGACAATACTGCAGGGGTCCTTCACTGAGGATTGAATTTTAGACACAGAATACTCTGGATGATTTCAACCCACTACGCTCCTTTGATTTGAGAAGCCACAGTCCATTCCCCTCCAATTGTGATCAATACCTAGGGAGAGCAATGCCCAGATGGACAGACAGCATTGACAGGCCTTAGCCCTGCTCCTCTCAATTCCCATCATGTAGAGAACAGGAGTCCGAAGCTGCTGGCAGGAGACAGCATGTCAGCCGGGACTCTGCCAGGGCAGAGTATAAACAATGCCTTTTTCTTGCTGAAAACACTTAGCCTGAGTTTCATAGGAGGTAATCCTCAGACAACTGCAGAATGTAGAACATTGAACAGGACAACTGACCTGTCTCCTTCAAACAGTCCATGTCACCACCAAGAACACAACAAAAAGGAGAAGAGACATTTTGGGCTCAAAAAGAGTAAAAAGACTATGTAGCTTATGCTTTTTTAGTCATTTTGAACCCAAAATATCTCCTCATCTTCTTGTTGTTGTCATTGATGGTGGTGACATGGACTTGTTTGTAGAGGACAGCTCAGCTGTCTGGTTCGATGGTCTACATTCTGAAGTTATCTGAAAATGTCCTCATGATTAAATTCAGTGTAAACATTTTGCCAGGAACACTGCAGAGTCCATGCTGTGAGCTTCCTGCCTCAGTCCATCTGCAGGCAGAGAAGGCCCAGTGTGTCCATCCCCATTGTGGTGATACTAGGATCGTCACTTGGCTAAGTAGGGGTCTAGCAGCTCTGTGCCTTGTAAAGACACCGTATTTATAATTGATTTGGAAAGTGGTTTGAAATAGTATCAATATCGTATATTCTAACGATCTTCCTCTGAGTATTTTATCATCAATTAATCACCCCTGCCTGTGTCAGTTATTATATTTATGTTTATACTTTGAAAGATTTTTATCTCAAAATCTTACTTTATACTTGCTTTTGCTGGCATTCTTCATAAAAAAATTCCCTGCCTGAATTTTAACTTTCATCCAAAATTAATTTTAATTTCTTTTTGCTGGCATTCTGTTGTGAATAATAATATTCTCTGCCCCAATTTTAACTTGCATCCAAAATTAATTTTAGTCCGTCAGTTAGGATGTTTAAGTTTTAAATCTGTTTAATTAAAACATTTTTTGCCTCTCACTCTGGACTATTGTATTTTTTATGTATAATGTTCTAAGCTTTATTATTATGATTGCTTTTGGTGGATAAGAATTTAGATTAATAAAACCACTCTTACTTCCCTGTTTATATTCTAAACTCTTCCGTGCTGTAGTCTATGTTTACCACATGTCGTAGATTGTGTTTACTGTGTTTCTTTGTTGATGTTGTTTTCTTTTTGTGTTTCTGTATGTGTGTGTGCCTTTTGTTTGTTATTTAGGAAGAGTTGTATAGCTCTCTTTTGAGATTGCACTGAAAAGGTTTTCAATTGCCAGTACCAGGGTTCTGATCCACCGGGTCTCAGGCCTGATCTGTGTTTCTCCATACTTGCTTTCTGAGGAATGTTTTACCTGTGTTTTGTCATTAACAGACCCTCGCTGCTGTGTTGGCCTCTATTTACATGGTGTTTCCTCTCCCTCTGCTGTTAGGGCTCCCAGACCTGGCTAAATAAAATCACCTTGGGTCCCCAGTGCTCCCTAGCCCGCTTGGGGGCAGAATTTTGGGTGGTATTTTTGACTCTGTGTTAATCGCTAGGGCTTTGAAGTGTGTGTGGAGAAACTCAGCTATTATTCTAACCTATTTCTTCAAATGCAGAACTTCAACAGTCTAAAAAAGGACACAGAATCCCATAGTAGAACATCCCCATAATCACTGACCAGCTTCAATTATATCGAATGGCTGAGCTTTACAAATTGCAATCCTTCCTACTTACCTAGGAAGTATGTGTGTGTGTATTATATATTAATATATATGTATGTATATGTATATGGCATATACGTGCGTGTGTGTGTATTTGTGTGTGTGTGTGTGTGTGTGTGTGTGTGTGTATACAGACAGTTTGGACATGAGATTCTGGAGGCTGAAATTCCCAAGACGGAAAGGCAGATACCCAGGGAAGTATTTCCTTCTTATTAGGCCTTTTACTTCTCCTCCGGCCTTTGGTTGATTGGCTGAAGTCCACTCACTTAGGGAGGGTAGTCTGCTTCACATAGACTGCCTATTCCAGTGTTAATGTCATCCAGTTCCCGCCTCCAGTACACACACAGAACAACATAGGAACAAATGTCCTGGCACCCTGGGGCGCGGTCACAGTGACACACAGAATTAACCATCACACAAGTTCTTTGTCATATTAGTGATTTTCATATTTTTCTCCCAGTCTGTAGAATGTCTTTTTATTCTATAAATAGTGTCTTGTGCTGACCAAGAATTTTTAATTTGTATAAAGCTGAATTTATCAATATTTTCTTTAATCATTTTGTTGATGTGATAACTAAGAATACTTAGCCTAACTCCACATCATGAAGATTTTCTCTTGTGTTTTCTATTGTAAGTTCTCTAGTTTTGCAGTTTACATTTAGTTCCGTAATTAATTTTGATTTAATTGTGATGCAAGTATGGAGGTTTAAGTGGATTTTTAAAATCTTTATTTAGTTTTTTCCTTCAGCTTTTAAGTTGCAGGGTACATGTGCAGGATGTGCAGGTTTGTCACATAGGTAAACATGTGCCATGTGGTTTGCTGCACAGATCATCTCATCACCTAGCTATTAACCAAAACATCTATTAGCTACTCTTCCTGATGCTCTCCCTAATCCCAACCCCCACCCCTCACTTCTGACAGGCCCCAGTGTGTGTTGTTTCCCCCATATGTCCATGTGTTCTTATCATTCAGCTACCACTTATAAGTGAGAATGTGTGGTGTTTGGTTTTCTGTTCTTGCATTAGTTTGCTGAGGATAATGATTTCTAACTTCAACCATGTCCCTGCAAAAGACATGATCTCATTCATTTCTATGGCTGTGTAGTATTCCATGGTGTATATGTACCATATTTTCTTTATCCAGTCTATCACTGATGGTCAATGAAAGTCATAAATCCCAAATATCCCAGAAACATAGTGTATCCTAAGCAGAAGGAACTTGATGAAACCTACACCAAGGAACACCATACTCACATTGATCAAAACCAGTGATGAACAGAAAATCCTAAGAAGAATAAAAGGAGAAAAAGCACATTACATACAGAGGACTAAATATAATGATGACATTCAATTTCTCATCAGAACCATTACAAACTAGAAGTTTGCAACAGTTTTATACACTGAAAAAAAAAACAAGCCATCAAAACTGACATCTGAATAGACTTCTAAAACTAAAGAGATTGAATTAGCAATCAAAAAAACTACTGGCCAAGAAAAGCCTGGGCCCAGATGGGTTTACAGCTAAATTCTACCAAATATCTAAAGAGGAGTTGATATCAGTTTTTCACAAACTCTTCCAAAAATAGAGGAGAGAACACTTCCCAGCTTATTCTATGAGGCCAGTAGTACTCCAACACTCCAAGACATCACAAGATAACTACAAATGAATATCGTCTTTAAACACAGACACAAAATCCTCAACCAAATATTAGCAAACTGAATCCAGTAACATCTGCATAAATTATACACGATGACCAAGTGGGATTTATTCCAGGGATAGAAGGTAAGTTTAACATCTGAAAACCAATTAATGTAGTATCAGTAGAAAATAAACCAAAACTAATGTGATCATCTCAATAGATGTGGGAAAGGCATATGACAAAATTCAGTATTCTTTCAACAAACAAAGAATAGAAGGGAACTTCCTCAACCTTATAGAGGACATCTGTGGGAAAGCTTCAGCTAACATCATGTTTAGTGGGACAGACTGAATGCTTTCACCTTTGGATTAGGAATAATACAAAGATGTCCACTCTCACCACTTCTTTCAATGTTGTACTGGAGATAGCAGCCAGGACAATTAGGTAAGAGAATGAAAAAAAAAAGTATCCAGATTGAAACAGAAAAAGTTAAACTACTTTCACTTGCAGATGATATGTTCTTATATGTAGAAAATCTCAAGGAATGTACTAAAATACTACTAGAATTAGTAAGTTCATCAGAGTTACAGGACATGAGATCAGTACACAACAACAAATTGTATTACAAATTTTCAAATTAGGGATACTCAACTTATACACTTAAATCTCTGGACAGTGAAATCATGAGTATATTTCCTCTGTGATCTCCTATATTTTCTCTGTGGTAAATGTGTGCCAGTTTCATAATCAGAAATGAAATTACAAAGATCATTTAAAAATAGCAAAAGAAATTGATATGGAGGAGATCATTTTAAGGTTGCTAAAAAAATCATTCTAATATAACCCAGTTAGCTAACATAGTTTCTTTGTTTTTAAGATTAATTGCTTAGACAGCATATAATCAGAATAAAATGAGTGTATTTTAATCTATTTTTAAAACCTAGTAATTTTATAGGAGTTGATTTTCTTAGTCACTACTGCTTTCATAAATAACCTTTGTTCTTCTAGGGGGAGCACGGTAATATTTCAACGCCAGCAAAATGTTGTTTATAATGCTGTTCATTGATTCATCCTGTTGGGTCGCAAAAGGCTACCAGGAAGTTTGTGAAAGATGTTTGGTGAGTAGCAGGAAGTTTTGAAGTTTAACAGATAAATTCGGCTAAATAAAATTCTGATAGGTGCACATAGTAGCCAGTACTCCAGTTCATGAATGTGCAATCTGGATTACTGCAGCCCAGTCATAATTAGGTTGGTAATTATTTAATAAACCAAACAGGTGACCGGGATGGTGGCTCACACCTGTAATCCCAGCACTTTGGGGAGCCGAGGCGGGCAGATAACTCGAGGACAGGAGTTTGCGACCAGCCTGGCCAACATGGTGAAACTCAGTCTCTACTAAAACTACAAAAATTAATTGGGTATGGTGACCCATACCTGTAATTCTCACTACTCGGGAGGCTGAGGCACGAGAATCACTTGAGCCCACGAGGCGGAGGTTGCAATGAGCCGAGACTGTGCCATCACACTCCAGCCTGGGTGACAGGGCAAGACTCTGACTCAAAAATAATAATAATAATACTAATCCAAATAGTATTTTAGATCCAGTGACAGAAATGAAGAGTAATGGTCTTCATTTCTCTGCTTTTATTTTTGGTAGAACTCTAATTGTTTTTAGACCAATATAAAATTGTTTATATTGTTTTAGAGTGGGTATAACACTCTGTTGCCCAGCCTGGAATGCAGAAGTGTGATCATGACTCACTGCAGCCTCAAACTCCTGGGTCCAAGTGATCCTGTCACCTCTGCCTCCTGATTAGCTGGGACTACCAGGCATATACCACCAAATCTGGCTGACTTATGCTTATTTTTAAATATTTTTTTCTTAAGAGAAGACATAAGGGTCTTTAGTGTGATAGTATATTCTAAACAATTTATGATTATGAATTTTGGTTCCCAAACACATGTTATTGCTTCCAGTACAATTCTTCCATCTGCAGAAGAGTGAGGACATAAGGTATAGCTCTCTTCCGCCAATAATAACATTCTTGAGTTCATGTAGTGCTTTAGAGTGTAGTGTGTGGATCTCAGGATTCTTTCAATACTCCTTGCAGGATGGCAGAGCCGGCATTATGAATTTGGTCTTGTACATAAGGAAACTGGAACTTAGAGATTTTCAGTTAATTTGCCAGAAGTTGAAGACGTCTAAGAGAAGGAAATGTGAACTAAGATGATATTTACAAAGGACAAGGTGGTTGGAACCAGACAAGCATGGATATGAATCATGATTCTGTCATTTGGGAAAGTCACTCAATCTCACTGATAATCAGTTTTCACATATGTAAAAAAAGGTATTAATTCCATCTTTGCTGAAATATTATAAGACTTAAATAAGAATAATATATGTTAAGCATCTAGAATTTAGGATGTTTCTTTAACAGCCATCTCCCTTCATTTCTCTTAAATATCTTCATGTTGAGGAGACAATTGTAGTTGAATATTTTAAGCATGGAAACAAGCATGACTGAGGGATGCAATTACAGACAATTTTAACTCTGATTCCCCGGGTCACCTTGAATTTCTCCTGTGGGATTAATTCTTCCCTTGCTCTGGATGAAAGGGCAACTCCTGCAACTTATCACTTGCAGTTAATGAAAGGTTCTTCATAAAGGAACTCATATGTTAGACCCAGGGTGGTCATCAAAACTTCAACCTCAATTTCAAGCTAACACTTCTTCTCCCTCCACTCAGGCCAGCTGCAGACCAAAAGCCTGCAGTGGAGAAAGTGGACGTGTCTGCCTTTTTCTTTTTCTCTGTCTAGGATTCTTCCTTCTCTAGCTCACTAACCACGTCAGAGTCACAGCAGGGTAGAGAGGAGAGGAAGCGGGCAGTCAGCAGGTTCCTACTTGACTCATACAGCTGTGAGCCGTACTACATTCTCTGCCCTGAGAGCTTTTAAAGCCCTGTCTTTCTCTTATGGCTCTTTTTTGTGAGTTATGTGGAGACTCCCTACCCCACCCATTACTATGGATCTCTCATGTGGTTTCTTAGTGGGGATCAGGTTCTCTCCTCCCTGGCTGGTCACTTATGTCTCCTTTTTCAGGTCCTAGACATCTGATGGTGACTCAACATTTTTTCCCCTGCTGAAATCTGTATTTCTTCCAGAAGATTCTCTTCAGAAAAAAATCCAAGACAACCCCACCCTGGCTGTCTTGCACAGTCCACATCTGGTACAGGAAAAAAATTCATATATTCTTTCTTTCAACAAACTGAATGAGAAACTCACCCAAGGCAGCAGCTTCTCTTTCACTTTATTGTGAGAACTGTTAGCTGACCTTTCTTAATTATTTCACTGTGTCCTCAAAACCCGTGACAATTGCATCAAGCTTTGTGTCTGTCATGAAGAGGGGATAAGAAATGCAGTGTATACATGCAATAGAATATTATTCCACTTGAAAAAAGAAAGGAATTCTGATGTGTTACAATATGAATGAACCTTGAGGACATTATTCTAAATGAAATATGCCCATCACAAAAGGACCAGTACTGTATGATTTACTTATATGAGTACTTAGAGTAGTGAAATTCATAAATAGAGTAGCACGGTGGTTGCCAGGAGCTTCCAGGAGAGAGGAATAAGGAGTTAGTGTTAATGGGTACAAAGTTTTCTATTTGTAAGATGAAGAGATTTAGAGTTTGTTTGCACTAGTGTGAATATACTTAATGCCACTGAATTGTACACTTAAAAATGGTTAAGATAGTAAATGTTATGTTATGTGCATTTTACCACAATTAAGAAATAAGGCCAGGCCTGGTGGCTTATGCCTGTAATCCAGGCAGTTTGGAAAGCCAAGGTGGGAGGAGTCCTTGAACCCAGGAGTTTGAGCTCAGATGGGGCAAAATAGTGCGACCCAGTGTTTACCAAAAAAATATTAAAAATTAGCTGAGCATCGTGGTGCACATCTGTAGTCCTGACTACTCAGGAGGATGAGGCAGGAGGATCACTTGAGCCCAGGAGTTTGAGGCTGCAGTGAGCCATGATTATGCCATTGCACTTCAACCTGGGCAACCCTGTCTCAATAAAATAAAACAAGAAAAGAAAAGAAAACTAACTTTAACCATCTTATGCCATTTTTGCAACATAACGTTGCATTATACACTTCAGGCTTAAATAGATGACTGAGTCATGGATAAATCATTCACAGGAATTACAAAAGTCCTGACTCAATATGAACCTTTAATTTTATTATTGGTGGTGGGATGCTGATGTAATTGTTTTTGCAATATAAAACATAATTTTCAAATATAAATGTGTTACGTTTCTTTTCTTTTCTTTTTTTTTTTTTTTAGTAATACTGTAGTGCACAGTGAGTGAATATGGACAGAGAATATTTTTTAAAACAAAAAAAAGTGTTACGCTCAGGTTTTAAATCATAATATTTTAGCTCTGTATCGTTTGTTGGTGTATTTTAAGGCTCTATAACTGTAGTGATGAATAAAAAAGGGAAGATCCACTTAGTTTTCTTTCCTCTTACCCCCTAGCCTGCATTCACCTTTCCCCTTTCATAATCTAGTCCAGAGCCATTCTTCAGCTTTAAGTTACAGCACCCTCTGCTGAGCTGTTAGCAACATTACATTGTGGCCATTTTTCCATTAGTGGGTACCTTTCTTTCAGAAGTAAAATGTAATTTTCAAAATAATATTTTGAAAATGCACTAGAGAGATGAACTCTCTGCAAATCCAATTGCTCTCAAACTATTTGAAACTTATTACAATCATACATTTACAGCCACATCACTGCAAAGAAACAAGTAGTCATGAGCTTGAAGATACAATCAGACTTTAAAGGACATTCAGCCTTTGAGTATATTTAGCAGAAAAGCATGAAAGAAAATAACAAAAAGTTCTACTTTAAAAATGAGTAATAGACACTTTAAAATAAGAAATGTGCATTTAAAATTCTCCTCTGCAGCGTGTGTTAGCTGTTAAAATGAATGTTAGGGGAACAATTTTTATAGATTCTTAGGTTGTTATTTATATGACCCAAATTTCTTCTAGCTATAAAACCCTTCAGTGTGACCCTTGACTACATTATGTGCTGTAGGAAGACTGAGAATTTTGTTGGTTTTCTTTACTGCTGCATCCCCTATATGAAGATCTGCGTATGGCACATAGTAGACACTCAATAAATATTTAATAGTTGAAGGAACAAAGTATGTGAGAAAAAATGTCTACTCACACCTGCTTTGCACTTTGAAAAGCACAAAAGAGTTTACTATGGAACCACTTGTGATTTGTCCTTTTATTTCCATCTTACTTAGAGCCCTTTTCTTCTTAGAACTTTGATCACCATTGTTGTAATATGGTACCTAACTCTTCAGCGTTTGGATCTCTTCTTGTAAAACTTTATACATCTAAAATGATTGGGGGAAGGTAGTTTATATAAGAGAATTCATGTAACTGTGCTTCTCTTTAAATAATCCTATGTAAACTTTTAATTAATGTAGTAGCAATTCCCCTGTCCTCTCAAGCAAAGAATGTAGATAACAATTAACCTTTTTTGGAGTTATGCTTTCTTTCTGTTTGTTTTAATATTTATGATTACTTCATGTTGTAATGAAATTCTAGCTTGGATGTTAGATCTTCCTCCACCCACTAGTCTCTTCTGTCATTGTGCCTGGCTCAGACATTCCTGACCTCTTCCCAGCTACCCTTTAGGCTTTCCTGCTATGAATCTGCTCTTCTGCTGGAAAGCAATTAAGCAAATATGACAAGAGCCGGATAATTAAATAAAATTGAATATGTCCAATAAGTACCAAAAATCAAGGTTTCAGTGCACAGCCTCTGTGTGGAGTCGAGAATTCCCTTATCCCCATGTATCACCTAATAAATAGAATACATTTTTCTCCTGGCACATAATATCTTCAAATGAAAGCTGGGAAAGTTTGGAGCCTTTATGAACTTTTTCCATAGAATATATTCTCAAAGTGTATAAGACACAACATCAAATAAGCTCAGTGATCATTACATACATGGCATCTTGCCAGTGCTTATTTGAAATGTCTCCTACACAAATAGGAAGAAATGAGGGTATTACAGGAATTTAGTTTATTATTTGTTCACCCTTTGTTTTAGACATTTGGCCCCAAAATAAGCAGAAGGAAGGTATTCCAGAGGGAATTTTTGGGACGAATGCCAGCGTAATCTTACCTTGTGATTCTGTCTGGTTAAGGATGGATCATACGCTATGCACCTAGTATGCAATTCCCTTTTTCCTTAGCAACCTTTGTGGGTATGGAATAACCGCTGCTTCCCCTCACCTTTGCAGCCATCTTCATGCCAGCTTTCTAACCCCTTCTCTGTGATGCTAGCAGCATCAGAGACAGCATCACAAGTGGAGAGATTGCAGGAAGGTAAATTATCTGCTGTAACTTTCTTGCAGGAAGTCAGGACACTGAATGTAGGGACCTGCTGAAGCCATGGCAGAAGAACATAAATTGTGAAGATTTCATGGACACTTATCACTTCCCCAGTCAATATCCTTGTGATTTCCTATGCCTGTTTTTACTTTAATTTCTTAATCCCATCATCTTCATAAGCTGAGGAGGATGTATGTCACCTCAGGACCCTGTGATGATTGCGTTAACTGCACAAATTATTTGTAGAGTATATGCATTTGCACAATATGAAATCTGGGCACCTTGAAAAAGAACAGGATAACAGCAATGTTCAGGGAACAAGGGAGATAAGACTTTAAACTCTGACTGCCGGTGAGCCAGAAGGAACAGAGCCATATTTCTCTTCTTTCAAAAGCAAATAGGAGAAATATCGCTGAATTCTTTTTCTCAGCAAGGAACATCCCTGAGAAAGAGAATGCACCCTGAGGGTAGGTCTATAAATGGCCCCCTTGGAGATGGCCATCTTTTACGGTCAAAGCCGAAGGGATGAAATAAGCCCCGGTCTCCTATAGCACACCCAGGCTCATTAGGATGAGGAAATTCCCACCTAATAAATTTTGGTCAGACAGGTTGTCTGCTCTCAAACCCTGTCTCCTGATAAGATGTTATCAATGACAATGCATGCACAAAATTTCATTAGCAATTTTAATTTCGCCCCATCCTGTGGTCCTGTGATCTTGCCCTGCCTCCATTTGCTTTGTGATATTTTATTACCTTGTGAAGTATGTGATCTCTGTGACCCACACCCTATTCATACACTGCCTCCCCTTTTAAAAATTGCTAATAAAAACTTGCTGGTTTTACAGCTCAGGGAGCATCATGGAACCTGCCGACATGTGATGCCTCCCCCGGACATCCAGCTTTAAAATTTCTCTCTCTTGTACTCTTTCCCTTTATTTCTCAAACCAGCTGACACTTAGGGAAATAGAAAAGAACCCACGTTAACTATCGGGGGCAGGTTCCCCTGATAAACTTCATTCATGGCCATGAAACCAGGCAACAACAGCAGGTATTCCATCAGTCTAGCATCACTTTGACCAGTTTTGCTGTACTGCACTGCTGATCTGATACAGTAGTATAGGTTGGTTTTGTTTAGATCACACAGAGGCAGTTTGCAAGGGAAAATATATCACAGGCAAACCTGAGGATTGGTACAATCTGAGAAAGTTAGGGAGGGCTTTTTAAAGGGCATTAGACGTTTGTACATTATGAGAAATTAATTGACAAAAAGGTTGCAAGCACACTTTAAGGAATGCCTATATATGTTCACCCAGAGATTCCATCCACGTTTCACACCAAATGTCCCAACAACATCCTTTGGACCCAATATTACACTTACTTGTCAGATTTCTTTAGTTTCCTCAACTCAAAACAATACAGTCATTCCTGATCTTTGGGGACTTTACATATCTGAAGGTTACAGGCTGGTTATTCTGTAAAATATCCTCAAGTTTGTTTTCTCTGATGTTTCCTCATGATTCGATTCAGGTTATGCATTTTGTTGGGACTATCACAGAAGTGATGTTCTGTCTATCACATGACCCAGGATCTTCTTTCCTGTTACTGGTGACATTAAATTTGGTCATTGGAGTAAGCTAGTATTATTTGCTAAGCTTCTTCACTATAAATTCTTTATTCCATTTGTAATGTATAATATTTCATTGAGACAGTTTGAAACAAGGCAAATATCACATTTCTTATACAACTCTTACCCACTGAATGTTAGCAGTTTTTGATGTTTTTTGCCTGAATTAATTACTTTCACCATGATGATCACCAGATGGTGATATCCTAATTCCATCATTCCACTAACATTTATTAGTTGGCATTCAACTTTAGAGCAGAAATTTCTTTTATCCTCTTTGTATGACATCATGTGGATTGATGGATTCCTGTTTCATCTACTGTGGTATAATCTGCTAACACTATTTATTTTGATGTGCAAATTGTCTTAGGTTTTTCCAGGGAGAGTCCCTTCGAGCTGACTCTGTGTCCTTTTGACACTAGTCCATTCTTTGAGCACTTACTATCTGGTGAAACAAGATGTTCTGAGCTTATTTTGTACCTTTGTTGTCCCTATCCTGGAATCAGCTATTTCTCCAAGGTACCCTAGTTTCTTTCAGAGAGTGATATTTAGAAAGAAAGATCTGGGTACTGGATGTGCTCATTGCTACTAGGCCCTGTCAGTGGACAGAGGTAGAAAATATATGTATGTAAGTGTGTACATACATACATACACACACATTACACACATACACACACATCCCTTTATATTTCTATATCTACAAATATTTAAAACCATGATCTCACATCAAAACTACTAATTATAATCCAACACTATAGGATTCATTCTATCTTAACTCTTTTTATATTTGTAACTCACTTCTCTGACTTAGCTCTCAATATCCTCACCATATTTATCTGCTCAATCCCCTTGTGTATAACCAATCCCTCAGCCTTATTAGGCCGTTGCCCTTCTCAGCCCTGAGTTCTGACTCTGGTGGGGCAGCCTTTCTCATTCAAGCCTGCCTAATGACTTTAATCTGATGAGGAAGGAAGGAAGAAGGAAGAAGGAAGGAAGGAAGGAAGGAAGGAAGGAAGAAAGGAAGGAGTAAGGAAGGAAGGAGGAAGGAAGGAAGAAAGGAAGGAAGGAAAGTAGGGATGTGGGGGCTTTATATATAAAAAATAAGTGTAAAATATCAATTCAAATTCCATGATTATTGATTCTTGGAAGTACAAAGTATTTTTTAATTTTAGATATATCAATCTTTAGGACATAATTTAAATTCTGAAAATCTAGAAACAGTCTTAATACAGTCTTTTTAATCATTTCAAAATGCTGAGGTATGTGGTTTTTAAGGCAGTTTGAATTTAACACAACTATGTTGATATGAGAAGTATTTACATATTTTAGCGAGGATGGCAATTTTCTGGTAACTAAGAGCCATATTTTTGTGGTTAAGAATTGTTTGCATTTATTTTGGAGGATGGAATGGGGTTAGTAGATAGGCAGAGCAAGAGATGGAATGTGCTTTACCTGGAATTCCATCTCCTAAATGAATTGGAAAACCTGATGAAATTTCCAATTAGCTTAATGTGATGTAAGTGAGCCAAAACTTAAAATAATTGTTTCACTAAAGACTATTAGGACACTCAAATTCAAAATTTATTGCACCATAAAATTATCCTTCTAGAGATCTTTTGTGGGGCAAGATGACTGAATAGGAACAGCTCTGGTCTGTAGCTCCCAGCGAGACCAACACAGAAAGCCGGTGATTTCTGAATTACCAACTGAGGTACCCGGCTCATCTCATTGGGACTGGTTAGATGGTGCAGCACACGGAGGGCTAGCAGAAGCAGGGTGGGGTGTCGCCTCACCTGGGAAATGCAAGGGGCGGGAGAACTCCCTTGCAGAACTCCCTTGCCTAGCCAAGGGAAGCCTTGAGGGATTGTGCCCTGAGGGACAGTGCTATCCGGCCCAGATACTATGCTTTTCCCACGGTCTTCAAAACCTACAGATCAGGAGATTCCCTGGAGTGTCTACACCACCAGGGCCTGGATTTGAAGCACAAAACTAGGTGATCATTTGGGCAGGCACCCAAGCTAGCTGCAGGAGTTTATTTTCATAACCCAGTGGCACCTGGAACACCAGTGAGACGGAACCGTTTCCTCCCCTGGAAAGGGGGCTGAAGTCAGGGAGTCAGTGGTCTTGCTCAACAGATCCCACTTCCAAACAGCCCAGCAAGCTAAGAACCACTGGCTTGAAATTCTCACTGCAAGCACAATACTCTGAAGTCAACCTGGAACTCGAGCTTGGTGCGGGCAGGGGTGTCCACCATTACTGAGGCTTGAGTAGACGGTTTTCTCCTCACAGTGTAAACAAAACCACCAGGCAGTTTGAACTGGGCGGAGCCCACCAGAGTGCGGCAAAGCAGCTGTAGCCAGACTGCCTTTCTAGATTCCTCCTCTCTGGGCAGGGCATCTCTGAAAGAAAGGCAGGAGCTCCAGTCAAGGGCTTACAGATAAAACTCTCATCTCCCTGGGACAGAGCACTTGGGGAAGGGGCAGCTGCGGGCACAGCTTCAGCAGACTTAAACATCCCTGCCTGCCAGCTCTGAGGAGAGCAGCAGGTCTCCCAGCACAGCACTGGAGCTCTGCTAAGGAACACACTGCCTCCCCAAGTGAGTCCCTGACCCCCATGCCTCCTAATGGGGCGACAACTCCCACTAAGGGTCGACAGACACCTCATAGAGAAGAGTTCCGGCTATCATCTGGCAGGTGCCCCTCTGGGATGAAGCTTCCAGAGGAAGGAGCAGGCAGTAATCTTTGTTGTTCTGCAGCCTCTGCTGGGGATACCCAGGCAAACAGGGTCTGGAATGGACCTACAGCAAACTCCACCAGACTTGCAGAAGAGGGGCCTGTTAGAAGGCAAACTAACAAACAGAAAGCAATAACATCAACATCAACAAAAAGGAAGCCTATGCAAAAACACCATCCAAAGGTCACCAACATCAAAGATCAAAGGTGGATAAATCCATGAAGATGAGGAAAAAATCAGCACAAAAATGCTGAAAATTTGAAAAACCAGAATGCCTCTTCTCCCCAAAAGGATCACAACTCCTCTCCAGCAAGGGAACAAAACTGTACGGAGAATGAGTTTAACAAATTGACAGAAGTAGACTCCAGAAGGTGGATAATAACAAACTCCTCTGAGCTGAAGGAGCATGTTCTAACCCAATGCAAAGAAGCTAAGAACCATGATAAAAGGTTACAGGAACTGCTAACTAGAATAACCAGTTTAGAGAAGAACATAAATGACCTGATGGAACTGAAAAACACAGCACGAGAACTTCATGAAGCATACACAATAGCTGAACTGATCAAGCAGAAGAAAGGATATCAGAGATTGAAGATTAACTTAAGTCAATAAAGTGTGAACACAAGACTAGAGAAAAAAGAAGGAAAAGAAATGAACAAAACCTCCAAAAAATATGGGACTATGTGAAAAGACCAAACCTAGATTTGATTGGTGTACCTGAAAGTGATTAAGAGAATGGAACCATTTGGAAAACAAGACTTGAGGATATTATCCAGAAGAACTTCCCAAAACTAGAAAGAGAGGCCAAAATTCAAATTCAGGAAATAAAGAGAACACCACTAAGACACTCCTCAAGAAGAGCAACCCCAAGACACATAATTGTCAGATTCACCAAGGTTGAAATGAAGGAAAAAATGTTATGGGCAGCGAAAGAGAAAGGTAAGGTTACCCACAAAGGGAAGCCCATCAGACTAACAGTGGATCTCTCTGCAGATACCTCACAAGCCTGAAGAATATGGGGGCCAATATTCAACGTTCTTAAAGAAAATAATTTTCAACCCAGAATTTCATAACCAGCCAAACTAAGCTTCATAAGCAAAGGAGAAATAAAATCCTTTACAGACAAGCAAATGCAGAGGGATTTTGTCACCAGCAGGCCTGCCTTACAAAAGCTCCTGAAGGAATCACTAAATATGGAAAGGAAAAACTGGTACCAGCCACAGCAAAAACATACCAAAATGTGAAGAGCATTGACACTATGAAGAAACTGAATCAAATAATTTGCAAAATAACCAGCTAGCATCATAACGACCAAATTCACAAATAACAAATAACAAATAGGATCAAATTCACAAATAACAATATTAACCTTAAATGTAAATAGGCTGAATGCCCCAATTAAAAAAGACACAGAGTGACAAATTGGATAAAGATTCAAGACCCATAGGTGTGCAGTTTTCAGGAGACCCTTCTCATGTGCAAAGACACACATGGGCTCAAAATAATGGGATGGAGGCATATTTACCAAGAAAATTGAAAGAAAAAAAAAAGCAGAGGTTGCAATACCAGTCTCTGATAAAACAAACTTTAAACCAGCAAAGATCAAAAAAGACAAAGAAGAGCATTACATAATGGTAAAGGGATCAATGCAACAGGAAGAGCTAACTATTCTAAATACATATGCACCCAATACAGAAGTACATAGATTCATAAAGCAACTTCTTAGAGACCTACAAAAAGACTCAGACTCCCACACAATAATAGTGGGAGACTTTAACACCCCACTGTCAACACTAGACCAATCAATGAGACCGAAAATTAACAAGGATATTCAGGACTTGAACTCATCTCCTGACCAAGCAGACCTAATAGACATCTACAGAACTCTCCACCCCAAATCAACAGAATATACATTCTTCTCAGCACCACATAGCACTTATCTAAAATTGACCACATAATTGGAAGTAAAAGACTCCTCGCCAAATGCAAAAGAATGGAAATCATAAAAAACAGTATCTCAGACCACAGTGCAAATTGAAACTCAGGATTAAGAAATTCACTCAAAATCTTACAACTACATGGAAACTGAACAACCTGCTCCTGAATGACTCCTGGGTAAATAACGAAATTGAGGCAGAAATAAATAACATCTTTGAAACCAGTGAGAATGAAGACACAACGTACCAGAATCTCTGGGACACAGCTACAGCAGTGTTTAGAGGAAAATTTATAACACTAAATGCCCCCATGAGAAAGCGGGAAAGATCTAAAATCGACACCCTAACTTCACAATTAAAAGAACTAGAGAAGCAACAGCAAACAAATTCAAAAGCTGACAGAAGACAAGAAATAACCAAGATCAGAGCAGGACTGAAGGAGATAGAGACATGAAAAACCCTTAAAAAAATCAATGAATCCAGGAGCTGGTTTTTTGAGAAGATTAACAAAATAGATAGACTGCTAGCCAGACTAACAAACAAGAAAAGAAAGAAGAATCAAATAGACACAATAAAAATGATAAAGGGGACATTACCACTGATCCCACAGAAGTACAAACTACCATCAGAGAATACTATAAACACTTCCAGGCAAAGTAACTAGAAAATCTAGAAGAAATGGGTAAATTCCTGGACACATACACCCTCCCAAGACTAAGCCAGGAAGAAGTCGATTTCCTGAATACCACCAATAACAAGTTCTGAAATTGAGGCAGTAATTAATAGCCTACCAACTAAAAAAAAAGCACAGAACCAGATGGATTCACAACCTAATTCTGCCAGAGGTAGAAAGAGGAGCTGGTAGCATTCCTTCTGACACTATTCCAAACAATAGAAAAAAAGAGACTCCTCTCTAACTCATTTTATGAGGCCAGCATCATACTGATACCAAAACCTGGCAGAGACACAACACAGAAAGAAAATTTCAGGCCAATATCCCTGATGAACATTGATGCAAAACTCCTCAATAAAATACTGGCAGACTGAATCCAGCAGCACATCAAAAAACTTATTCACCATGATCAAGTTGGCTTCATCCCTGGGATGCAAGGCTGGTTCCACATACAGAAATCAGTAAACGTAATTCATCACATAAACAGAACCAATGACAAAAAACCCACATGATTATTTCAATAGATGCAGAAAAGGCCTTTGATAAAATTCAATGCCCCATTCATGCTAAAAAACTCTCAATAAACTAGGTACTGATGAAACGTATCTCAAAATAATAAGACCTATTTATGACAAACCCACAGTCAATATCATACTGAATGGGCAAAAGCTGGAAGCATTCCCTTTGACAACTGGCACAAGACAAGGATGCCCTCTCTCACCACTCCTATTCAACGTAGTATTGGAAGTTCTGGCCAGGGCAATCAGGCAAGAGAAATAAATGAACAGTATTCAAATAGGAAGAGAGGAAGTCAAATTGTCTCTGTTTGCAGATGACATGGTTGCATATTTAGAAAACCCCATTGTCTCAGCCCAGAAACTTCTTAAGCTGATAAGCAACTTCAAGCAAAGCCTCAGGATACAAAGTCAATGCTCAAAAATCACTAGCATTTCTATACACCAATAAGAAACAGAGAGTCAAACCATGAGTGAACTCCCATTCACAATTGCTACCAAGAGAATAACAAACCTAGGAATGCCACTTACAAGGGATGTGAAAGATCTCTTCAAGGAGAACTACATGAATGCTCAAGGAAATAAGAGGACACAAATAAACGGAAAAACATTCCATGCTCATAGATAGCAAGAATCAATATCATGAAAATGGCCATATTGCCCAAAGTAATTTATAGATTCAATGCTAATCCCATCAAGTTACCACTGACTTTCTTCACAGAATTAGAAAAAAACTATTTTAAATTTGATATGCAACCAAAAAAGAGCCCGTATAGCCAAGAAAATCTTAAGCAAAAAGAGAAAAGTTGGAGGCATCACTATGAGGCTACAGTAACCAAAACAGCATGGTACTGGTACCAAAACAGATATATAGACCAATGGAACAGAACAGAGGCCACAGAAATAATGCCACACATCTACAATCATCTGATCTTTGACAAACCTGACAAAAGCAATGGGGAAAGGATTCCCTATTTAATAGATGGTGTTGGGAAAATTGGCTAGCTATAGGAAGAAAACTGAAACAGTAACCCTTCCTTACACCTTATATAAAAATTAACTCAAGATGGATTAAAGACTTAAACATAAGACCTAAAACCATAAAAACTCTAGAAGAAAACCTAGGCAATACCATTCAGGACACAGGCATGGACAAAGGCTTCATGACTAAAAAACCAAAAGCACCAAAAACAACAAAAGCCAAAATTGACAAATGGGATCTAATTAAACTAAAGAGTTTCTGCACAGCAAAAGAAACTATCATCAGAGTGAACAAGCAAACTACAGAATGCGAGAAAATTTTTACAATCTATCCATCTGACAAAGGGCCAATATCCAGAATCTACAAGGAACTTAAATAAATTTACAAGAAAAAAAAAACCATCAAAAAGTGGGCAAAAGATACGAACAGACACTTCTCAAAAGAAGACATTTATGTGGCCAACAAACATATGAAGAAAATCTCATCATCACTGGTCATTAGAGAAATGCAAATCAAAGCCACAATGAGATACCATCTCACACCAGTCAGAATGGTGAACTTTAAAAGGTCAGGAAACAACAGATGCTGGAGAGGATGTGGGGAAATAGGAACACTTTTACACCGTTGGTGGGAATGTAAATTAGTTCCACCATTGTGGAAGGCAGTGTGGCGATTCCTCAAGGATCCAGAACCAGAAATACCATTTGAACCACCAATCCCGTTACTGGGTATATATCCAAAGGATTATAAATCATTCACATGCACATGTACGTTTATTGCACCACTATTCACAATAGCAAAGACTTGGACCCAACCCAAATGCCCATCAATGATAGACTGCATAAAGAAAATGTGGCACATATATACCATGGAATACTATGGAGCCATAAAAAAAGAATGAGTTCATGTCCTTTGCAGGCACATGGATGAAGTTGGAAACCATCATTCTCAGCAAACTAGCACAAGAACAGAAAACCAAACACCACATGTTCTCACTCATAGGAGGGCATTGACCAATGAGAACACATGGACGGGAGGAGAACATCACAAACTGAGGCCTGTTGGGGTTGGGGAGGGGAGGGATAGCACTAGGAGAAATACCTAATGTAGGTGACGGGTTGATGGGTGCAGCAAACCACCATGGCACATTTATACTTATGTAACAAACCTGCACATTCTGCATATGTATCCCAGAACTTAAAGTACAATGAAAAAAAAAAAGTCCTTCCAGTAATGGTTATGGCTTTACACTGAACCAATCAAATTCTGTTACACAGCCTATGCTGTGATTACTCAAGTTTGAGGGAGCAATGACCAGGATCTTCTTTTCCTTTCTGAATATTCTTGAAGGATTTTAAAATAGAATTGCTCCTTGTGGAGAGGCAAATTCGTTGGTCTTATTAGCACTACACAATAAGTAAGTGATTCAGTGCATAGAAAGGAGAAATGTGTTTACCAACTAAAACTAGCTGAATCTAGAATGATTATTAAAAGATTCCAAAGTAGGTGCTGAAAGAGGTCTTCAAGGACTGAAACTGGTCAAGTCTGAAGGTTCTTCCAGTGGAAAACGGTAGTATATGAGAAGGCTAGAAGTTGGGGACAATAGAAGTAGCTAAATTGGGCTGAACCCTAGAGTTTTGTTCTGACCAAGGAAATGAATTAAGGAAGTGTGAATTCTGGGTTTCTACTACTGGCCTCTAGGAACCACTGGTCTTTGGGAATTGCCAGTAGAAGTAAGCAGGGATGCCTTCTTTCGTCCAGATGTTTAAATATCCGTGTAAAGATTTCTTCTCTTATGCAGGAAGTTGCTAGTGTTAATTACACCTTTTATCTTCATGGTATTATCTCAATTCATTGCAGACATAGTTGTGTAAAATACAGTAAAAATGCAATACTAGAAAATTGAAATTAAAAAGACAAGTTTTATTATTAGATATAACAAACAAAATTACTTTATCAAATTGCTTTAAAGTTTCTATATCCTTCCTCTCAATGTCTGACTCGTTGCAGACGGGTAACAGGTTGCACTTCGAGTGGTTTGTTTCCTACTAGCAGTGCTTCTCAAACTTTATGAAATGCTCATCCACGGTTCTTGTATAAGTGCAATTCTTATTTAGTGGGCATGGGCAGGCCTGAGATTATTTCTGACAAGCTCCCAAGTGACACTAATTCTGCCGATCTGTGGCCCACACTTCATAAACTCTTTGATTTTCACAGTAACACTGATGTGACAGCAATGCTGCTGGCATGTGGCCCATACTTCATAACTATTCATAAACTGTTTTGATTTTCACACTGATCTTTTGAGAATTCTTATTCCATTTTACTCATGTTTAAGTCAGATTTATTGAGATATCCCAGAATAAATTAACCCATGGTAGTGTGCAGTTCTGCTGGCACACACATAGGGTTGTGTAACCACTATCACCATAACAAGCAAGATGTAAAATAGTTCCATCACCCCCACAAGCCTTCTGATGCTCTTTTGTCATCAATTACCCTCCCCCAAGTCCCAGGCCCTGGTAACTACTGATTTGTTTTTTGTCCCTATAGTTTTGCCTTTTCCAGAATGTCACTGTTGACAGGTATCAGTAATTCATTCCTTTTTATTGCTAATTACTATCTCACTGTATAAATGCAACACAGGTTGTTTACCAGTTCACCCATTAAAGAACATTTTTTTTCTGAGCTTGACAGTTATGAATAGAACTGCTATAAACACTCAACTGAAAGTTTCGGTGTGAAGATAATTTTCTCAGCAAATATGTTGACAGGCAATGTTTCTAAGTATTACTTTTTTAAAAAAGTAAAATAGCCTGGAGCCCCAGGTACTCAGGAGGCTGAGGCAGGAGAATCACTTGAACCCAGGAGGCGGAGGTTGCAGTGAGCCGAGATTGCGCCACTGCACTCCAGCCTGGGCGACAGAGCGAGACTGTCTCAAAAAAAAAAAAAAAAGTAAAATGAAAGCATGTAAGTGTGAGATGACTAATTCAAGCAACCGCTCTTCATGTACAGAGTATTCACAGCGGCGATTAAAAGAGGTTTTCAAGGACAGATAGAAAATTTGTTGAAGTTTGAAGGCAGTTCCAAAGAAAAGCGATGATTCTTAGTAAGACTGGAAGTTGGAAGTAATATAAAAAGATAAATCAGTTTCAAGATGACTTTACTAAGCAGGCAGCCCTTAACTTACAAATTCTAGATTTATATATGTCTTAAACATACAAAATGATATAAGGGGAGGTAAGCTCAGGGTCTGAGTTCCTGGCTGTTGGAACAACTGATTTCTGTGTGGTGATTCAGAAGATGTGAGACAGCCTAATTTACAAGTACAGAGGTGTCTTCTTTCCTGCAAAGAGCAGTACAACAATAGTTTCTCTTAAGCAACTGTGAATGAACAGAATTATTACAATTAATGAGGTCTCATTTGATGGGCGCCTTAGATAATTAAGACCTTTCACACATAATATACAACCTTGTTGTGAAGGCAGATATTTATATTCTCATTTTACTGATGAGAGACTACCTGGAGAGGCTATGTCACATCTGAAGGACTGGGTACTTTCTCTGTTGAGTCCAATGTTTCTTCCGTTATTCCATGCTAGGCAGTAACAAGTTCTGTCTTGCCTGAGTAATAAGCTCCAAACCTCGGAACCGCACCCATCTTGAGAAGGCGGAGGGCGCTGAGGTTTTTTCTGATAAGTGCAGCTGGCAGACACTCTATACGCTTAATCACGGGCAAATCCTAGCTAAGCTGTCTACCAAACTAGTCCCTCTTTTTCCCATTGCCCACGTGGATGGCTGTTGGTCTTTTCTGCAACAAATCCAGGAGTTTCTCCTTTTTGTTTTTATAATTGCTCCAGTAGAAGCTTTCGGATTTAACTCTCCGCTTTTTAAAGCAGAATCGCCATCCCAGGGGCGCAACCATGAAACAGTTAGACATCCATGAGAGACAATGCCCTCCATGGCCCACTTTCCAGGCAGAGAGAAGCAGCTCTGGGCGGACCGCCAAGGCTCTGGCCCGAGGGGGTCTTTAAGTGGAGTACCCTGTCTTCAAGACCCGGCTCTCAAACCACTGACGCGCTGACGCTGCAGCCCTGGACCTTCTGGGGTCCTCCTCCTCTGCCCCGCACTGCTGACGGCGGGACTGGCAACTGGGCGGAGATCGACCCCGGGCCCGCACAGCCCCTCCCGAGATCCACCTCGCAGCTCCCTCACTTCCTGCCCTCCGGAGGCGGGCCCGGCCAGTGCCGCGGAGGCCAGCGCGGCGAGCTCCTCCCCAGCAGCAGCGGGACGGCCACACCCTGCGCGTTGCGCGGGCTCGGGTGCGGTCTCCGCTGCTGCGCCCTGCGCGCCGCAGCTGCACACCGGACGGCGCCCCAAAAGCTGCTGCGCCGCGCGTCCCGCCCAGCCTGCCCTCGCGCTGGTCCCAGTCGCGCCCCGCAGCCCTCGATCTCCCGTGACTTCCTCGGCCAGGCCGCCCGCGCCTCTGGGACCATGTTGCGCTGGCTGCGGGGCTTCGTGCTGCCCACCGCGGCCTGCCAGGAAGCGGAGCCACCGACGCGCTACGAGACTCTCTTCCAGGCGCTGGACCGCAATGGGGACGGAGTGGTGGACATCGGCGAGCTGCAGGAGGGTCTCAGGAACCTGGGCATTCCCCTGGGCCAGGACGCCGAGGAGGTGGGTCGCTGCCGGGGCGCCGCCTGAGCGCAGGGAGGGCTGCGGGCGCTGGGGACGCTGCGAGGACCTAGGAGGGCGGCGGCCCCAGGCGTTGCCAGGAGGAAGGAGGAACTGTGGCGCCCAGCGTTCCGGTGGCTTCAGAAACTCGGGCATGGGGCCGCGATCGGCGACCCCGGTAATAGAAGTGGGTCATAATACGAAAGGCTGCTGGTATTTGTCCAGATAAAATGAGTGTTGTGGACACTCTGGCCCATGGGCACTGTTACATTTTTAAGACCCTTTTGTCCTGAATCCATCCCAGGTTCTTTGTCTGTTTTTTTGTTTTGTTTTGTTTTAATACCTTGCAAACATGTAATCATTTTTAGCCGTCAGAATTAAGTTCTGTAAAAAGGCTCACACATTCGATCTCTTCGAAGCTGGTTTCTTACACCAGCTATGTGTGTTGTCTACCGTTTCAAAACTGTTTGAAAAAGAATCACGTTTCCCCCACTTCCTGTTGAGAAGGAATGGCGACATTCCATTGTTTAAGACATTCCTAGGTTAGTGCCCTAGGTACATAAATTGATCTGAAGGGTTAACCTGCGTCTGAGCAATTTCGTTTTCTCTGAGTCATCTTAACTGTGCCCCTGAACTTCTGCCCCTTTAGTAGGGTGGAGATAGGTGGAACTTCTCCAATCCTGTTGAAGCGTTCCCTGACACTGGCATTCTCTAGCCAAAGAGGGAAAGTGATTAGGTTACTATGAGGGCCTACAACTGTTATATTGTTATATTTAACTTCTCTTTTAATGTCTTTGGTAGTTACAGGCCTCTTCAGTTTACTGTTTCTTCTAGAGTCAGATTTAGTAAGTTACAATTTTTTTTTTTTTTGAAACTGCCCGTTCTGTCTGAGGTTCATAATACTCGCTGATGATTTTATAAAACTTCTGACTGTATCTGTAGGTAGGTTCTCTATTTCATTCCTGATATCTATCCTTTTCTCCCCTTCAATCTTGCCAAAGTTTTGTGTATTTTATTCATATTTTGAAAGAACCAACTTTTGGTACTTTTTGCTGATTGTCCCAGAAATGGCCCTGTTGGAGTTCCCCACCATGTCCAGTCATTGGCTGAAAGCAGCCCAGGAAAGGGACGGCCTTGCTGCAGTGCATCAGCAGATGCCAGGGCTAGAGGCTAGAGGGCGGAAGTCGACTGTGTTCCTCACAGTAGGCGCCTCCATAGTGCCTACAATATACAAAAGCTCTTTGGAGTCCTCAGTGATTTTTAAGATTGTAAAGGGATCCTGAGATCACAAAGCTTGAGAATCGCTGCTGTACCATCTTTTTTATATAACTGCATCATATTCTGTTATACGTTTGTATCCTAGTATATGTTACCAATTCTTTTTAAACCACCATTTAGCTTATTGATAGTTTAAAAACAATGTAAGTGAAATTGCAATGAATGTCCTTTGTATTCATTTTCTCATTCTGGTCCAGTTACTTTCATAGGATAAATTTTGAGGAGTGGACATGGCTGAGTCTGAAGGTAACACACATTTTAAATTGGGATACATATTGCCTTTGGGAAACCTTGAACCCATTTTCACTCTCTTTTGACTGACAGTGCTTGCTTCTCTACATCCTCACTCATTCAGGGTATCAGTCTTTATAAAGTCTCCTATTCTGCAGGTGGAGTTCCTTTTCACTTCCTGTCTTAGTCCATTTAGTGTTGCTATAATGGAATACCTGAGACTGGGTAATTTATAAAGAAAAGACATTTATTTAGCTCACAGTTCTGCAGGCTGGGAAGTTTAAGAAGTGTGGTGCTGGCATCTGCTGGGCTCCTGGTGAGGGCTTTTCTGCTGTGTCACAACATGGTGGAAAGTCAATTGAAAGTGGCCATGTGTGAAGAAGCAAAATCTGAGGGTTGTTCTGGCTTTATAACGACCCAGCCTCGAGGGAACTGATCCATTCCTGAGGCAACTAATTCAGTCTCATGAGAGAGAGAACTCACTCACTACTGCAAGAATGGCACCAAGCCATTCATGAGGGATCTGCCTCCGTGACCCTGACACCTCCCGCTAGTTCCCTCCTCCCAACATGGCCACATCAGGGATCAGACTTCAATGTGAGTTTTTGTGGGGACAAACAAAACATAGTACTTGCTTTGCCTTTTTGTTCTATTCACACCCTCCACAGGATTGCATTATGCCTACCCATTTGGTGAGGGCAGTCTTCTTTAATTGGTTTACTGATTCAAATGCTACCCTCCTCCAGAGACATCCTCACAGACACGCCCAGAAATGTTTTACCAGCTATCTGGGCATCGCTTAGTCCAGACAAGTTGATAGATAAAATTAACCATCACACGTGGGATAGAATTAGGATTACATTTATGGGGGAAATTTTCAGAGGCATGTCAGGGGTTTGTGTAATGTCAAGGAGTGAGGAGATTGGCCACTTGGGCATAGAAATGAGAACTGTGGGATGACTCTTCAGTGGAAAGTTTCAAGGTAGTAGTTTGTATCAAAACCAAAACTCAACTTGAAGCAAAATCTCTATAAACTTTCATCTGATTTGATCTCATCTCCGTGTTTCCAAGCATTTGTAATGAATTGAGCATTTAGAAGAGAACAAATTTCTGTTTAGGTTTCTTTAGATTTTAGATGGAAAGAATGTAGAAATAAGAGTAGAATGTAGAAATAGGCATAAGGACTATAATAGCTAACCATTACTAAATGTTCCAGAATTATCCAGGGAAGAGAAAAGAATTCAAGGCAAGTCCTGAGACAAAATTAAGAACCAATTGGAAGTGAAAGCGCTACTTTTTTTTTTTTTTTCTGATACGACCTTTCTTCTTCTTTTTTTTTTTTTTGAGACGGAGTCTCGCTCTGTCACCCAGGCTGGAGTGCAGTGGCCGGATCTCAGCTCACTGCAAGCTCTGCCTCCCGGGTTCACGCCATTCTCCTGCCTCAGCCTCCCAAGTAGGTGGGACTACAGGCGCCCGCCACCTCGCCCGACTAGTTTTTTGTATTTTTTAGTAGAGACAGGGTTTCACCGTGTTAGCCAGGATGGTCTCGATCTCCTGACCTCATGATCCACCCGTCTCGGCCTCCCAAAGTGCTGGGATTACAGGCTTGAGCCACCGCGCCCAGCCCATGCCCACAACCTTTCTTTTCTATATGTTCCAAATCTCTTCATTATGAAATTAGTGAAAAATTAAAGTTAAAAATTAGAGAAAATTCACATTAAGTTCTCCTAGGACTCAGTAGTATAAGGGTATAGACTGAGGGTAGAATGTAGTATGAGAACAAGAAGATACAGTATTTAACATTACTAATTTTCTCATACTTGTCTAGTAATCCTATTTCCTTTTAAAAATCTTCAGTTATTTTCTTCTCTTTATGCACCTCCTTCTCCCTCTCCTCTTCCTCCTTCTACCCCCATCTTCTTTCTTTCTGTGGAGCCCTCAAGAATGGGATTAGTGCTTGTATAAAAGTGACCCAGAAGAGCTTCCTTGCCCCTTCCACCGTGTGAGGACACAGTGAGCAAACAGTGGTCTGTGGAACCAGAAAGTGGGTCCTCACTAGACACTGAATCTCCTAGCACCTTGATCGAGGACTTCCAGTGTCTGGAACTGCAAGAAATCAATGCTTATTATTTAAGTAAGCCAATAGTATTTTTGTCATAGCAGCCCAGACAGACTAGGACAATTGCCAAGAGCAAGAAGGGAAGCAGCAAGCTATAAAAGGTTCCATCCTTGGTGTGAATTGACTGTGTAACCCTTGTCAAGTTTGAGCCTTACTGGAGCTTTACTTTCTTATTCTTAAAATGCAGATATCTTGCCTGCGTCCTGAACAGAGCTTTTAACAAGGTTATATGTGGCTGAATATGAAATTTCATGTTAAAAAAACCCTTTAAAATGTGGCGTCCCATTTACTAGCTGGTGAACTTCTTGAGGATCCTCTGTGCCCATGGGTATGAAGTATATGCCAAATGATCACCCAGTGTTAGAGGAGTGGGTGGGCTGGTAACCTGATTTCAGGGCCCTTCTAACTCTTACATTCTATGATTTTTTTTTTATTCTGTCTTTAAATTTTTACATTTACAATCACAGAAAAAATAGAGTCACATAGAAGAATAGTAGCTTAGCAAATGTTTATTGCATTGAATGGAAACAGGATTCACTCCATTAAGTAATTCCTCTGTTAACAAGGAAAGTTCATTTCATTTTTATTTCATTAATATTGCTTTTTTTTTTTTTTTTGCCGGTAACATTTTGATTACTCTGGCTCCAGCAAGTCTGGAGTTTGTTCTCTATCTGCATGCTTTTTGAGGAAAAATCTCGCTCTATCAGCCAGGCTGGAGTACAGTGGTGCAATCTCGGCTCACTGCAGCCTCTGCTTGCTGGATTCAAGCGATTCTTGTGCCTCAGCCTCCCAAGCAGCTGAGATTACAGGCACATGCCACCACACCTGGTTAATTTTTGTGTTTTCTAGTAGAGATGGGGTTTTGCCATATTGGCCAGGCTGGTCTTGAATTCGTGGCCTCTAGTGATCTGCCTGCCTCTGCCTCTGAAAGTGCTGAGATTACAGGCATGAGCCATCATGGCTGGCCCATTTACTTAATATTTTAATTGTCAGACACTTTATGGTTTCTGGCACAATATTAAGGAGACATGATATAGAAATGATAGGGTGAATTTTAGGGCATCACAACAGAAAGATTATGGTATAAGAAAAACAATGAAATTCCAACTACATTTCTGTCAAATGTTCTAAAACATATAAAATCTGTATCTTTTGTGTTTTCTCCTGATTTATCTTCCAAATTTGATGTTACCCTTCTCTGCATAAATCAAGTGTCTGAAAGAATGAAAAAAATGGAAGAATTCTTTAGTAAGGCATAAAATACCCTTTCAATCTTTGTAGCATTCTAAGCCTTTTCAGTCACCTTTCCAAACTCTCAACATGCCATATTCCCTGACTAGACCACAACCATGTACATTGATCCCTTTATTTTCTTCTCTCTGCCTGAGATTTCTCTCATTCCCCCTTCTCTGCCTGGTATATGATTCCCATTGTTTAAGGGCCCAGCTAACCTTTATAATTTTCCTAGCCCACTTTCTTTATCGGTATTCCAGAAAAAACATTTAGAAAGAAGCTTCCACAAGACAACATTCTGTAATACACTGCTTAACTTATTTTGACCATGCCGAGTTCAAAAATCTTATCTTTTTAAGGATCAAATGGAGCCCACCAAGTTATCTATATTTGACAGGATTTATGAAAACAAAAGGATTTATTGAGAAAGTTTGAAGCCTAACCCTGAAATGTGGATTGTAGTGTTTACTACACATGAACTGGTTTAGTGGATATAATGGTTATTATTACAGGCTATGGAATCAGAACAGGGTTCAAATGTTTTCACCACTTGCTAGACTGTGGCCTTGGGCATGTTATTTAATGCCTGGAGGCCTCAAATGTTAACTACAAATGGTAAGAACTACCCAGTAACTTAGCATAAATAGTAAATTCATTCATTTAATATTTTTGAACAGTGCCAGACATGTTTAATGAACTGGGGATATAGTGGTAAACAAGACCGATGGCGTTTTTCATTGTATTCCTGACACCCTCCCTATAGTAAATACCGACAGCCTTCTTCATTGTATTCTCAACACCCTCCCTATAGTAAATAGGTCTGCGTGTGTTGTGTAGGTGCTTGGGAAATAAAAAATAATAAGCAGGGGGCGGAGCAAGATGGCCGAATAGGAACAGCTGCAGTCTCCAACTCCCAGCGCGAAGGACACAGAAGACCGGTGATTTCTGCATTTTGAACT
>NW_012114500.1:8490177-8493095 GCF_000951035.1 Colobus angolensis palliatus | reverse complement strand
AAAAAAAAATAATAATAAGCAAATAATGAACAGGGTAATTTCAAAAAGCAGAAAGAGCTATTTAACAAAAACACCTGCCTTTTATTAGATGAAACTCTCAACTCTATGGTTTGCTCTCTCCTGTCAGTTCTGTTAAATGCCGTCAGTCTGTTTTCCTTATCACCCTGGCCATGATTTCTGTCTTTTCTGCTTGGTCTTGTAAACTCTAACCCAAAGCTTATTCTCTGCCTGGCTATCTGCCTTCCGTAGCTCTTTGCCACTACCTGCATTCTCTATGATGCACAGGGAAGGACCATTCCTTGTGGACCATAAAATTCTCTTTTTGAAAAAATTCATTCTTGATTGGGCCACAGCACATCCTGTGAAACAGCATTAGACATTTGCCACTGCTCAACAGCTCTGGGGGAAAATGTTGATTGAGAAGCATACAGTGGTTTTTTTGACTAACCATGGTGCAACCTCCTCCTAGAGGGAACCTTATGAGTATTTCAAGGACATATGATGGTCCATTTATGTCCCCAGTATCTGACATGATGGGTGGCGTAGAGCAAGAGCTAACAGATAATGGCTAAATTAATTTTATTTTTGAATTTTAATATTCAACTTTTTAGGGTACCCAATCTCCATATTTAGGAAAATAAATTACATAAGAAGTGGAGAGTTTTTATTGTGAAACTGCACCTCCACATTCCCTGTGGTGCAGGATGAGGAACCACAGGTGTTTGTCTGGGGAAGCCAGGGCCCTCTGTGGTTGCAGAGGGTGAGGATTAAGAGGAAGCCCTGCACAGTGTTTATGAGTATCTCCTAACTTCTCTCTGGGACTCAAGATCACTGAACTTTTGCCTATTTTGAGATCATCTTTACAATCCAGCCACTAACAGCTGAAGGATAGGCTTGCCCTGGAGCCATTGTAGTGGTTGGATGAAGATAAAAGATAAAAAACTGTGAGGGGAGGTGTCACAGAAGAAATGGCCCATGTGGGTAGATTTTCATTCAATTCCTCGTCTTTATTATAGCAATTCTCCAGTGCTGCACCCTTAGAAAAGGTTTCCTGCAACACAATGTAGGTACCCATAGCAGCAGATTGGATAAAGAAAATGTGGTATATACACACCATGGAATACTATGCAGCCATAAAAAAGAACAAAATCATGTCCTTTACAGCAACATGAATGCAGCTGGAAGCCAATAACTTAAATGAATTAATGTAGAAACAGAAAAACAAATACTGTGTTCTTACTTATAGGGGAGGAGCTAAACCTTGGGTAAATGGGGCATAAAGATGGGAACGATAGACACCAGGGACTCCAAAAGGAGGGAGGGAGGGAGGAGGGCAAGGGCTGGAAAAACTTCTTACTGGGTACTTTGTTCACAACCTGGGTGATGGAACCATTAGGACCTCAAACCCCAGTATCACATAGTATACCTTGTAGCAAGCTGATGGTGTAACCCCTGAATCTACAATAAAATTATTTTATTTAAAAAAATAAATTTTTAAAAAGAAGGATTCCTAGACAGGTGCAGCCAAACAATTTTTTTTAAATGTTGGCAGGCCCCCACTGCCAATCACTTATGCTACAATAGCCCGTGTCCCAACATTCCCGACCTACTTCTCTCCAAAAAGAAGTTTTTAGATGGCCCTAAAGTTTTTAGATCTAGTTTTAGATGACCTTGTGCTGGGTTCTCCCTGGAAGGTTCTGGGGAAAGGGGCGTGAGTTGCCCCAACTGGACTCTTCCTGGAGTGGGAGCCCGCGCTTCTGATCAGACGTGAGTGCGGCAGGAACTCCGCAGTCTCTCAGCGCAGCCCCAAGTGCCGTCCCACGCAGGTCCCGGGCCCTGCGCGCTCGCGCCTTTGCACTGGAGCCGTTAGGATGAGCCCTCTCCTTTCAGCGCTTTAACTGATGAAGGTGCTTTGTGTTTGGCACCCCTGAGGAGGATGCTGTCTTAGACCTCTTCCCACTGGCCGTGTGGTGGGCAGAGATCCCCTTGGTCCGTCGCACTTCCACCCCACGGGGCTCACTCCGGCCTCGGAGCTACGAGGGAGACATTCTCAATGGACTCCCTCTACGGAGATCTGTTTTGGTACCTGGACTATAATGAGGATAGGGCCTTGGACATTTCTGAGCTTCAGGAAGGCCTGGAGGATATAGGGGCCATTCAGTCTCTAGAGGAAGGGAAGGTGGGTCTCACTGGCTAATCAGAGAGACGTTGGGGCTGGGAGCCCTGGAGAGGCACTGGGCAGAGAGGGCAAAATTTACATGTTCTCATGCTTGACCTGGGCCCACTGCAGTGTTCAGGTGGTTGACCAACGTTACTGTTTACTAGGAATAACACAACACAGCTAACACATTTCTCAAGTATTTTTCTCCGTTTTCTCCCTGACTGTCGTAAAATCTCCAACTTCAGATTGCTGTCAAGATGTTGGCTACATACAGCCTTGTCTTAAGAATCACCTTGTTCAATGTGCTCACTTGTCAGTCACCCAGAGGGGCGTCTAGGCCAAAGATGCACCCTCCCCAGTTCAGAGAACTGGGATAATCACTCTACATGTATTTGGGAGTGGGGTGGTGATTGGAAATTTTCTGCTGTTATGTTTTTATTTCTGTTCCTGGAAGGGCAGCAGTATAAGTGGCTTGTACTCTTGGGTTTTACTAGTGTTGAGGTTTCCTCATAATATATCTTAATAATAGACCCTAGTTATCAGTACTGAGCTTAGGCTAACCCTTCTCTTTCCCAGCAGGCTAACCTACAGGCTCCTTCTCAGCAGGTAATGCCTGGTAGATACTCCTATTGCAGTATTTCCAAGTCATTTTCCATTTGGAATTTATTATTGTATATAATAATTACTTTTTTTTCTTTCTTTCTTTTTTTGTTTTTGAGACGGAGTCTCGCTCTGTCACCCAGGCTGGAGTGCAGTG
>NW_012114500.1:8481306-8489212 GCF_000951035.1 Colobus angolensis palliatus | reverse complement strand
AAAAAAATAGAAAAAAAAAAAAGTTAAGTGTTCTTCATATTTGTTTCAAGACACTCTTATATTTAGATTTGCAAGTGTGACTTGTATTCGTTTATTTGATACAAACTAGCCTTTCATAAAAAATTATGGGTTAGGCCATCAAGTTGAATCTTTTGAAACACATTTCTTCCTTATTGAAACAAAAGGTTTGCAGATCTGTCTTGCATTTTTGGCAAAGAGGCTTCGTGTACCTAGTAGTGACTGACGAGGGTTCACATGTCAAAACCCAAGGGAGGGGTATCCCCAGAGAATTCTGCACCAACCACACAGAACATTCTGTTTCAGAGGAGCACCGTTGTGACTTCTCCTCAGGTGGCAGTCACATCACTAGGAAGTTTTGATATGAGGTCTCTTCCCACACGTCTCTACCTCCCCTAGTAGGAAAATTTGTTTATATAGACAAAACTCAACTGATAAAAAAAGAAAGAAATGGTACTTACATTGTCGTATTAAGATACAAAAGCAATAACTTTTTGTTGTGAAAATGTCTGTTTTTTGAACAATATATTGTTTTGTTTTTTCCTGTGAAAGTTGAGAAACTAAGTATATGAAGAAATAATGGTCAGACCATAAATAAAAATAGAACTTTGACTCAAAATTTACAGCAGTCTGCCCAGAAAACCAGCCCTTTATCTAAAATAAACAGACCAGGAAACCAGCCTGTTATGTCAGACTTATAGGAAGGCAGGTTACTATCTCTAGAGACAATACACAAAGCTATGCAATAACTGCTGTAACAGCCCCAAATGGTCAGAATTTGATTAATAACTGACAGCCCCCCTAATTTTTTTCTTTATTTCCAACTTAGGACGAACCAGAGAAAGCTAAATATACACCACCTACTAATCAAATAGGATGCCCTGTTTCTACTGAGCCCACCTACAGCTTCCCTGGGCCAGCAGCCCCCAATCAGGAAATGCCTGAAGCCTTCCCTTTTCCTCACCGTAAAGCTTTCCCACTCCTCTTCCTGCCTTTGAGTCTCTGTCAACAGGCAAGTGAGGGTGTGTGACTGCCTTGCTATAGCAAGCTTGGGCCAGGTAGATTTTGCTTTTCTCATTTGATTGGTCTTTTATTTCTACAAGGAACATACAGGAAAATTTACAGGGGAATCCATTCCTAGTCTTTCATGTTATAGTAATCCCCTTTTATCTGCAGGGCAGCATATTTTCCAAGATCCCCACTGAATACCTGAAACTGGGGGGTAATATTGAACCCTGTATATACCATATATATATATATATATATATACACATATGTAATTTTAGTATTTTTTTTTTTTACTTTATCTTTAATTAGCTTTAGCTCTTTTTTTTTTTTTTTTTTTTTTTGAGATGGAGTCTCACTCTGTTGCCCAGGCTGGAGTACAGGGGTGCAATCTCGGCTCACTGCAACCTCTGTCTACTGGGTTCAAGCAATTCTTGTGCCTCAGCCTCCCAAGTAGCTGGGACTGCAGGCGTATGCCACCATGCCTGGCTAATTTTTTAAAATTTTAGTAGAAATGGGATTTCACCAAGTTGGCCAGATTAGTCTCGAACTTCTGATCTCAAGTGATCTGCCCACCTTAGCCTCCGAAAGTGCTGGTGAACCACCACGCCTGGCCATAGACTATATATTTTTGATCTGATAACTGGTATGGCTACTAAGTGACTAACAGGCAAGTAGCATCTATAGTGTGGATATGCTGGACGAAAGGACATTCACCTTCTGGGCTGGATGGCACAGAATATTGAGAGATTTCATCATGCTACTCAGAATGGTGTGCAATTTAAAACTTATGAGTTGTTTGTTTCTGGAGTTTTCCATGTAGTAGTTCAGACCATGATTGACTGCAGGTAACTGAAACTGTAGAAAGTGAAACTGTGGATAAGGGAGGACTATTGTATTGATAAGTCAGACTCATTAGGCAATCATAACTCTTGATTTACCACAAGAAATGCTGCAGAAATATGGGTAAAAAAACAAAACAAAACAAAACAAAACAAAAACAAAAAACTGTTCGAAGTTTTTTTGAAAAAAACAAAACAAAACTGACCTTTAGCTTGTTACTTCCAAAATGGTAGTGAAAACTGTGGTCCCAAAGAGTGAAAGGAACCAATGACTAAGAGAAAATCTTGTTTTCAGGATGACAGATTAAAAAATAAGCAACTTGCTGAAACAGTGAAAATCTCTCCACTTATAACACAAAACTAGTTAAAACTGGTTGGAATGAATATGGTCAAATCAAGTCTGCATAGAACGGACTTGCTGATGTTACAGCCCAAATTTCCACCACGTATTTTGTACTAACTCCCCCCAGATTTTCACACACAATCCGTGAGGTAGCATGAAGCGATAACTATGCATGCCTAAGATCTTGGGAGACCTCCCCCTTTCCTTCTACCAGTCACCCACTAATCCAGAATCTGCCCCCAAACCTTTTCTAATAAAATGACTACCTTAAAGCCAGCACAGGGAGACAGATTTGAGCTGGACTCCTGTCTTCTTGTGGGTCATCTTGCAATAAGAAGCTTTTCTTTTCTCAAAACCTGGTGTTATAATATTGACTTCTAGTTCATTGGGCAGCAGGCCCCTTTTGGTCAGTGACTGTTCTTGTTCACTGATGTTTCCGTTGGCCAAAATAGAAACCTCTTACAGGAAACTTCAGTACATAAATGGCGCCACAGAATGCTGTGACATTTTCTCTTGGACTGTAGCAGGTTACCGTACTGAATACTGTAGGCAGTTATAACACACTAAGTATTTGTGTATCCAAACATAGAAAAGGTACAGTAAAAATATGGTAATTTTGTTCAACTTTTAGTTGAGATTCAGGGGGTATGTGTACATTTGTTACAAGGGTATATTGCGTGATACTGAGGTTTGGGGTACAATTGAACCCTGTCACCCAGGTAGTGAGCATAGTACCCAATCGATAATTTTTCAACCCTTACCCATTCCCTCCCCATTCTTGTAGTCCCCAGTTTCTGCTATTCCCATCTTTATATCCATGTGCACCCCATGTTTTGCTTGTATGTATATGTAAGAACACGTGGTTTTTCGTTTTCTATTTCTGCGTTAATTCGCTTAGGATAATGGCCTTCAGCTGCAGCCATGTTGCTGTAGAGGACATGGTTTTATTATTTTTTATGGATGTGTAGTATTCCATGGTGAAAATATGGTACTATAATCTTACTAAACCACTGTCATATATGAGGTCTGTCATTGACTGAAATGTGTAGAGTGCATGAATATATATACACATATATATATAATGTCATCCATTTTGTGTATTATTAGATTTGATTTGCTAATATTTTTTGTAGGAGTTTTGCATCTTTTTCACTAGTTGACATTGCTTGTAATTTTCCTTTTTTTGTGTGATGTCCCTGTTAGGTTTTAGAATCAAGTGTATACCCACCTCATAAAATGGGTTGGAAAATGTTCCCACCCTTTCAATTCTCTGGAAAATTGGTGTTTTTTTTTTCCTTAAAGTTTGGTAGACATTATTGTTAAAACCATATGGGCCTTGATTTTTCTTCATGGGAGTGTTTTCAAATTACGCTTTACATTTCTTTAAAATCTGAGTATAGGGCTACTCAGAATTTCTGCTGTCTTCTGTCAGTTTTTAATAAGTTTTTATAGGCATTTGTTATCTCACTTTCACATTTTTGATGTAAAGCTGTTCATAATATCATTAATGTCTATAGTGTCTAGTAGTTTCCATCTTTACTTTCTGACATTAGTTATTTGCCAGTTTTAGGAGTTTATCTATTTTAAGAGTCTTTTCAAAGAACCGTCTTTTGGCTTTGTTAATCTTCCCAAGGAAGAAAACGTGTTTTCTTTCTCATTACTTTTTGCTCCTTATTTCCTTCAACTTCTTTTTTGCTTCATTTTTAAATAATTTCCTGAGATTGAGATAAGCCTCAATGATTGGTCACTGATTTCCAGTCTTTCTTTTTTTCTAATTATGTGTTTTAAACCAGAAATCTTTCTCTAAGTGTAGCTTTAGTTGCAGCTCACAAGTTTCAGATCTGTCTCTCTAAGTCTGGAGGTTAGAGATCTGACCATGACCATTAAACTATCCAGTCACAATGTAGCATTATTTTTTTTATTTTTATTTTTTTTGAGATGGAGTTTCACTCTTGTTGCCCAGGCTGGAGTGTAATGGTGTGATCTCGGCTCACTGCAACCTCCACCTCCCAGGTTCAAGCGATTCTTCTGCCTCAGCCTCCCAAATAGCTGGGATTACAGGTATGCACCACCACGCCCAGCTAATTTTGTATTTTAGTAGAGATGGGGGGTTCTCCATGTTGGTCAGGCTGGTCCTGAACTCCCGACCTCAGGTGATCCACCCGCCTCAGCCCCCAAAGTGCTGGGATTACAGGCGTCAGCCACCGAGCCCGACCCAACTTGGCATTATTTACTCGGAAGAGCATGACTATCAGAACAGTAGAATTAGTAATCTTTGAGTGGGTGATTGTGAGTGTCATAATAGGTAGATAGGTTATATTTTGGGTGGTGGTAGGAGAGGGCTTACAGTTTGCTATGACAGCTTTTTATACGGATCATCCTTAGTAAAAGATTATTTAATTTTTGAAATCAAAGGGAAAAACACCATTTTAGGCTTTCTTCTTTCTTTCTTTTTTAGAGACAGGGTCTTTCTCTGTCACCAGGTTAGAATGCAGTGGTGCAATATAGCTCATTGTAACCTCAAATTCCTGGGCTTAAGTGATCCTCCTATCTCAGCTTCCATGTAGCTAGTATTTATAGGCATGTGCCAACACAACTGGCTAATTTTAAAAATTTTTTATGGAGATGAGGTCTCACTATGTTGTCCAGTCTGGTCTTGAATCCTGACCTCAAGTGATCCTCCCCCATCAGTCTCCCAAAGCGCTGCAATATTTTAAATCCTGTAGTAGGTCAAGTGTTTGTCTTCTATCTTGGGGTTTATAAAGTACATGTCAAGAAATTTAGGGTGTGGTTATATTAGCTTTAAAAATGTCATGTTTTATAAAAATCAGTGCATCATTTTTCTGATTGAAAATTTAACACAAGACCCGGAATCTTTTTGCAGCAGTAGAACTACTTTTATTGTAGATCTTTACCATATTGAATGATGATACATCTGGCCAAAAATAGGTACTATAGTCTTTTAGGAAAATAGCCAATCTGCTTGAAATATGTGTAGAAATAATTTGGTTCATCAGCCCATATTGGCAGCAACTTCTTTCTAATGTTTTTTGTTTTTTTAATAGAAAATTTTTACTACTGGAGATGTCAACAAAGATGGGAAGCTGGATTTTGAAGAATTTATGAAGTACCTTAAAGACCATGAGAAGAAAATGAAGTTGGCATTTAAGAGTTTAGACAAAAATAATGATGGTGTGTCTTTCTTTTATATTTATCACTAGCTATGAAGAAGCATTTCTCGTGCTTCCAAGAGTCTAAAAGCATGCTTATTTAATCTCTGTGGTTTTAGATGATAATTATTATTTGTGTTAATACTTATTTTTGTTAGTAATATGATTTTTATGTAGAGTTTATATTATTTAGTGAAGAAAACTTATAGATAGCTTTTCTTTTTCATTACTTTGAAATGTAATGAACTACATTGCTGAATTATAAACTGTGGGCAGTGCCTGTTGTAAATATTAACTATGGAACATTATGCTGATTTGACTTAAACCTGTAGGTTAAAAATAATAATTGTATTTTCTTGTCCTCTAGGTAAGTGAGATTTGTTTTTATTTGTTTACAAGAATGACAATTGTGTAGTCTAAAATTTAAAAAACTTTCAAATTATCTTGCATTTGTTAGCATTTTTGGAAGAATTAATTTAGAGAAGATACTCTCTGATTCTGGAAATTAGGGGAAAATAGCATATAAACATTTAAGTATGTACCTTCTAGTTAAGAGTGTGACTTCTCTATTTCAATTAATAGGTTGGAGTTTCTCTTAATCTGTTTTCTGTTGCTATAACAGAATACCATAGACTGGGTAATTTATGAAGAAATGAAACGTATTTCTTATAGTTCTGGAGGCTGGGAAATTCATAGTTGAGGAGCTGAATCTGGTGAGGGCCTCTTACTGTGTCATAACATGCTAGCAGGCATCACAGAGCAAATGCGCTACCTCAGATCTCTCTTCCTCTTATAAAGCCACTAGTCCCATCATGGGGACCCTACTCTGAAGACCTTATCTAATTCTAATTAGAAATAGAGTCTTGAAGCCCTCATCACCAGAGGCAAACTTTAACAGGAAGAGAGAATTTATAAAAATTGTAGTGCAGTACCAAACCCCTCCCTACTTGTGCATAGTCAGGTTCATTTCATTTACAGACTCGTTATTAAAGAAACAAGTTAAACAAATAGATTGACAGGAGATGTGGTTCATGTCTAAGATAAGCAAACGTTTTTGTCCAGAAGTCCAGATGATAAATATTTTAGCTTTGTGGGTCATGTGGTCTCAGTTGTAGCTGCTTATCTCTGCTGTTGTACCTCAAAAACAGCCATGGACAATATGTAAATGAATGGGGATGGCTGATTTCCAATAAAACTTTATTTCCAACGATAGTTAATACACCTTATTTGGCTTGAGGGTTATAGTTTGCCATCCCTGATTTACACTGAATATTAAAGTTTAATTCAAAGCAAGTTCCTTCAAACAAACAAACTAAAGTCTTTAAATGGTTTTGAAGATTATTCACATCTGTGACTCTCATCCAGGAAGAGCTGAGTTTGGGTTGGAAGTAGTACTGTTGAAACATTTGTTGCCCATCAGCCTTACAATATATGCCCCTAAGTCTAGCCTTAGTCCAGTCTTCTAGCAAAATTCAGCTTTCTTTCTTCTCTGCAAACTTCCATTCCAACATGGACCCTCTGCAGTTTGGATTGTCTTGCGGGTCAGATTGTCTGTGTGCTGTTATAGCAGGCAGTAGCTGAGAGATGGAGCTACCTTAAGATCAATTGCCAGGTAATCAGAGGTCAATCATCCCAGTACATAAGTTGTGTACATATCAGTTGTTCATTTTATAAAATTCTGAATGAACCAGAGGAACTAAAGATGAAATTTTGATGGTATATTTGTAGGAAATCCACACAATGTTTCCTTAATTTACCATGTTTGTATATTTTAAAACAATGTGGCATTATAGGTTCATATTTTTATTTTTCAGACTTCTTTAATGCAAAACATATACAATTGATCCTCATTATTTGGGGATTCTGTATTTGTGAATTTGCCTACTCAATAAAATTTATCCCAAAAGTAACCCCAAAATATATACTCACAGTACATTCCCAGGCATTCCTGGATACGCACAGAGCAGTGAAAAACTTGAGTTGCTCAGCATGTACATTCCTAGCTAGCAGAATAAGGCAACACTCTACCTTCTTGTTTCAGCTCGCATACTATTAATTAGCAAGTATCCCTTTCAAAGTCTATTTTGTTCCAATTTTTGCATTTTTGTATTTTTATTGGTAATTTCCTTTTTAAAGTGTTACCCAAATGTAGTGCTGAAATGCTGTCTAGTGTTCCTAAATGCAAGAAAGCCATGGCATACCTTATGGAGAAAATATATGCGTTAGATAAGCTTTGCCCCAAATTCAATGTTAGTGAATCAACAACACACATTAAATGAGGTGCCTTCAAACAGAAACAGACATAAAACAAGGTTATGTATTAATCAGTTATGAAAGTGTTGTGGATGGGGGCGGAGCAAGATGGCTGAATAGGAACAGCTCCAGTCTCCAACTCCGAGTGCGAGCGACACAGAAGACTGGTGATTTCTGCATTTTCAACTGAGGTACTGGGGTAATCTCACTAGGGAGTGCCGGACAATCGGTGCTGGTCAGCTGCTGCAGCCTGACCAGCGAGAGCTGAAGCAGGG
>NW_012114500.1:8402906-8476216 GCF_000951035.1 Colobus angolensis palliatus | reverse complement strand
ACATGGCACAAGTATACATATGTAACAAACCTGCACGTTATGCACATGTACCCTAGAACTTAAAGTATAATAAAAATAAATAAATAAAATAAATAAATAAATTAAATAAATAAATAAAAAGAAAGTGGTGTGATCAGAGGCTCACAGGAACCTAACCCTGTTTTTCCTGTAGGAACAATGGTTTGGTATTTGCTAATTCAGTGTTTGCAATGAATATAGAACTTTATGTAACATGATTACTGTGAATAATGAGAATTGAGCATATCTCTTTAAGAGTGCAGTTCTAAAGGAGAATATTCAGAAGGGTATTTGCATAATTTCTTTGCTCACAGATGCTGCCTCTCACTGTCCTTACATGATCCAGATTCTCATGCTGCTCCTTCCCTCTCCCCAGGAGGATTCTCTCAGAATCCTGTCATCTCTCCAGGGTCCTTTCTCCAAGAAAGTCTATCCTTTCACCACCAAAAGTAATTTTTGTCTTCCTCTTTTTCTGGAGATGTCAGCTGCTTATGCTGCTTCAGCACCAGACCCTCTCTTTGTTTTGTTTCATTCTTTTTCGTGTACAGTAGTCTTAGGATTCTCATGAGCCTGTGAATTGCTGGAAGGAAATATAGCAGTGCTTACATTTATTGCTTCTATTTGATTTTCTATATTTTCTTCCTGTCTTCTGATTGTTCTCCTTCTGTATACAAACATGCTCTAATTTCCCTAGTATTAAAAATGTTCTGTCTATTATTGTTCTCTTTTCCTTGCTCCCAGATTTTTATTTTTGTTTATTTATTTTTGAGACGGAGTCTCACTCTGTCACCAAGGCTGGAGTGCAGTGGTCACAATCTCAGCTCACTGCAACCTCTGCCTCCTGGCTTCAAGCAATTTTCCTCTCTTAGCCTCCCAAGTAGGTGGGATTATAGGTGCCTGCCACCATGCCCGGCTAATTTTTGTATTTTTAGTAGAGACGGGGTTTCAACATGTTGGCCACACTGGTCTCAAACTGCTGATCTTAGGTGATCCACCCACCTCAGCCTCCCAAAGTGCTGGGATTACAGGTGTGAGCCACCATGCCTGGCCTTTTACTGCCAAATTTTTAAAAGAATAGTCTGTGCTTTAGCTCTATTTCCTCATTTACTACTTCTCTTTAACTCAGTCATACATGATGTTTTGCATAGTAAATGTCTAGTAATTTATTAAAAATGTAGAAATAGATACTTTTTAAATGACTAGATCCTACTTTAATTGAATTTATCTTAGAGTTAGAATATCTTGATTTGGATCTTAGTTCTGCTACTTCTTAATTACATTACTTGGTAAGGCCACCTGAGAAGTTGGTCTCTTTGGAGGAATATTATTTATCTATAAGGCTATTATAATTACTGAATTTTAAAAAAATGTGTGTTTATTTGTTTAATGTATTTGTTACATTTTTAGTATTGATGTTGGGATAGGCATTTAAGCAAATCTATAACTCACCTACATGCATGATTTTGCCTTAATCAGTTTAAAGCTTTCTCTTAAATGAGAGATTTGAAATTCGTGATTTCTGTGGCTCTTGTCAGTTCCGAGTTTTATTTTTTGCCCTTTTTATTTTTTTAAAGGAAAAATTGAGGCTTCAGAAATTGTCCAGTCTCTCCAGACACTGGGTCTGACTATTTCTGAACAACAAGCAGAGTTGATTCTTCAAAGGTAAGCTCTTCATGTTGGTCAACAATTGACTTTCACTTTAATATCCTGCATTAGAACTCTGTGTTTGTAAGTGTGGCTTTAAAACACCTCCCTAGTCTTCATTACATATATCCAAGATCTTTTTGTCTTTTTTCCTCCCATTTATGGTAACTTTTTTTTTTTTTTTTTTTGAGATGGAGTCTCTCTCTGGTTGCCCAGCTGGAGTGCAGTGGCGTGATCTCAGCTCACTGCAACCTCCGCCTCCCAGGTTCCAGTAATTTTCCTGCCTCAGCCTTCCAAGTAGTTGGGACTACAGGCACGTGCCACCACACCTGGCTATTTTTTTTTTTTATTTTTAGTAGAGACGGTTTCACCATATTGGCCAGGCTCATCTCGAACTCCTGACATCAGATGATCCACCCGCCGTGGACTCCCAAAGTGCTGGGATTACAAGAGTGAGCCACTGCGCCCAGCCGGCAGCTTTACTGAGTTGTAATTCACATACCATAAATTCACTTTTCTAAAATATACAATTCAGTGATTTAAAACATTTTTTTATTTTTAAATTGACAATTATATGTGTTTATTATATACAACATGATGTTTTGAAGTATATATACGTTGTGGAGTGACTAAGTCTAGCTAATTAACATGATACATCTCATACTTAATGATTTCTGTGGTGAGAACACTTTACATCCATTCTCTTAGTGTTTTTCAAGAATATATTATTATTATTATTAATTATAGTCTTCATGTTGTACAGTGGAGCTCTTGAGCTTATTCCTCGTGTCAAGCTGAAATTGTGTGTCCTCTAACACAAACCATACCCCACTCCCAAAGTATTCTGCTCTCTGCTTCTATGAGATTAACTTTTTCTGATTCCACATGAGTGAGATCATGCAGTATTTGTCTTTACCTGGCTTATTTCATTCATGTTGTTACAAATAACAGGATTTCCTTCTTTTTTATGGCCGAACAGTTTTCTCTTGTGTATGTGTAGCACATTTTCTCTGTTCATGCATTGGTGGACACTTAGGTTGATTCCGGATCTTGGCTATTATGAATAGTGCTGTAATGAACATGGGAATGCACATGGCTCTTTGATATATTGATTTCATTTTATATATGTATATATATGTATACACACACACATACATACAGTGGTGGTATTGTAGGATCATATGGTAGTTCTGTATTTAATTTTTAAAGGAACTCCATACTGCTTTTCATAATGGCTGTATTAATTTACCTCCTCACCAACAGGGTGCACAAGTGCCCTTTTCTCTACATACTTGCCAACACTTGTTATCTTTTGTCTCTTTGGTAATCGTCATTCTAAGTGTAATATGAGGTGATATCTCATTGTGGTTTTTATTTGCATTTTATTTTTTTCTTTTTTGAGACGGAGTCTCGCTCTGTTGCCCAGGCTGGAGTGCAGTGGCGCGATCTCCACTCACTGCAAGCTCTGCCTCCCAGGTTCACGCCATTCTCCTGCCTCAACCTCCCGTGTAGCTGGGACTACAGGTGCCTGCCACCGCACCCGGCTAATTTTTTTTGTATTTTTAGTAGAGATGGCGTTTCACCGTGTTAGTCAGGATGGTCTCGATCTCCTGACCTCGTGATCTGCCCGTCTCAGCCTCCCAGAGTGCTGGGATTACAGGCATGAGCCACTGCACCCGGCCTTTATTTGCATTTCTATGGTAATTAGTGATATTGAGCTTTTTTTTTTTTCTTGTATTTTTTGGCCATTTGTATGTCTTTGAAAGATGTCTATTGGGGTTTTTTGGTTGTTTATTTGAGGTTTTTTGTTTTTATGTAGGCATTTACTGCCATAAATTTGCTCTTAAAACTGCTTTTGCTGTATTCCATGGGTTTTGGTAGGCTGTGTTTCCATTTTTTTTCATCTCAGGAAATTTTTGAATTTTGCTTTCAGTTTCTTCATTGACCCACTGATCATTCAGGAGCATGTTGTTCAATTTCCATGTATTTGTGGATTTGCTGAAGCACCTCTGTTACTGATTTCTAATTTTTTATTATTGTAGTCAGAAAAGAAACTTGATATGATTTCCTTCTGCTTAAATTTGTTAAGACTTGTTTAGTGGCCTAACATATGATATCCCCTGGTGCACCTTGGTGCATGTTCCATGTACAGTTGAGAAAAATGTGTATTCTCTTGCCATTAGGTGAAATGTTTTATGTCTGATCTGTCCATTTGTTCTAGAGTATAGTTTAAATCTGATGTTTCTTACTGATTTTCTGTTGAAGTGATTTGTCCATTGCTGAAGGTAGTGTGTTGAAGTCCCCTACTATTGCTGTATTGCAGTCTATCTTTGTTGTTGTTGTTGTTTTTGAGATGGAGTCTCCTCTGTTGCCAGGCTGGAGTGCAGTGGCAGGGTCTCGGCTCACTGCAGCCTCTGCCTCCCGATTCAAGTGATTCTCCTGCCACAGCCTCCTGAGTAGCTGGGGCTACAGGCACCTGCCATCACTCCCAGCTAATTTTTGTATTTTTAGTAAAAACAAGGTTTCACCATGTTGGCCAGGATGGTCTTGATCTCTTGACTTCATGATCCACCCGCCTTGGCCTCCCAAAGTGCTGGGATTACAGACATGAGTCACCGCGCCTGGCCAATGTTTGGTATTTATCTTTAGGTGCACTGATGTTGGGTTCATATATATTTATAAAAAACAATAGCCATGTAATTTATTAAGGGATATGCAATGTAAAATATATAAATTGTGACATTGAAAATTCAAAATGGGAGAACTGGAGTAAAAGTGCCTTCATATAACTTATTGTTATATCCTCTTATTGAATTGACCCTTGTATCATTATATAGGATCTTTGTTTCTCCTTTACACTTTCTGACTTAAAGTTTGTTTAATATGATATAAGTATACTCCTGCTCTCTTTTGGTTTCTGTTTCAATGGAATATCTTTTTCCATTCCTTCACCATCAGTCTGTGTGTATATTTACAGATGAAATGAGTCTGTCATGGGCAGCATATAGTTGGATCTAGTTTTTTTTATCCACTCAGACACTATGTTTTTTGATTGGATAATTTAATCCATTCATGTTCAAGGTAATTATTGATAAGTAAGGACTTTGTACTGCCATTTTGCTTATTGTTTCATGGTTCTTTTGTAGATCCTTTATTCTTTTCTTCCTCTCTTGCTGTCTTTTTTTTGTGGTGGAGTGATTTTCTCTAGTGGTATGTTTTGATTTCTTGCTTTTTGTTTTTTGTGTATCTCCTATTGGTTTTTTATTTGTGGTTACCAAAAAACATCTTAAGAGTTATAATAGTTTATTTTAACTTGATAACTTCATTTTTATTGCAAAAACCCTCCAAAACAAAAAAAAATTATACTTTTACTTAATCCCTTGGCATTTTGAATTTTTGATTTCACAGTTCACATTTTTTCATACTGTGTATCCCTTAACAAATTATTATAGCTATTATTACTTTTAATAGTTTTCTCTTTTATCTTTCCTACTACAGATATAAGTGATTTGCATACCATCATTACAGTATTAGAGTATTTTTAATTTACCTATGTACTTTCTTTTATCAGTCAGTTTTATACTTTCAGATGTTTTCGTGTTACTCATTAGTATATTTTTCTTTCAGCTTGAGGAACTCCTTTTACATTTCTTATAAAATAGGTGTGGTCATGATTAACTCCCTCAGCTGTTGTTCATCTGGGAAAGTATCTCTCCTTCATTTCTGAAGGACACTTTGCTGGGTACATTAGTCTTGGTTGGTATTTTTCTCCTTGAACACTTTGAATGTATCATCCCTTTCTCTCCTGACTTGGTAGGTCTCTGCTGACAAGTCTATTGCCAACCATATTGGGACTCTCTTATATGTTATTTGCTTCTTATCTCTTGCTGTTTTCAGGATCCTCTCATTGTTTTTAATATTTGATAGTTTGATTGTAATATGTTTTGAGGTAGTCTTGTTTGGACTGAATCTGATTAGAGACCTTTGACTTTTTCTGTATGTAGAGATTTACATCTTTCTTCAGGTTTGGAAAATTTTCTGTTACTGTTTCTTTAATTAAGCTTTTTACCCCCTTTATCTTCCTTTTCTCCTTTTTTAACTCCTGTGACTCAAAACTTTGCTGTTTTGATGCTGTTCCGTAAATCTTGTAAGCTTTCTTCATTCATTTTCATTCTTTTTTCTCCTCTGTGTATTTTCAAATAACCTTTGAGTTCGTAATTTCTTTCTTTTTCTTGACTACTTCTGCAGTTGATGCTCCCATATTGCATTTTAATTTTGTTCATTGTGTTTTTCAGCTCCATAATTTCTGTTTGGTTTTTTTCTTTTATTATTTCAATCTCTTTATTACCTTTCTAATTGTCACTGGTTATTTTCCTAATTTCATTGAATTGTTTCTTTGTGTTTTCTTGAAGTTTGCTGAGCTTTCTTAAAACAGTTATTTTGAATTCTTTGTCAGTTCATACATCTCTGTTTCTTTAGGGATGGTCATTGGTACTTTATTTTGTTTCTTTAGTGATGTCATTTGTTCCTGATTGTTGTCGATGATTGTGGCCACGTGTTTATGTTTGTGCATTAGAAGAAGTAGGCGCTTATTTCAGTCTTTGCAGACTGGCTTTGTCTGAGAATGCCCTTCAACAGTTAGCCTGTCTAGAGATTCTTTAATATTTAATTAAATATCTTTAATATTTTGAAGAACTTTCAAACTGTTTCTAAAGTGTCTGCACCATTTTATAATCTCAGCAGCAATAAATGAAGGTTTCAGTTTCTCCACAGCCATATCAATACTCATTACTATCTGTCATTTGATTTTTTGATTTTTATTTTTTGTGAAGCAAGGTCTTGCTCTGTCATCCCGTCATCCCATCTGGAATGCAGTGGTACAGTCATGGCTCACTGCAACCTCAACTTCCCTGGCTCAATTGATCCTCTCACTTCCTGAGTACCTGGGACCACAGGCATGTACCACAATGCCTGGCTAATTTTTATATTTTTGGTAGAGATGTGGTTTTGCCATGTTGCCTATTGTATTAGTCCATTCTCATGCTGCTATAAAGAACTGCCTGAGACTGGGTAATTTATAAAGGAAAGAGGTTTAATTGACTCACACTTTTGCTTGACTGGGGAGCCCTCAGGAAACTTACAAGCATTGGTGGAAGGGGAACCAAACACATCCTTCTTCACATGATGGTGGGAAGAGCAGTGCCTAGCAAAGAGGGAAGAAAACCCTTATAAAATAATCAAATCTCATGAGAACTTACTCACTATCATGAGAACATCAGAATGAGGGTAACCTCCCCCATGATTCAATTACCTCTCACTGGGTCCCTCCCATGACATATGGGGATTATTGGAACTATAATTCAAGATGAGACTTGGGTGAGGGCACAGCCAAACCATATCATTTTGCCCCTGGTCCCTCCCAAATCTCATGATCCCACATTACAAAACACAATCATGCCTCCCTACAGTCCCCCAGTATCTTAACTCATTCCAGCATTAACCTAAAAGTCCACAGGTCTCATTGGAGACAAGGTGGGCCCCTTCTGCCTATGAGCCTGTAAAATCAAAAGCAAGGTAGTTATTATACTTCCTAGATACAATGGGGGTACAGGCATTGATTAAATACACTGTTCCAAATGGGAGGAATTGGCCAAAATGAAGGGACTACAGGTCCCAAGTAAGTCCGAAATCTAGTGAGGTAGTCAAATCTTAAATCTCCAAGATGATCTCCTTTGACTCCATGTCACACATCTAGCTCACGCTAATGCAAGAAGTGGGCTCCCATGGCCTTGGGCATCTCCACTCCTGTGGCTTTGCAGGGTACAGACCTCCTTCTGGCTCTTTTCACAGGCTGGTGTTGAGTGTCTGTGGCTTTTCCAGGTGAATGGTGCAAGCTGTCAGTGGATCTACTATTCTGGGTTCTGGAGGATGGTGGCCCTCTTTTCACAGCTCCACTAGGCTGTGCTCCAGTGGGGACTCTGTGTGTAGGCTCCAACCCCACATTTCCCTTCTGCACTGCCCTAGCAGAGGTTCTCCTTGAGGGCTCCACCCCTGCAGCAAACATCTGTCTGGATATCCAGGCATTTCCATACATCCTCTGAAATCTAGGCAGAGGATCTCAAACCTTAGTTCTTGGCTTCTGTGTACCTGCAGACTCAACACCTTGTGGAAGCTGCCAAGGCTTGGGGCTTGCAGCTTCTGAAGACATTGCCTGAGCTGTATGTTGGCTTCTTTTAGCCATGGCTGGGATGCAGGGCACTAAGTCCTGAGATTACACAAATCAGCAAGGCCCTGGACCTGGCCCATGAAACCATTTTTTCCTCCTGGGCCTCTGGGCCTATGATGGGAGGGCCTTTCCTAAAGACCTCTGAAGTGCCCTGGAGGCATTTTCCCCATTGTCTTAGTGATTAACATTTCACTCTTTGTTACTTATGCAGATTTCTGCAGCTGGCTTGAATTTGTTCCTCAGAAAATAGATTTTTATTTTCTGTTACATCATCAGGGTGCAGATTTGCCAAACTTTTATCCTCTGCTTCCTGTTGAATGCTTTGCCACTTAGAAATTTCTTCTGCCTGATACCCCAAATCATCTCTGTTAGGTTCAAAGTTCCACAGATCTCTAGGGCAGGGACAAAAAGCCACCAGTCTCTTTGCTAAAGCATAACAAGAGTCACTTTTGCTCCAGTTCCCAACAAGTTCCTCATCTCCCTTTGAGATCACCTCAGCTTGGACTTCATTGTGCATATTACTATCAGCATTTTGGTCAAAGCAATTCAACAAGTCTCTGGGAAGTTACAAACTTTCCAACATCTTTCTGCCTTCTGAGCCCTCCAAATCTCTAAGAAGTTCCAAACTTTCCCACTCTTCTTCTGAACCCTCCTAACTGTTCCAACCTCTGCCTGTTACCCAGTTCCAAAGTCACTTCCACATTTTTGGGTACCCTTTTAGCAGCACCCCACTCCTGGTACCAATTTACTGTATTAGTCCTTTCTCATGCTGCTATAAAGAACTGCCTGAGAATGGGTAATTTATAAAGGAAAGGCGTTTAATTGACTCACAGTTTCGCATGGCTGGGGAGGCCTCAGGTAACTTACAGTCATAGCAGAAAGGGAAGCAAGCATGTCCTTCTCATAGTGGCAGGAAGAAGAAGTGCTGAGCAAGGAGGGAAAAGCCCCTATAAAACCATCATATCTCGTGAGAACTCACTCACTATCACGAGAACAGCAGCATGGGGTTAACCACTCCCCATAATTCAATTACCTCCCACCAGCTCTCTCCCATGACACATAGAAATTATGGGAACTACAATTCAAGATGAGATTTGGGTGGGGACACAGCCAAACCATATCATCTAGGCTGGTATTGAAATCCTGGGCTCAAGCAATCCACCCACCTTGCCCTACCAAAGTGCTGGGATTACAGGCATAAGCCACCATATCTGAACTGTCTTTTGATTTCTTTTGATTTTAACAATCCATTGGTTCTGCTTCTCTAGATAACCCTGACTAATATGTAATTGGTATGAAGTGATATCTCATTGTGGCTTTGATTTATATTTCTTTCATGGCTGTGACTTTTTTTGTACTTTTGGGATATTATTATTATTACTAGTGTTTATACTTCTTCAGTAAAAATGTTAGAAACACTTTTTAAAGGCAGTATGTGACCAGAGTTTCCTATAGTTATATAACCATCATGGACCTTCCCTCAAGTGCTTAGCCATTAGTGTTACTCATGTCACTCCAAATGTCAGCTTGTTTTCTTCCATTTCACTGTCTCTTTGTGTCCCAAACCTGAATTCATGGGAAAAACATCTGAATAGTGCTTAATATGGTTTGGGTATTTGTCCCTTCCAAATCTCATGTTGAAATGTGACCTCCAGTGTTGGAAGTAGGGACTAATTTGGTCACGAGAGTGGATCCTTCATTAATGGCTTGGTGATAAGTGAACTCTATTAGTTCATGAGAGCTGCTTGTTTATAAGAGCCTGGCACCTCATTTATCTTGTCCTTCTCTCACCATCTGGCACACTTGCTCACCTTTTGCCTTCAGTCATGAGTAAAAGCTTCCTGAGGTCTCACTAGAAACTGAGCAGATGTTGGTGCCATGCTTGTACAGTCTGTAGAACTGTGAGCCACATAAGCTTCTTTTCTTTATAAATTACTGAGTCTCAGGTGTTCATTTATAACAATGCAAAACAGACTAACACAGTGCTGATTGAAACAGCTGTGACTGGGTCATCACAGTGAGAGAGGAGTCACTGGGTTGAAATATAGCTTCCTACTTACACCTGTTCAGTAGAAGCTGTAGATATGAAGTAGCTGAAGCAGGCATTCCCTCTGAAACGGGTTTCACATACATCATAATTATCTTCTGCTCTCATTTTTCTTTTAGGCTTTCATCTCCATCTCATTTCCCATTTCCTCTCATTTTCATATCTTTAGGTTTCTTTCTCCACAATTATTCAGAACCTGGGAACCCTTCACTCCAGTTATTCTTTGTCTATGCAACTTGTTTCTCTGCTTCATGGCTCTTAGTTATTCTTTGTCTATGCAACTTGTTTCTCTGCTTCATGGCTCTTATGGTTTGTAATCATTGACTTATTTGTGTATCTCAGTGGTTAGGAGTACAGTTTGGAATTAAAACAACGCCTGGGTTGAAACTCTTAATTGTACTCTACTTACTAGCCTTGTGACTATAACAAAATCCTTAACCTCTCTTTGTCTGTAAAATGGAGAGTATAGTAAATACATGAGCTTGTTTTGAGGATTAAATGAGTTAACATGGGAAGTACTTAGAACAATGCCTGGCAAATGCTCAATGAATATTGGGTATTGCTTGCTTTTGTTTAGTGCTTGTTGTTCCCACTGAGGGCACAGACCATGTGTATCTGGTTAACAGTTCCATGTCTACCACATTATGATAACGGACTCTCAGAAAATACTAAAGAATATGTTAAAGAATGAGTAGAGGCCGGGCGCGGTGGCTCAAACCTGTAATCCCAGCACTTTGGGAGGCCGAGACGGGCAGATCAGGAGATCGAGACCATCCTGGCTAACACAGTGAAACCCCGTCTCTACTAAAAAATACAAAAAACTAGCCAGGCGAGGTGGTGGGCGCCTGTAGTCCCAGCTACTTGGGAGGCTGAGGCAGGAGAATGGCATAAACCCAGGAGGCGGGGCTTGCAGTGAGCTGAGATCCGGCCATTGCACTCCAGCCTGGGCGGCAGAACGAGACTCCGTCTCAAAAAAAAAAAAAAAAAAAAAAAAGATTTAAAGAATGAGTAGAATTATGCTACTGAAAAGGGTGAGTTGAAGGTAGGTATGGGAGAGGGCCTATACATCCTGGAAGCAGCATATATGGAGAATGGGTCACACAATGTTTCTTGGTACTCTCTAGACCATAGTGGGCCACCTCTTAGCTAGTGGTCTATGGATTATTTCAGTAGTCTGTTGGAAACAGCCATGGATGTGATAATAATGACCCATTTGTGGGTTTTAAGAAAAAGGACAACTACAATACTAGACAATAATAGTGTGCAAGTTAAGAGGGGAGGGGATGATTTGTTTTAAACTGTTCTAAAATTGTTACCTTATTTAGGATGGTGGGGTCAAACATTCACTTTAGACTTTGTTGTATGTATGTGGTAAAATTTCAAGGTAAACGATTGAAACTATAGTAATTGAGTATATGACTTCAAAACCAGGGAGGAAAGAAATGGAATAAGAAAATAAATACAAAAACATAAGATTCAAACAATCCAACGAAGAGAGGAGAGGGAAAAACATAGAAAGAAAGAGATAATTAGAAAGCAATAAGTAAGATGTGAGAAATAAATTCAAGCGCAGTAAAACTCCACTAAAATGTGCCCTGCAATAATGCTGGGGCATGATTTCCCTTCATTTCCATTCTCAAATGGGGCAGGCTAAATAAAGTTCTTAGCCTGTTTCTGTGGGGGTTTGAGGTGAGGGATGAGTAAGTTAGGAGATAATCACCTTTTGATCAGTTAGAACTTTCTCAGTTTAGTCTTCAATTAATAAAAATTAATGTAAATTTTGTCAGAAGGTAGAGATTGTCAGATGAAAGAACAAGCAAAATAAAGTCCTACTAACCAAAAAAAAAGCTGGGGTAGCTATGTTAATATCAACTATTTTAATATTAATTATTAATAATCTATTCATAATAGATTATATAGTAAAAACGTTAGTAAAAATAGAGTGTCACCATGTTTTAAAAATCAGTATGAGGATATAAAATTTTTAAGCTGGTTGATAAAATTCTGGGGATAAATTGGCAAATCCATCACAGTGGTGAGAGAGTTTAACACAGTTCTTCCTGTATTTGATAGGTCAAGCAGAGAAAAACTTTAGTGAAGACAAAAAATTTTAAATACATAAGCTTGATTTAATGGGCATGTAATAGGACCTTGCATCAAAAAATTAGAAAAAATATTTTTTCTTAGGTGCATATGGCACATGTATAAAAATTGATTTCATAGTAGGTGGTAAAGCCAGATTCAACACATTTCAAAGAACTGGTATCACAAGAACTACTTTCTCTGACCACTGTGTGTTAAAGTAGAAGTCAATTACAGACATAAATTATAAAAATGCCAATATTTTAAAATGTGATATACACTTCTCAACTTGTGGGTCAAAGGAAATCATAAGTGGATATTCAAGGACACGTTGACTTGAAAACATTAAAACTTATGGAATATTTCTAAGATGGTACTTGTAGGAATTTTATAGTCTGAAAACTTTTATTAGAAAATAATTAAGTCTGAAAACTAATGTGCTAAGTTAGGGGAGAGAAACTGGAATAATCTCAAAGAAGGTAGGAGGAAGGAGGTAATAAAGAATATATAGCAAAGATGCAGTAACAGGATCAACAAAGCCAGAAGCTGTTTGTTGGAAAAGGCAAGCCTCTGGAAAGATTGATGAAGAAAAAAGAGAAATGAGATGTAAGTAAATCATGTTCAGTTACAAAGAGACACCTAAGAGCTTTTAAAAAACTAATAAAATATTATGAATTATTAATGCCAATAAATTTGAAAACAGACAAAGTAGATGAATTTCTAGAAAAATGGAACTTACTGGGACTGAATCAAGAAGAAATAGCTGATAGTACCTAAGCAATTGAAGAGATTGGATCAGTAATTTAAAATATTCTCATAAACAAAACGTTAGCCCTAGATGGTTCTTGCAAATGATTAAAGAGCAGATGTACAAACATTTCCAGGGTGTAGAAGTACACTATCGTATCCTTTCTAGATCATTATAACTATAATACCACAAGCAGACAGTATATGAAACAGCGAAAGTATAGACCAAGATACCTATGACTTATATGTAAAATTTAAAGAAAATATTAGCAAACTGAATCAGCTGTATTAAAAAATATACCACAATCAATGCATTTATAAGAGCAACTTAACGAAATTTATTAGAAGACATTAAAGAAGACTCAGTATAGAAAAGATGTATCTTCTCTCCAAATTGGTAATAGAGATTCAATGCCATTGAAAAAAACCCGCCTGGTTTTTTTTTGAGGAACTTGTCAAGCTGAGTCTCAAATTTATATCAAAGAGCAAAGACCTAAGAATATCCAGGATATTCCTGAAGAACTGTAAGGAGCCAGGGGCCTGCCCTATCAGATACCAAGGGTTGTTACTAAGCCATAACCAAGTCAGTGCTATTTCTACAGAAACAGACAAGTTAACAAGTGGAACATAATAGAGAACCCAGAAACAGACCCATCCATATTTTGGATTTGTCACATGAAAGAAGTAGCTTCGCAAAACTTTGGGAAAAGGAGAGTGTATGCAATAGATGATGCTCATGCTCATGCAGACAAACAGGAAATTGGGATACCTGCCTCTTACCATAGACAAACATCAACCTAAACATGAAAGTTAAACTATAACAGCTTGAGGTGGTGGGGAAGAAATATCTTTATCTCAGTGTAGGGAAGAATTTATTTTAAAAACAAGATACAAAAAGCCATACACAGAAATGAAAAGACTGAATTCAACTGCATTAAAAAGATTAAATTCAGCGGCATTAAAATCAAGAGCATCTGTACTTGGACAGCATAGAGTGGAAGGTATTTCCAACAATACCTTCCAACAAAGAGAAGGTATTTGCCAACTTATAACTTGAAGGATTAGAATGAACAATATAAAGAATTACATAAATAAGAAAAAGATATACAACCTGTTAGAAAAATGGGCAAAGACATGAACAGCATATTTCACATGGAAGAAACAGCAATAGCAAATGAACATGGTAAGAGATGCTCAACATCTTTAGTGATTTGAAGGGAAATGCAAGTTATACCCACAGCAAGACTATCTTATCTAAGAAGTTTGTAAATACACTAAATGTTCTGTGGTTTTAAGCTACAGAGTTTGTAATTCATTTATTTATTCAGTAAATACTCAGTGGCAGGCACTGTTTTAGAAACCTTGGTTATAACTTTGAATGAAATAAAAAAAAAAAATCCTTGCCTTGTGCAGGCTGCTTATGTGTGGGAGGTTGGGTGGTGGCGTCAGGCAACAAACAATTACATTAAAGCAGAAAATAGTGATATAAATAAAGCTATAAATATTGCAACCCAGAGTAATACTATAAACATAAGTAGTGACTAGGACTCTCATGCAGATATACCTCTGTGCTGGGACAAGTGAAAGTTTAAGTGTAATTTCCCATGTGCAGGTCAAAATAAAAAAATGACACTAGAAAACACAATAATGAATATCTGAAAATTGCATTTTATTTGACTGCTATCCTTTTGCGTCATTTTCATACTAATTATAGAATAAAATTTGTAGGATGCACCAAAGCTTTTTTTTTAGAGACATCCATTAATTCAGTAAATAAATGAGCACCTTCTTTGTGCCAGCTGCTGTTAAGAGGTGGCCGAAAGAAGGGAATAAAACAGTCAAAATCCTGGCACATTTGGAATTTCTCTTAGGAGAAAACAGATACAAATGGCATTAATTACCAAGAAACTTGTAAAGCAAGCCAAATATTAATGATAAATATTTAAGACTACAATATGTTAATTTTAAGATTGAAAATGAGGTGCCAGGATTTCTTGAGACTCAAAGGCACAGACACTGAGAGTTTGATTTTTTACAATCACTGTTAATTTTTTAATTTTCCTAACTTGGAGGAAATTGATAACATGTTTTGAGTATATTTCAAAACTACATTCAAATGTTGCAATAGAACATTAAGAATTATCTTCATGATCCACTAAGTGCATGAAAAAATGGATAGTGAATCTATTCATTACCACCTTTCAATATTTTACCTTTCAGTTTTTGTGTTTTGTAGCTCATTGGCAGAGTCTGACAGAGTGCTGAAAGTAGTCTTTGGTGAGCTGGCTGTAATTTTGGGACCCATTTTTATCTAGATAATTAAAACTAACTAACAGGACCATAAAATGCTTGCGGCCATTTCCAACAACCTATATTTGTGGATGGGGTTTTTTAATTTAACAAGAATATTATGTTAGAAAAGAAACTGTCGTTCTGTAAAGTGGCCAGTATTGTTAGTTTTATTTATCAATTTAGTTTTGTTCTTTGATCTTTTTTTTTAAAATTTCAGCATTGATGCTGATGGGACAATGACAGTGGACTGGAATGAATGGAGAGACTACTTCTTATTTAATCCTGTTACAGACATTGAGGAAATTATCCGTTTCTGGAAACATTCTACAGTAAGTATACTTTATGTATTTATACTTATTTGGAGCTATAAACCATAGGTACAGTTATCAACCAAGAACACTCTGTAACACTTATGGGCCAGGATACCTGAGTCCCAGTAGCTTCTTAACCTGTAGAGTTCTATTTATTCTATTAGGCATAGATTTATAGAGTTATTTAAAAAGAAACAAAAAGCAAAAAACAAAAAAAAACCCTAAGACTGCGTAAATGTCCATTCTTAAAACTTGGAAGAAGTACTACCTTGATGAATAAGCTGTCTAGCTTTTATCGGCATTTAAGTATTCTGCCATAGGGAAGTGTAAAAGTTGTAGCCTTTTACATTTTTTTTTTTTTTTGAGACGGAGTCTCGCTCTGTCGCCCAGGTTGGTGCAGGGGAGCCATTTCAGTTCACTGCAAGCTCCGCCTCCCGGGTTCACGCCATTCTCCTGCCTCAGCCTCCCGAGTAGCTGGGACTACAGGCGCCCGCCACCTCGCCCGGCTAAGTTTTTGTATTTTTTAGTAGAGATGGGGTTTCACTGTGTTAGCCAGGATGGTCTCGATCTCCTGACCTCGTGATCCGCCCGTCTCGGCCTCCCAAAGTGCTGGGATTACAGGCGTATTGTCCAAATAATCTGAGCACCTCATGGTTGCTGAGGATCTGTGTCCTTGTTTGGTCAGATTGCCTAGATTTATCTCTGGCTTAAGGCACTTACAATATTCATTAAAGGGTATAGAATCTTTTTGCTTCATCTGCTTAGCATTTCATCCCAGTTTGTTTTCCACAAAACTTTCAAATTTTGATTGTTTCATTAATATTATGCATACTGATGTAAACCAAGTTCTATTATTATGTAATCTGCTCCTGAAACCATTGGGAACTCTCTGGAGGTTTTTGTTTTTGTTTTTTTTGAGACTTAGTCTCACTCTGCTGCCCAGGCTGGAGTGCAGTGGTGCGATCTCGGCTCACTGCAACCTCCGCCTCTTGGGTTCACGCCATTCTACTGCCTCAGCCTCCCGAGTAGCTGGGACTACAGGTGCCCACCACCACGCCGGGGTAATTTTTTGTATTTTTAGTACAGATGGAGTTTCAGCATGTTAGCCAGGATGGCCTCTATTGCCTGACCTCATAATCCGTTCGCCTCGGCCTCCCAAAGTGTTGGGATTACAGGCGGAGCCACCGCGCCCAGCCTTTTTCTTTTTTCTTAATGGGATTGTCTTCTACGCACTTAAGATTTTACTAAATTAAATATGCGTTAAGTGAAGTCAGGAGTTCACATTGCCACTAGTAACAATGCCTAAGCTTACATAAAGCATTTTAAAATTGTTGGTGATTAGTGCCTTCTCAGCTATGAGTATAAAATAATATACTAGTAGTTCAGTTGCCTAGATAAATTTTACACTATGTGAAGTTTTATTTACGTAATTCTTACTGTATTTTTTAAGGTAGTTGATAACAGTTGAGACTACAATCGTATCTCCATTTTATTGATGGTAAAATGAAGGAAGAGAGGGTTACTACCATAGGATAGTAAGATAGCTCCTTCCCCTTGCACTCTTACTTGTAAAAAAAATTTTATGCCAAAACAATTTAGATAATAGAATTGTAAAAATATTATTATAGAGTTGTTTCTCTCAAGCTATAGTAATGTAGAATAGGTTGAAGGGGTGATGATTTGAAACAGTACCTCTCCATTAGCTAAATTTTATGTGGAATCTATTGCATGTTTTAAATGACAAGTCAGATTTATAAAAATATTTTTATAAGCAGTAGAAAATGAGTTTAGGGGTATTCACATACACAGTTTTAATTTTTATTTACATATTTAAAACATCATGGTATAAAGTGTAATGTGGATATAAATTTGAGATAAAGGAAGTATTGTTTAAGAACTGATGAACTAATTTCTTAAAAGATGTCATCACCAATTGGTTTTCTAGCCTTATGAAAAGTGGTTGCAGTAAAAAAGATGGACTATACCTGATAAAATGCTGCCCTTTCATTCTAACCTAGACCTAGAGAAGAAAAGATACTGTGAATCTATGATGAAAGAAAGTTGTAACTGTTGGTTTTGTATATTTGTAATTACTGTTTATTTTCATTTCTTGTGAACTGATACCGTGCATTGTTCATTGTGAATAGAAGACATAATCTTTGTGCTCAAATTGGTTTTGTATAAATTCTAGGGAGTGAAGTTCATATTAACAGTAAAATAACATACGATTCTCTCTAAAACAGAAATGTCTTCTGGGATTATATATTTTTAACTAAGGGGATCTTTTTTTCATTTTAACAGGGAATTGACATAGGGGATAGCTTAACTATTCCAGATGAATTCACAGAAGATGAAAAAAAATCCGGACAATGGTGGAGGCAGCTTTTGGCAGGAGGCATTGCTGGTGCCGTCTCTCGAACAAGCACTGCCCCTTTGGACCGTCTGAAAATCATGATGCAGGTGAGCTTTATTATCGTGTGTCCAGGTTTGCCCTAAATATTCTAAAACAACGAGAAATGTGGTGCTTTGAAAAAGAACTTTTAAAATTTCTCAGTAATGATCTTTTATACCCTAAAAAATAAATCTATTTTGTTGCTGTTAACTCTGAATTCAGTCCATGTAAGTACGGTGGTGTACCAAACCTTAGATTGTTAGTACATGTATGTAATGAACTTTTAATCTTTGGCATTCTATGACTATTCAAACGTTTAATTTAAATAATATCTCTAGCTATTCTTGTAGGATTCTCCTTATTTATAGTTTCCTTCCTTTTTATATACTTTATCAAAAGTAAAGTATTTCTGAAATCTAGAATCTTAGACCAGCAATGTAATTTTAAAAATTATTCTGAAGCTGAGGTTAGCAGAAAAAGATATGGCTTTATAGACTGATTTTGTTATTTACTAGCAGTGTAGCACTGGGCTGGCCAGAGTGGAAAGAGGGAAAGGAAAATAATTAATATGTATTTGCTTATTGTGGTAAGCCAGTTAATGCTTGCAGCAGCCCAGTGAAGTAGGTATTTTATCATTCTTCCAGGGGGAATCTGAGGCCCAGAGAATTAACTTTTCCTTTACCACAAATGAGAGGGGGAATGGAGTATCTTTGCCTCCAGTGCTCTTGGTTTTCATGCTGCATGAAACCTCTGAGGTCTCATTTTCCTTCATTCTGGGATGGGGATAAGAATATCTAACAAGAATGGTTGAGAATCAAACAATATCAGGTATGTGAAAATGTCTGGTACACTGGAATAACCTGTTGGAACATAGTAGTAGTTTACAAAATATTTTTAAAACTTTGTTATACTTATGGTCAGCAGTTTTTATATTTGTCCATAGATATCTGTACAAAAAGATTTCTGACAATATTTTAAGCTAGCATTCCTTCAGAATGTACCCAAATCCTAAAATTTATTTAGGGGCAAAGCTAATGCTTTAAAGGAAAAGGAGAGGGGATTGGTGTGTGTTTTTCTTTAGGAACAGTAGTAACTTGACTTTTAGAGAACTTGAATAAGCATTTATTTTTTCCTTTGTCCTATTTTATTGTGAAGTTTATTTATTTAAAATAAAATGGATTTCTCTGGAATTTAGTTTCTGCAAATGTGAGGAGTTTCCAAAGTCAACCTTCAGGTTCAATACTTCTCTAGAAATACTCACATAACTCACTGAAAGCTTATTATCCCTGATTATGGTTTATTACAGGGAAAAGATACAGATGAAAATAGTCAAGTAAAGAAGCTCATAGAACAGAGCTTCTGTTGTCCTCTCCCTGTGGAATCTCCATGTCTTACTTTCCTGGCACTGTTGTGTGACACTAGGCACGGAATATTGCAGACCAACCAGGGAAGCTCACCTGAGCCTTTGGTGTGCAGAGTTCTTATTGGGCCCCATTTTCATACCGGCCACATTGCTGGCCTTCAGAATTCACCCCCTTCTGTGTGTGCGTGTGTGTGTGTGTGTCTGTTTAGTGGTAATCACCCCTTTTATGTGAGCTGAAACAATCAGAAGAATGATTTGTTTAATTATTTTTGGTGTATTGGATTTAATCAGTTTTTTCTGTAGGTGGTCATAAGGTATAGTATTGTTAAATGACTACCACATCTGTAGTATAAGCCAAGTAATTTATCAGTATTCACAGGATGGGTACATGTTGTAATGAATTTATTGCCTAGAGAGGCCTCAAATGCCAAAGAAGGTACAATTTTTATTTTTGGTTTCAGGCTGTATGCGTTCTAGTGTTTGTAACCCTGATATACACAATATCCAAACCATTTCAGACCCATTTACAGTTCATGTCTGTACTACTTCTTGAGGACAGGGAGTAAGATACTACTCCCTGTCCTCAAGAATATAAACAGTATTACCTGCAGTATATATAATATAATATAATAATATAATATTATTACCTGCAGTATACTTTTTTATTTCTCTTTAACTGAGCTTGTTCATGTTTCAAAGGGTGTTCCATTGCCTGATACATAATTTAGTTAATATTATCTTATGAAAGTTGTTCATAATTTTAATATTCTTCTTGTCTTCTCTCTCTGCTTTCTCACACCAAAGATACCAATTATTCTTAGTTTTAGAGTCAGAGACAGGCGTCTAAAATCATGGCAATACTCCCTGCCATCATTATGTATAATTTATTTTTTCAATCTTTCTATATTTTACTTTCAAATATATCTTCTTGCAGTTAGAAATAGTATTGAAAAAGATTGTATGGTTGCTTTATAAAAAGTAACAGTAATATGCCACCAGCATTTTATATCATTCTGCTTTTATTTTTAGGTTCATGGTTCAAAATCAGACAAAATGAACATATTTGGTGGCTTTCGACAGATGGTAAAAGAGGGAGGGATCCGCTCCCTTTGGAGGGGAAATGGTACAAACGTCATCAAAATTGCTCCTGAGACAGCTGTTAAGTTCTGGGCATATGAACAGGTAATTTTTATCACCTATGGAATTTATTAACAAAGAGGAGTTAGTAAACGGATTCAATAAAGGTTAATGTATAATGCTTTTGGGATTCTTGTTTTAATACACAATAATCTTTCACATATACTCCATAAGAAGTATCACTTATAGATTAGACTAAAGAAAATCAGAGATTTCTGATGACCAAGTTACGGGATTCTTAATTCATCATATTATTTATAAAGAAAGTTTTTTTTCTAAGTAGTTCTTAAAGGAAGGGTAGAATTTTAGTTTATTCATTCTGAATTCTGAGCAGAAGCAGCGCACTAACATAAGTTTTATGGAAGTGTCACAATCTAACCTGTGGAAGGAAAACTTACAAGTTGAAGTCCTTTGTGTAATTTGACATTGCTGTAAAATTGAGCTGAGTTTGGAGTGACAGCTCCATGAAGGCAGGGGCATGGCTTCTTCCCCATGTACTCCAGCACCTAGACAGAGCTTGGCATGTGATAAGTGCCAAGTGAGTGCTGAATGAATGAATGACTGAACAAAGGCATTTACCTCTGAATCACTTCTCTGTTGACTTTTGTTAACTTGGATTTTTTGAGCTATTGCTTCAGCCTAACTCATGTAAAGCGGAAGTACAGAGGTAAGTTTTAGAGTTTGGGTTCTCTTTGTGGTCATTGGCAGAACTGTCTAGTTGAGCAGCCACAGATTACTTTTCCCATTATTTATTCCATTGTTGTTTATCAAGGACTGTAAGGGCCTTGAAATTCAACTCCCCACCCCCATAGTTTTTGTATTATTGCATGTAGATTTTAGATTATTCTGGAGAGTGTTTTGTTCTTGAGCAACAGAATACTCTTGAGAAGATTATGGTATCCTTTTTCTTTGCCTGGGAAATAGAGAAGCAAAAAAAAAAAAAAAAAAAAAAAAGAGAATCTTGTCTCCAGGATATTAATAAGAACGTATCCTTGGAAAGGTTATTTTCCTTATGTGAAAGTTTGAAGATTCAAATCATGATTATTAAGGGCTAATGTTTGAGATACCCTTAGGTTATTCTGACTTCATACTTGGATTTTATGATAGGAAAGCCAGAGCCTAAAATAAACAAATACTCAGTGCAATTATTTCAGTATGCAAGAAGTTTAGTATTTTTGAAAGTCCATTGCCGGGCGCGGTGGCTCAAGCCTGTAATCCTAGCACTTTGGGAGGCCGAGATGGGCGGATCACAAGGTCAGGAGATCGAGACCATCCTGGCTAACACGGTGAAACCCCATCTCTACTAAAAATGCAAAAAACTAGCCGGTGACGGGTGCCTGTAGTCCCAGCTACTCTGGAGGCTGAGGCAGGAGAATGGTGTAAACCCGGGAGGCGGAGCTTGCAGTGAGCTGAGATCCGGCCACTGCACTCCAGCCCAGGTGACAGAGCAAGACTCCATCTCAAAAAAAAAAAAAAAGGAAAAAAAGAAAGTTCATAGGTATTACAAACAAATATGCATATTTTACTTATGTCGTTTGTCAGATTCTTACCTTGGATACCACCAGCAGGCGTCCTCTGCTTCTGTCCACCCAAGCTCCTTCCTAAGACCTCTTTATAGTATTGTGATTTCTGCACACTAACTTTCTTAGACATCAAGAGAAAGCTGTCTACACAGTGTGGTGTAGTGTTCTTATGGGCTCTGGGCCTATGGTGCCGCTTTCTCCTGTCCTGCTGAAGGTCCATTCATCCCTTGGGGCTCTCTAAAAGCCACCTTCCTGTGAGAAGCATATCCTAAGCATCTCAACCAAAACCAGTTCCTCCCCTGTCTCGCCTCCCTCGAGTGCTGAATTGCAGAATATCCCATTTTTCATTGGATGATGGAAAACCCATTGTTTTCTCAGTGGGTTCTAAATTACTTCAGGGTAAATAGGCTGTATATATTCTCAAATTTCCCAGAGTATGTAACTAGCTCACTTTTAGATTCAGATAGGTTTTGTTCATTGAATAGCTAGTACTTTAGGAAACTAAGAAAAAGATCTTTTCAACCTGATGTGTAGCTCTGTCAAACACATCATCAGTTTGGGGTAAAGCTGTGTTCCCTGTGGGTTGTCATTACCATAGTAGTGTCATTGTATCATTGACAGGGTGGTAGTGTGGGATAGTGTTCTCATGGTTTCAGCTGCCGTCTCTGTACTGACTGCGTTCCACTCCATTATCTTTCTCTTTATCTCAACACCGTAGATCTACCTGTGTACTGTGTGTTTCAGCATCTCTGCTTGCATGTCCTAGGAGTGCCTCACACTCAACATATCCACCATGCACGTCATCTTTCAGCTACTCCCTGTCTCCTGACCCTGCTTCAGCAACGCACACACACCCTTCCTCTTTCTATATGTCATATGGTGGGGAATGTCCTTTAGTACCTTACTCAGGAGTTAGTTCCTCCGGGAATGCTTCTGTTTTAATTTCTTTTTGTTACCGCACTTTCACACTGAATTCTGATGTTCTCTGCACTTATCTTCTTGGTGAGACTGTGAGCTTCCTTAGGCAGTAGCTACTTGTATTCCTAGCACCTTGCCCAGTGCCAGGAAACTCTTACTAAGTGAATGAAAAGACAGAACTGCCGGACTGGAATTTGAGCTCAATTTGCCTCAATCTCAAGCCATTAAGATGAAGGGGAGCTGGGCGTGGTGGCTCACGCCTCTAATCCCAGCACTTTGAGAGGTAGTTTGCTTGAGCCCAGGAGTTCAAGACCAGCCTGGGCAACATGGCAAAACCCCATTTCTACAAAAAATATAAAAATTAGTTGGGCTTCGGGGTGTGTGCCTGTACTCTGGAGGCTGAGGTGGGTGGATCACTTGAGCTCAAGAGGCAGAGGCTGCAGTGAGCTGAGATCACACCATTGCAGTCTAGCCTGGGTTCCCGCCCAGGTCTGCCTGACTCTCAATCCCATGATATTAATATCCTGGCCAGTCACTATTTTGGCTGTATTGGGGTCATATTTCCACCCTTGGTCCAGTTAGCTATGTTGGGTCACTTTAGTACTGATAGCCAGGGAGATGCTGGGCTTGATAGGTTAGTATAATTCTATGTATTACCTGCAAAAACTGTTTTTATAAATTGTTGTGTGAATATTTGTTTGTCACCTATTTATTCATTTTAGTTGCACTGGTGAAAATAAACTCATCTTTTAAAAACTGTGGGGAAACTATCCAAACACTGTGAAAACTTGATTAACCTTGTATTTTCTGTACATCTGGGGAAGAATGCTGTTATGCTGTTTCAGCAAAGGAGCAACTTGGTCCAACCTGGGAGACATCTGTGTTCTGTAGAAATCTGACTTGAAAACCACTGTCCAGTAACTGTGTGTAGTAGCATTTAAGCCTTGCTCTTCTGCTACGTATTATTCATGCAGTATATGCATTTCGAGACACATCATCCCATTTGTCAATTTATTGATTTCTAGGAGCCGATTTGTATTCTAGGATTGTCTAGTTGGCTTGGGCTGCCATAAAATACCACAGAGTGTGTGGAATCAACAGAGGAAATTCATTTCTCACAGTTTCGGAGACTAGAATGCCTAAGATCAAGGGCCAAGCCAGTTTGATTTCTAGTGAGGTACTCTTCCCAGCTTGTAGACAGCTAGTGTGTGCTCACATGGTCTTTTCTTGGTGCACATGTGAGGGGAGAGAGAGAGCGTGAGCCCTCTGGTGTCTGCTCTTATAAGAACACTGATCCTTTCATAAGGGCCCCATCCTCATGACCTCATAATCCTAATCCAGAAGCCTCATCTGCTAATACCATCACATGGGAGGTTAGGGCTTCAACATATGAGTTTGGTGGGGGCGCAGCTCAGTCCACGGCAGGTAGTAATGTGCATTTTAAAACTTATTTATACAGTACAAGAAGTTACTTACTGAAGAAGGACAAAAGATTGGAACATTTGAGAGATTTATTTCTGGTTCCATGGCTGGAGCAACTGCACAGACTTTTATATATCCAATGGAGGTGAGTACCATTGTGAAGTCTGACTGTGTGATGGTGTTCGTGTTGGTTGTCTATTGCTCTCTAACAAGTTATCCCAAAATCAACAGTTGAAAACAAGTATTTATCATCGCGGAGTTTCTGTGGGTCAGGAATCTGGGAGCAGCTTAGCTGGGTGCCACTGGCTCAGGGTTTTTCACAGCCCATAGTCAAGATGGTAGTCAGTGCTGCAGTCACCTTGAGGCTTGGCTGGGGGCGGATTCCAAGCTTATTCGTGTGGTTGCTGCCAGGCCTCACTGGCTATGGGCTGGAAACATCAGTTCCTTACTACATGAGCCTTTCTGTAGACTGCCTGAGTATCCTCAAAACACAGTAGCTGGCTTCCCTATGGTCAGTGATCCAACAGAAAGAGAGTGCCCAAGATGAAAGCTGATATCTTTTGCCTTTTCTGCTGTATTCCATTGATCATACAGACTAACCCTGGTAGAGTGTGGGAGGGGATGATATAATGATGTGAATACCAGGAGACAAATACTCATTGGGGGTCACATTAGAGGCTGGCTGCCACTGTGTTTGTGAGAAATATAATTCTCACTCCTGTCCAAAGAGTTTCTGTGTGATAAATTTAATAATAGAATCTCAGGATTTGATTATATGGTGGTATCCTAATTAGACATCCTTTCATTATTGCGTAGGTTGGCAAAACACAGACCTACGGGCTGTTTTATACAGCCCTTGAGCTAAGAATGCTTTTTTACATTTTTAAAAAGTGTGCAACACAGGATAAAGTGAGAAAGATCTAAAATCGACATGCTAAAATCACAATTAAAAGAACTAGAGAAGCAAGAGCAAACAAATTCAAAAGATAGCAGAAGACAAGAAATAACTAAGATCAGAGCAGAACTGAAGGAGATAGAGACACGAAAAACCCTTCAAAAAATCAATTAATCCAGGAGCTGGTTTTATGAAAAGATTAACAAAATAGATAGACCACTAGCCAAAATAATAAAGAAGAAAAGAGAGGAGAATCAAATGGACACAATAAAAATGATAAAGGGGACATCACCACTGATCCCATGGAAATACAAACTAACATCAGAGGATACTATAAACACCTCTATGCAAATAAACTAGAAAATCTAGAAGAAATGGATAAATTCCTGGACACATACACCTTCCCAAGACTAAACCAGAAAGAAGCAGAATCCCTGCATAGACCAATAACATGTTCTGAAATTGAGGCAGTAATTAATAGCCTACCAACCAAAAAGAGCCCAGGACCAGACACATTCACAGCTGAATTCTACCAGAGGTACAAAGAGGAGCTGATACCATTCCTTCTGAAATTATTCCAAACAATAGAAAAAGAGGGACTCCTTTCTAACTCATTTTATGAGGGCAGCATCATTCTGATACCAAAACCTGGCAGAGACACAATCAGAAAAGAAATTTTCAGGCCAATATCCCTGATGAACATCAATGTGAAAATCCTCAATAAAATACCAGCAAACTGAATTCAGCAGCACATCAAAAAGCTTATTCACCACTATCAAGTCAGCTTCATCCCTGGGATGCAAGGATGGTTCAACATGCAAATCAATATAACAGAATTCATAATAAACAGAACCAGTGACATTGATTATCTCAATAGATGCAGAAGGGCCTTCAATAAAATTCAACACCCCTTCATGCTAAAAATTCTCAATAAACTAGGTGTTGATGGAGTGTATAACAAAATAATGAGAGCTATTTATGACAGACCCACAGCCAATATCATACTGAATGGGCAAAAGCTGGAAGCATTCCCTTTCAAAACCGGCACAAGACAAGGATGCCCTCTCTCACTACTCCTATTCAACATAGTATTGGAAGTTCTGGCCAGGGCAATCAGGCAGGAGAAAGAAATAGGAAGAGAGAAAGTCAAATTGTCTCTCTTTGCAGATGACATAATTGTATATTTAGAAAACCTCCTCATCTCAGCCCCAAATCCCCTTAAGCTGATAAGCAACTTCAAGCAAAGTCTCAGGGTACAGAATCAATGTGCAAAAATAACAAGCATTCCTATACACCAATGATAGACAAACAGCCAAATCATGAGTGAACTACCATTCACAATTGCTACAAAGAGAATAAAATACCTCGGAATACAACTTACAAGGGATGTGAAGCACCTGTTCAAGGAGAACTACAAACCACTGCTCAAGGAAATAAGAGAGGACACAAACAAATGGGAAAACATTCCATGCTCATGGATAGGAAGAATCAATATCATGAAAATGGCCATACTGCCCAAAGTCGTTTATAGATTCAGTGATATCCCCATCAAGCTAACATTGACTTTCTTCACAGAATTAGAAAAAACTACTTTAAATTTTATATGAAACCAAGAAAGAGCCCATATAGCCAAGACAATCATAAGCAGAAAGAACGAAGCTGGAGGCATCACGCTACATGACTTCAAGCATACTACAAGGCTACAGTAACCAAAACAACATGGTACTGGTACCAAAACAGATATATAGACCAATGGAACAGAACAGAGGCCTCAGAAATAATGTCACACATCTACAACCATCTGATCTTTGACAAAAACAATAGGGAAAGGATTCCTTATTTAATAAATGGTGTCGGGAAAACTGGCTAGCTATATGCAGAAAACTGAAAGTGGACCCCTTCCTTACACCTTATACAAAAATTAACTCAAGATGGATTAAAGTCTTAAACATAAGACTTAAAACTATAAAAACCCTAGAAGAAAACCTAGGCAATACCATTCAGGATATAGGCATGGATAAAGACTTTTTGACTAAATCACAAAAAGCAATGGTAACAAAAGCCAAAGTTGACAAATGGGATCTAATTAAACTAAAGATCTTGTGCACAGCAAAAGAAACTATCATCAGAGTGAACCAGCAACCTACAGAATGGAAGAAAAATTTTGCAATTTATCCATTTGACAGAGGGCTAATATCCAGAATCTATAAGGAACTTAAACAAATTTACAAGAAAAAAACACCCCCATCAGAAAGTGGATGAAGGATATGAACAGACACTTCTCATAAGAAGACCTCTATGCAGCCAACAAACATATGAGAAAAGGCTCATCATCCCTGGTTGTTAGATAAATGCAAATCAAAACCACAATGACATACCATCTCACACCAGTTAGTTAAAAAGTCAGGAAACAACAGATGCTGGCAAAGATGGGGAGAAATAGGAATGCTTTTACACTGTTGGTGGGAGTGTAAATTAGTTCAACCGTTGTGGAAGACAGTGTGGCGATTCCTCAAGGATCTAGAACCAGAAATACCATTTGACCCAGCAATCCCATTACTGGTTATATATTCAAAGGATCATAAATTATTCTACTGTAAAGATGTGCACACGTATGTTTATTGCAGCACTATTCACGATAGCAAAGACTTGGAACCAACCCAAATGCCCATCAGTGATACGCTAGATAAGGAAAATGTGGCACATATACACCATGGAATACTATGCAGCCGTAAAAAAAGGATGAGTTCATGTCCTTTGTAGGGACATGGATGAGGCTGGAAGCCATCATTCTCAGCAAACTAACACAGGAACAGAAATCCAAACACCACATGTACTCACTTGTAACTGGGAGTTGAACAATGAGAACACATGGACACAGGGAAGGGAACATCACTCACTGGGGCCTGTTGGGATTGGGGACCTAGGGAAGGGATAGTATTAGGAGAAATACCTAATGTAGATGATGGGTTGATGGGTGCAGCAAACCACCATGGCACATGTACCTATGTAACAAACCTGCACGTTCTGCACATGTATCCCAGAACTTAAAGTATAATTTTTAGAAAGCAGGTAAAAACAAAAGAAAAAGAATATACAACTGAGACCTAATATTTTAGGCTTGCAATGACAAATATTTTACTATTTAGTCTTTACAGGAAAAGTTTTCCAACTACTGCTTTATAGCAAAAAATAATATTGTCGATGTGGAATTTATTGATATAGCAGAGGGTTTTTTAGTAACTGATAAGACTTAAGCAAGATAAATACAATTTTCACCAATATGTGGTATGCATGCTAATATAGCTTTTTTTCAAGCATCTTAATATGATTGTTTATATTACTCCACACACCTCTCAAAAAAAAAATCTTAATACCTATTTTTCCCCTTATATCCTCCATATCAATTAATAGTATCACCTTCCCAACTCCCCACTGCCCCATCCTGTGTTCCAAGCTAGAAACACTAGGGTTATCCTTTATACTGCCATTTCCCTCACCTTCCAGACGCAGGTGGTCACTGGTCAGTTTTGTTAAGGCATCAACACATTATCTTGCTCACTTCCTTCACCAGATCCTCCTTGCAGTAAACGGGTCTCTCTGGCTGTGGTCTTAGTCCCTCAATAGAGGTAATACATGAAGGAGAATGTATCAACAAACTGTACAGTCTTTTGAGTGACAATATGTGCTAGGTATTTGATCCGTGTAAAATTATTTCATTTGAATTCCGTGATGATAGAGTTAATATGAACAATAATATTTTGTTATTTTTTTTTATATCCAGGTTATGAAAACCAGGCTGGCTGTAGGCAAAACTGGGCAATACTCTGGAATATATGATTGTGCCAAGAAGATTTTGAAACATGAAGGCTTGGGAGCTTTTTACAAAGGTTATGTTCCCAATTTATTAGGTATCATACCTTATGCAGGCATAGATCTTGCTGTGTATGAGGTGAGTTTATGGAAATCTTTTGAATCTGAAAATGCAGTTAAATAGCTCTTGTTAGAATTGAACTTTATGTGAAGTAGACATATACCATAAAACAGTTTGTGACCAGAAGTAAATTCAAGTATATGTTATTTGAACTTTCAAGTAACTTGAGTGTGAATGTACATAGGGCCACTTTTGTATTAGATTTTCTTGGGAATTGCTTTTATTAATGAAGAGTAGACTCAAAGTTAGGTATAGTTGTTCACCTTAAAAGGTGGTTGTAGAGATTGTTTTCAGGGAAGACAAAAAAAGCAAATAAATTCCTTTGTTTTGGATTTGCAAAAATCTAACATTAAGCCAAGTGATTAATGTGACTAACATGAGTAAATACAGTTTCATTTCTTGTACTGAAGAATACAAATCTTGGATCAACCCTGTAATCTAAATCATTTAATAATTTATGAATCTCACAAACATTTATTGAGCACACACTATACAAACCTCTGGGTTAGACACTGGATCTAGGGATTCAAAGGACTCAGTGTGTGCCTTGAAGAAACTGAAGGTCTGGTGACGGAGACAAACAACCAACTAAAACCCAGTGTTGTTAGCTGTGCTGCGGTAGACATGAGCCAGGGTGCGTGTTAGGATGGGACCTAAGCTACAGCATAGAGGAAGAATGTAATGTGTAATGAAGACTGGACTTTTTTTTTTTAAGAGCTTTATTGAGATTTACTTCATATTCCTTACATTTCACTTATTTGAAGTATACAAGCAAATCGTTTTTGGCCTCTTACATATTTTTTTTTTTTTTGAGACGGAGTCTCGCTCTGTTGCGCAGGCTGGAGTGCAATGGCGTGATCTCGGCTCACTGCAAGCTCCGCCTCCCGGGTTCACACCGTTCCGAGTAATATTCCGTTATGTGTATATACCACATTTTGTTTAGTCCTTCATCTGTTGAAGAACATTTGGATTGTTTCTACTTTTTCAATATTGTGAATAATGCTGCAGTGAACATTGGCATCTGCGTATCTGTTCGAGTCTATGCCTTCAATTCCTTTGGGTATATATCTTGGTTCCAGTTTTTCCATGTCCTTACTAACACTTAATTTCCATTTTAAAAAAGCTTATTTTTATTATAGCCATCCTCTTAGATGTGAGGTGGTATCATGGTTTAGGACTTTACTTTTTGTTCTGAGTTTTTAAAAAAATTATGATTAAAAACACATAAAATAAAGTTTACAATTTTAACCATTTTTAGATATATGGTACAGTAAGTATTAGCTGTTTGTGGTTTGTTGTGCAACAGATCTGCAGAATTTTTTCACCTAGCAAAACTTAAACTCTATAGTCATTAAACAACAGCTCCCAATTTCCCCTTCACCCCAGCGCTGTGTAACCTACTTTCTCATTTTATGAGTTTGACTACATTAAATACCTTGTATAAGTGAAATCATGTGGTGTTTCTGTTTCTGTGACTGGCTTATTTCACGTAACATAATTTCCTCAAGATTCATCCATGTGATAGCAATAGCATATGACAGGATTTTTTTTGTTTTTGAGGTTGAAAAATATTTCATTGGGTATATATATCACATTTTCTTTATTTATTGTTGATGGACATTTGGGTTGTTTCTACATCTTGGCTATTGTGAATAGTGCTGCAGTGAACATGGTTGTGCAAATATTTCTTCAAGATACTGTTTTCAGTTCTTTTGACATATACTCAGAAGTGGAATTTCTGGGTCAGATGGTAATTCTATTTTTAAGTTTTTGAGGAACCTCCATGTCATTTTCCACAGTGACTAGACCTTTTTGTTTTTTGACATTTCTATCAAAGTACACCAAGATTCCAATTTGTCCACGTCCTCCCCAATACCATTAAGTGGGGTTGTGAAGTCTCCTACTATTAGTGTGTTGCTGTTTATTCCTCCCTTCAGTTCTATAAATGTTTGCTTCATATATGTAAGAATTTAATATTCGGTCCATATATAGTTATAATTATTATTTCTTCCTGGTAACGTGACCCATTTATCATGATGTAATGTCCATCTTTGTCTCTTGTGACAGTTTGCCTTAAAGTCTATTTTGTCAGATGTAATTATGGCCACCCTGCTCTCTTTGGGTTCCCGTTTTTATGGAATATCTTTTTCCATCCTTTCACTTTCAGCTTATGTGTGTCCTTAGATCTAAAGTGAGTCTCATAGATAAGGTATAGTTGATTCTCTATGTGTTATTCATTCAGCAATTTGTATCTTTTAATTGGGGGATTTAATCCATTTACATTTAAAGCAGTTAGTGATAGGGAAGGATTTGCTGTTGTCATTTGGCTAGCTGCCTTTTGTCTTTGTCCTGTAGCTTTTTTGTCTTTCCTTTCCCCTCTTCCTGGCTTCTTTTGTGTTTTGTTGATTTTTTTTTTTTTTTGTAGTGATATGTTTTGATTCCCTTCTCATTTCCCTTTTTGTGCGTTCTATAGATGCTATTTTTGTGGTTACCATTGCAGCTACATAAAACATACTAAAGTTATAGCAACTTATTTTAAACTGTTTACAACCTAACTTCAGTGGTATAGAAAACTCTGTTTCTTTACATCGTTCACCTCCTCCCCACCAACTTTATGTCTTTTGATATTGTACATCCTTACCATAGGTTTATAGTTACTTTTTATGCTTTTCTTCTTTAAATTCTGTTTAAATTTTGTTTTTGAAATATATTTTAAAGTTATTTATATACTTTCATTACAACACTATAGGATTTTATAATATTCTAAATATTGACCTTTACCATAGAGTTTCATGTTTTCATATGGTTTTGTGTTGTTATTTATCATCCTTTTGTTTCTCCTTTTAGCCTTTCTTTTAGGGCCGGTCTAGTTGTGATAAGCTGTATAAGCTTTTGTTTGTCAGGAACAGTTTTAATTTCTCCTTTTTTGAAGGACAGTTTTGCCCATACAATATTTTTGTCTGGCAGTTTTTTTAAGTTTCAAAACATAGAATATAACATTCCATTTCCTTCTAACCTGCAAGATTTCCATTGAGAAATGCACTCAATGGATTTTTTTAATCCATTGAGATAATTTTTTAATCCTGTAGGATTTAAAATTTTTAGTCTTACAGGATTAAAAAAATTAAACTAGTTATATAACAATTAACATGTATTTTATATTTAAAATAGCTTATGTTTAAAAAGTTGATCATCATATATATTTTATGCAGTTTCTCCTAATTATTGCCTTCTAATGAAATACAGAGATCTAGAGTAATAGGGGATAAAGTATGGACTTTTGATCATCACGCCTGGTTCTGAGTCCTTCTTTAAAAACTCTGGGCCTGGTGTGGTGGCTCACGCCTATAGTCTCAGCACTTTGGGAGGCCAAGGTGGGTGGATCACCTGAGGTCAGGAGTTTGAGATCAGCCTGGCCAACATGGTGAAACCCCGTCTCTACTAACAGTACCAAAATTAGCTGGGTGTGGTGGTGGACGCCTGTAATCCAAGCTACTCAGGAGGCTGAAGCAGAAGAGTCACTTGAACCTGGGAGGCAGAGGTTGCAGTGAGCTGAGATTGGGCCACTGCACTACAGCCTGGGTGACAAGAGTGAGACTCCATCTCAAAAAAACAAACAAACAGAAACTCCGCTGAGATGAATTTTCCTCATTTCAGAATAAATCAGAATAAAATCAGAATAATAGATTTATGTCAGAGTTTTTGTAAGGCCCAAATGAAATATATGTAAAGTGTAAAATGAGATACAATTAGTAGAATTATATTATTTTATTAATACTCACCATAAGAGGTGTTCTTTAGATCCTGCAGTGTTTGGTATGCAGTTCACATTTGTTTAGAAGAATGTGAGTAACCAGTGCAAAGCTCATGTGTTCTGCATCCCTAGTGGCCTCCCACCTCTCCACAGAGCCACTGCCTTCTACAGTCCCTGCAGCTTCTACAAATGTGTGGCCCCGTCCTGCAGAAATGGGGCTTGTCATGAGGCTGAGAAGAGCTGTGAAAATGTTTTCATTGAGTGAAGTTGTAGAGTTCATTAATTATTTTTCTTCTTTATTTCTCTGGCAGCTCTTGAAGTCCTATTGGCTGGATAATTTTGCAAAAGACTCTGTAAACCCTGGAGTCATGGTGTTGCTGGGATGTGGTGCCTTATCCAGCACCTGTGGTCAGCTGGCCAGCTACCCATTAGCTTTGGTGAGAACTCGCATGCAGGCTCAAGGTGAATTTTTGATTACAGAACCACACCGATAAAAGTGCTGCACCAGTAATATGCTTTTAGAACTCCAAGTTCTACTAAGATGCAGAGTGTAGTTTTAAGATGGTATTTCTCAACCTTTTTTCATTATTGCCTCCTTAAGGAATCTTTTCAGAAAATCTTTTTCTGAATGCTCCCTCGTCATGAAATTTTTATGTGACTGAAGCATTGCATATGTACTGTATGCATACATATGCCTTATACTTAAACAGAGTAAGATTTTTTTGACTGTGTTACATGCACATTTTAAGATTATAAACTTCGGTATCTGATGGATTTGGGTTCATATCCTTGCCTCAGACTTCTTGGGGTTTTTAATGGGAATGAAAATTGTGCAGTGTTGTAAGAATTACCAACAATATAAATAAAGCATCTTGGATTTGTTAAATTCTTGGTAAACGGTGGCTGGAGTCAGTTTTTAGTGTTGTGTGGACCCTGCAAGTTTTGATCTGTGATTCCTCCTCACTGTGACACTGTCTCCATGGCTGGCTTTGATTACACCGTACCGTCCTGGTTGTTCTGCCAGCCCATTGATAACTGTTACCATTTGCTCGCTTTTATTGCTGTCCCGACTCTATTAAAGTATGCATTCAAATGCCTTTCTTTTCTGTTTGATGTTTTCCCTGGTCAGTCTTATCCATTGTTTTCTTAAGTAGTACACCTTGGGCATCTACAGCTCCATTCCCAACCTCCCTTCCAAGTGCCAGCCACAGCAACCCCAGCCAAGCAGTCAGTCATTAATTGGCAAATACTCCCTGAGCCATTGTCCCATTCTAGACACTGCCAGATGCTAGGGGTAGAGCAGTCAACAAGCAGATGTGGCCCCGCCAGTGTAGAGTAGAGAAGACGTATGTCCAGCAAGTAAACAACCTGGTTAAACCAACTCCCCTTTTGTTAGGGGAGCACAGAGCAAGGAGCTATAACCTAACTTGGGAGCTGCAGAATGCTATCAGTGAAACTGAGACTAGAAAGATGAGTGGGCACAGGCCAGTGGAGTGGGAGCAGAAAACATTCCAGCTGAGGGAAAGCATGTGTGAAGACACTGAGGCAGGCACCAACATGGCGTATTGGAGGAGCTGAGAGACAGTCATGGCTGTAGAGAAAAACACAAAGTAGTGAACTACACGTTTCTTGTGTATTTTCTCATTTCACCATCATAACCATCTTGGGGATGGGAATACTAATGTTATCCCCATTTTTCAGATGAGCAGCTGGGGCAGAGAGAAATTAAGTAACTCCCACAAGATTATACCTGTGGTAAATAGTGGAATTGGAAATCAGACACATGCAGTCTGATTCCAACCCTCCTGTCTGCCAGCTCCGATCCAGACCTTTGCATGGCTGATATGGCTGGTAGATTGCCTGTGGCTGATAGATTGTCATTTCTGACCTCAAAGTCTGATCATTTTCCATCTGTTCAGACATCTTTGCAACTTTTCAGTATCATTTCCAAAGTTCTTAATGGGAATTTCAAAGCCTTTAATAATCTGGCCCCACTTTATTCACTATCTGTGTAATAACCACATACGACAGTCAGCTGCATCTCCATAGCACATGGTGCTCCTCCCGTTGTCTGGGTTGTGCCAGCAACACTGGATTTCGCTTTCTCTTGTTGCTTGTTGAGGTCATGTCCAAGGCCCAGGTCCTTGTGCTTTCTCCAAGCTTCGCAGAGCTTCTTCCATACTCCCCTTACATCCTGAGATTTAACTGTTCTCTCTTCAGCGCTTGTCTGGTAAGAAGGAGACAGCAGCAGTGTGGGTGGTGGAAAGTATACCAGCTTTGGAGTCAGACCATTGGATCTCAGCCCTAACATTTTTCTACTTAGGATTTTTAGAACAAATTTCTCCATCTTTCTAAGCCTTCAATTGCTCACTTATAAAATTCATATAATATTTATCTTGCAGGATTGGTATGGAAGCTAATTAACCCAGTATTTAGAACATAGTAATTAATAAATAACTATTATTACCATCATTTTTATAGTTAGGACACGCACTGTTAGATGCCATACAAAGAGGATCATAAAAGGGATATTGTCTTGGGCTCCTTGGAATAAATGTTATCCTTTTACTATATTCTAGAATATCATTCTGAATCATAATTGTTGTAATAATAATGAAATATGCTTGAATATTAAATTACTCTCTTCTTTTATTTTTTTTTAGCCATGTTAGAAGGCTCCCCACAGCTGAACATGGTTGGCCTCTTTCGACGAATCATTTCCAAAGAAGGAATACCAGGACTTTACAGAGGCATCACCCCAAACTTCATGAAGGTGCTCCCTGCTGTAGGCATCAGTTATGTAGTTTATGAAAATATGAAGCAAACTTTAGGAGTAACCCAGAAATGATGTTGCATTTTTTGCTTTAGCGTGATAATTGAAACTTTCAACAATCTCTGGAGTGACTTTTTCTCCTCGAACTGAAACAAGTCTATGGCAAAAGAAGCTTTTTTTTCACAAAAGGGAAGACGATAACAATGGTCGCTTCAAACTTTTGGGCTTAATTATATATACACAGAAATGGTAAAAATCATAGTTTTAATGTGTTTTGAAAAGGCCACACAATTATACTTTGTCATTTCTTAATAATCCTGCAAATCTCTGCCCTGAATCCGAAATCTGAAAATGTACTTGTCTGAACAAAATTTGTTTTGTGTGGTAGAGTTATAAATCATTAATCTTTATTTTGGGTGGTTCATGTTTATGCCAGTTCCTTTATACTTAAATGTCTTGTTTTATATATTTTGAATGTCTTTATAGATTTCTTTAAATTTTCTTGTAGAAGAACCATTAATAGAAAATCATTACATTTAAAATATACCTTACAGCAAAAGCATCCAAAGAAGTGTAGGGTTTATGTCCTTATTTTTCTCTCAGGTGAATAGGAGTGAACACAGTGGTAGAATTTCTAAAGAGAAGTGATGGAATTATATTTATTTCAGTGGGCACTTTTCCATTTTACATGTACCATTGTTTGGTTCCTGGAGTTATACACTAATTTTCAGTGTATTACTGTTAAATTATCAATACAAGACAACTTATTTGAAAGATTCTGTTTATTCTGCCATTGCTTTGAAAAGCAGCAAGAAATGAAATCCTTTGACTTGTATCAGCTTCTGAAGAGCATCTTTGTTTTCCTTTGTCCTTTGTTTCCTACATTTTGAATCAGATTCCATTTTAATCAGGAAGACTTCTTGGGACCATTCTTAGTAACCTGAAATTTCTTTTTTAATTGCATGAAGTGGGTTGATCGTGAGCAAATGACGTGCTTATTTCTCCCTGACTGTTGAATATCTTTGAACTTACTGTTCTCAATTTGGGCAACACAAAGGTGAGAGATACATATTAATAGTAGTATGTATTACTCTTATACATTAGATACCTATATTTAAATGAAAGGCCCAATTTGTAAACATATGCATTCATATTTTCTCTTGCCCCAAGTTTTAGGAACATGTTATGATATAGGAGACTTAATTTATAATAATGAGAGCATTTTTTTTTATTTTACTAAAACCATTTTTGTAGTCAACTATCTTTTCTTATTTGTGTGATTAGAACATAGAAAAATATTTACTAGTTGAAGTTATTATCAGTTTTTAATTTAGTTCTTAAACTCATTTGACTTCTAATAATTTCTGTTATAAATCGCCAGCATTTTAATGAAAATCTAATGATGTAATAGGCATTTTCTTTATTTGAACCTACCTCTTTTATTTTCTGAACCAAAGAGAAAGATGGACTGGTGTTTGTGAAACATTTTTAAAAATGTAATTTCATTTATATTAGTTATGTTTGATAAATATCTTAGTATTTTTATAATATGATAAGCCTGGGATTCTACTTTAAGGGTTATTTGTACTTTTGAGTAATATATAAAGTGACAATATTAAGGTACATGATCAGCTCTTTCTAATTTTACTCATAAAAATTATGGAAATGAATAATTTTGCTAACTTTTGAAATTTCAAACTTCTGGAAAATATGAAAATATTCATTGTTCATTATGAATTTAAATTGTTCCCTATTTAACATTTGTAAGGCATGAATGTGATTTGTCTGTACATCTTGTATCTTTTCCAAAAAATAATTCTGTATCTTTTGGATAAAAGCCGAGAGTTGAAGATAGTATATTTCTGGCAGTACTGAATATTTACTTACAGTTTCTATCAAAAATATATATTTGTTTCTAAAATTACTTGTTTTCCAGTTTTTATTTTTTTAGAGAAAATTCTTAAGTCTCAGTTTCCTAATTAAAAAAAGAATTGTAAATAAAGCAAAAAGTGTGTCCTACAGCTTAGCCAGCTTAGATGTTTGGCACCAGTTTGAATCATGCTTTTTGCATCTGGCTCCATGTAGTCTTTCCAAACATTTTGGCCCTTCCTGAGCAGCCTTTGTAGATATTATCTGTATGATGCATTTTGACACAAAATGATATTTTTTGTGATATCAAAATTCCACATTTACCAACTAGAGTTACAGCCCTGGGGTTCACAGCACCAAGGGGGACCCAGAGCTACAGGATTGGCCTGGCTCGTCTTGCCATGGAGTATCAGTTTGTCTTGAAATTGTGGGGAAAAAAATCTAAGTTGAATTCACTGTTAAGTAATTTTGTAAAATTTTATAATGCAGATTACAAATGCAAAATTTGACTTAAAAATTAAAACATAAGACTGCAGAGAAATTCTGCATTTCAACTCCAATACCACCCAGGCTTCAGAAATAACTTATCAGTTATTTCTGTAAGCTTCTCGCTTACCTGACTACCTGACAGGTAAGATGGCTGTAGCAGACACTGGCAGTTCCCTGCCCACATACCTGTCCCTATCCACAGCTGCACAGGGCAGCTCTGTGTGCAATTGCCAGCATCTGCTTCTCTGTTCTCAGGGAACCTTTGTTAGAAAAATGCTGCCATATTTGTTTCTTGCCTATTAGTCTTGTCTCCCAGTCAAGAGAATAAATTTATGCAAGCAGAGATTGTACTTTACAGTGTTTTGACTTTGAGCTTGACATTAGGTTGCATTTGTAAAAGTGTGGCATGGCTTCCTCATCCCCCAATAGGAACTTTGCCAGCCCTTTTGTTCTTGTGGAATGTCCTTTTTTGAGAAGAGCACCAAAGGAGTAACAATATTATGGAGGGAGCAACCCTCCTTTGCCATATCCTCTCCCTGGGAGCCACGTGGAGCAGTCTGAAGTCATTTAGGCCACTCTCTGGGAGAGCACGTCCTGTGGTGTTCTCCCAGCCCAGCCCCTTCCACTGTGCTCAAGTTCAAGCTGACCAGCTCTCTGATCACAGTGTAAATGAAGATGATTGTCAGTGGGCCCCAGAGCCCTATACCCAGACACTCAGCCACAGCCACTAACCCCAGGCCACTTCAGCATTTATTTACCAGCGTTCACTCACTCATTTGTTCTTGCAGTGAGCATTTATTAGGCACCTGTTATGGCTTGGCTTTATCCCCATCCAAATCTCATTTTGCATTGTAACTCCCACAATTCCCACATATCGGGGAAGGAAATGGTGGGAAGTGAATGAATTATGGGGGTGGGTCTTTCCTGCACTGTTCTCATGATAGTGATTGAGTCTCATGAGATCTGATGGTTTTAAAAACAGGAGTTTCCCTGCACAAACTCTCTCTCTCTTTTTCTGCTGCCATCCATGTAAGATGTGACTTGCTCCTCCTTGCCTTCCACCATGATTATGGGGCTTCCCCAGCTACATGGAACTGTAAGTCCAATTACACCTTTTTTTGTAAATTGCTCAGTCTTGGGTATGTCTTTATCAGCAATGTGAAAATGGACTAATACACTAAATTGGTAACCGTAGAATGGGGCATTGCTGAAAAGATACCTGAAACTGTGGAAGTAACTTTGGAACTGGGTAAGAGGCAGAGATTGGAACAGATTGGAGGACTCAGAAGAAGGCAAGAACATGTGGGAAAGTTTTGAACTTCCTAGACACTTGTCGAATGGCTTTGCCTAAAATACTGATAGCAATATGAACAATAAAATCCAGGCTGAAGTGATTTAGGATGGAGATGAGGAACTTCTTGGGAACTGGAGCAAAGGTGACTCTTGTTATGTTTTAGCAAACAGACTGGGGACATTTTGCCCCTGCCCTAGAGATTTGTGGAACTTTAAACTTGAGAGAGAGAATTTAGTGTATCTGGCAAAGAAATTTCTAAGCAGCAAAGCCTGCAAGAGGTGACTTGGGTACTGTTAAAGGCATTCAGTTTTATAAGGGAAGCAGAGCATAAAAGTTTGGAAAATTTATAGTCTGACTATGAGACAGAAAAGAAAAACGCATTTTCTGGGGAGAAATTCAAACTGGCTGTAGAAATTTGCATAGGTAGCAAGGAGCAGTTACTGTTAATCCCCAAGACCGTGGAGAAAATGTCTCCAGGCCATGTCAGAGACTTTCATGGTAGCCCCTCCCATCACAGTCCCGGAGGCCCAGGAGCAAAAAGTGGTTTTGTGGGCGGGGTCCAGGATCCCTGTGCTGTGTGCAGCCTAGGGACTTGGTGCCCTGTGTCCTTGCTGTGGCTGAAAAGAGTCAATGTACAGCTTGGGCTGTGGCTTCAGAGGGTGGAATCCCAAGTCTTGGCAGCTTCCATGTGGTGTCGAGCCTGTGGGTGCAAAGATGTCAAGCACTGAGGTTTGAGAACCTTCACTTAGATTTCAGATGTATGGAAACACCTGGATGCCCAGGGAAGAGTTTGCTGGAGGGGCTGGACCCTCATGGAGACCCTCTGCTAGGGTGGTGTAGAAGGGAAATGTGGGATTGGAGCCCCCGCACAGAGTCCCTACTAGGGCACTGCCCAGTGGAGCTGTGAGAAGAGGGCCACCGTTCTCCAGACCCCAGAATGGTAGATCCACAGACAACTTGTACTGTGTACCTGCAAAAGCTGCAGACACTCACTCAACACCAGCCCATGAAAGCAACCGGGAGAAAGGCTGTACCCTGCAAAGCCACAGGGGCAAAGCTGCCCAAGATCAAGGGAACCCGCCTCTTACATCAGTGTAACCTGGATGTGAGACCTGGAGTCAAAGGAGATCATTTTGTAGCTTTAAAGTTTGACTGCCCTGCTGGATTTCAGACTTGCATGGGCTCTGTACCTCCTTGTTTTTGGCCAATTTCTCCCATTTGGAATGACTGTATTTACCCAATACCTGTACCCCCATTGTTTCTAGGAAGTAACTGCTTGATTTTGATTTTACAGGCTCATAGGTGGAAGGGACTTGCTTTGTCTCATAAGAGACTTTGGACTGTGGACTTTTGGGTTAATGACGGAATGAGTTAAGACTTTGGGATACTGTTGGAGGCATGACTGGTTTTGAAATGTGAGGACATGAGATTTGGAGGAGCCAGGGTGGAATGACGTGGTTTGGCTGTGTCCCCACCAAAATCTCGACTTGAATTTTATCTCCCAGAATTCCCACATGTTGTGGGAGGTACTCAGGGGGAGGTAATTGAATCATGGGAGCTGGTCTTCCCTATGCTATTCTCGTGATAGTGAATAAGTCTCACGAGATCTGATGGGTTTATCAAGGGTTTCCACTTTTGATTCTTCCTCATTTTCTCTTGCCACTGCCATATAAGAAGTACCTTTCACCTCCCACCATGATTTTGAGGCCTCCTCTGCTATGTGGAACTGTAAGTCCAATGAAACCTCTTTTTCTTCCCAGTCTCAGGTATGTCTATCAGCGCAAAAATGGACTAATACGGCACCCAATGTGGACTGAGGTCACAACATGGAACAAAAGACTCACTACTTCTTGTCTAGTGGGGAGAGACAGATGATAAACTATTAATAAGTAAAATATGTAGTGTGTCAGATGGTGCTAAGTGCAGAAGGGAGAGCTGGGGCTGTGGCCAGGGCTGCAGTTTTACAGAGATAGATAGAGAAGGCCTTATTGAGGAGGTGCTGTTTGAAGGTGGTGCAGGAATGTGCTATATTGAGTGTGGGAAGAGCATGCAGGCAGCAGAGGGAAGCAGGTGCAGTGGCCACAGGAGGGAGGAAACTGCGGGAGGCCCGTGTGGCTGCAGGGGAGGAAAGCCCAGGGAGGCAGCAATCCAGGAAGCAGAGGGGACTCTGAGGGAGCCACATCATCATGCGTTTCTCCATTTCTTGCTTTCTAGTGCTGCAATAGCAGCAGTTTCTTGAGGGTGCTCCCTAAATAAGATTCAAATGTCTCTCCTCAGGGGGTAGAGGACACTTGGGGTAGTATCATTGGAAATGATGGAAAATGCCTCAGTTTCTGGGAAGATTCGTGTCCATCACAGGCAGAATAGCTTACTGCTACCTGGACACATGGGCCCATTCCCTGGGTAGCATGTCTATTGGCTTCTGTGTGCTTCTCCTCCTCCAGGGAGAATTGTAATTTTTAAACAGAGAATTAACTTAGAAACCTTAAAATCTTTCTAGATATTTTCCAAGAATTACAGAGGATTCTAATCTTAGCAAACTAACAAGGCTACCACTATCCTCACTTCCTTCTCCGATCACCTTGTACCTGCCCAGGGTTGGTTGGTTTGTTTGTTTTTAATTTACACAAGTTTGACAATGTTGGAAACAATCCTTTTATTGGATTTTTTGTTTTGTGTTCATTGATACTGCCCTGTTTTAAATTAACTTCCACAAAGTCAAGATAACCATAACAAACAAGTGATTTGTATTTTGTTACCCCAGAAAGATAGGCTGGTTTGTCCAGGGATTTTAAAGCTTTCTAGAGTACCCTTCGAACCTAAGCTTATCCACAGACTCCCTGTTTTCCCTAGTCAGCGTGAGTTTACACTCATCTCATTACACTGGTTCCACCGCACAATCTCAGCCACGGGCTCAGGAGGAAGTGGCCTGAATCCCAGCACCTGTAATCAGTGCCTTCTGTAGCTATGCATCACCCAGCCAGTCTTTGCCATAGTGCTGGGGGTCCCCACATTAATCTTCGTGCAGCGAATGGGATGGTAAAAATGCGGTATTTCCTTATTTTATTTAAATCAACTGAAGTCCAGCTCCTTAACCACTCAGTGTTGTGCCAGTGATCTAGGATGTGGGCCCCTTTGGACACTGGCCATGGTCTACACCGCTCACGGCTGAGGCGCCCTTTGTTCTAGCCTGCGTGGTCCCTTGGTTCCAGCAGTTGTGCCATGCTTGGGATGGGAGCAGTTGGGAAGACATGGAGCATCTGTGTCTAGGGTCTGGCCTTTTCATTTTGAAAGGGTGACGTGTAGAATGTGGATCTCCCTTAGTCTTGGGACCCACTAACCTTTGTCTTCTTCCAAACCTCTGACCCACCTCTTTTTCTCTCTGCTCTTAAAATTATGCCTCTCCTCTTCCCTCTGAGGCTCCTGTCATCCTCTCTGCAGGTAGCTTCAGTGTTTGCAAAAGACAGAAGAGCCTTTGATCAAAAGTGACTTCTGATTTCTACTTTAAAAAATCACCAAGGGGAGGAAATGCTAAAGACCTGACTCCTGCCCTGAAATGAGACAAAAGGGAAAATATAGGGAAATAAATACAAATTAGTATTTTACTCTGTTGTCTTGCTACAGGCTGTCAAATTGCCTCCTGTCTCCTGGTACTCTGTCTCACGAGTAAGCCTTGTGCCTTACAGCAGTACGCTCTGCACATAAAAGGAGATGATTGTTTTGTTTGTTTTAACATAAACAGATTATTATACCTATTGAATCTCCAAGTTCCCACACTATATTGATATGTGGCAATGCAGTTTCACAACCAGACAGTTCAATAAATGGTGTCCAGGTTGAAGGGTCAACTATGTAATTAAAATTCAACACTTTTCAATGGCCTGGGGAGGAGATGAGAAGTATGGGAGAGGGTACAATTAGTTGGAATGCTGAAAAGAATGATAAGGTGAGATTCCCTCTCTGCAGGGAGTCTAGAGCTGTTTCTAAATCTCTTTTGTTTTTGGATGTGTTAGTGAATATGAGTGCAAGCTCTCAGAAGACAAGGCTGATAAAGTTGCAAGTGTAGAATTAGAGGTGAAACTGATGAGTCGGGTGCTTGAGTTTCTAAGTAGAAGAATCTGGTGGAATTCTTCTACCAGAAGATGAGGAACATGGTTTAAAGCCCATCCTTTAGTGATCTTTGTTTTTGTCCTGATTTTATTCCCTTCCTGCTTTACTCTTTGTAAAGATGTTGCCCCTTAAGATGTATGGGGAAATGTTCTATAAGGTAATAAAGCTATATTAAGGTGAACAAAAAGTAAATGAATGAAGACTTTTGCTGGAGTTTGAAAAGTTAGCTATTTTATAGGTAAGTTTTCTTTGACTAGTAGAAATGTATGACTATTGTTTTAGGGAATTCCAACAGAGATTGTGGGAGACTTTCTTTACTTTGCCAAGCCTTAATAATTCACTTACTCTTTTTATAAGGCAGTGAGAGACATTCCATTGGTCAAACGGGTTGTTTGACAATATTCTTTCTATTTTATTCACATAGCATTAACTAATAATCTTTCTATTTTATTCATGGTACCATTAACATCATCAACACTTTATTGAGTGTAATTGGATTTATTATAGTTGATCACAATAAACTGCACATGTTTAAATTATATAATTTCATAAGTTTTGACATATGTATATACCCATGAACACAAGATGGTAAACATACCAGTTTCTCAGTACATTAGGAAACCACCGATTGCTTTTTTTTGTGGGCAGGGGATACAGAATCTCGCCCTGTCTCCCAGGCTGGAGTGCGGTGGTGCGATCTTGGCTCACTGCAACCTCGGCCTCCTGGGTTCAAGTGATTCTTCTGTCTCAGCCTCCTGAGTAGCCGGGACTACAGGAGCGTGCCACCATGCCTGGCTAATTTTTGTATTTTTAGTAGAGACATGGTTTCACCATGTTGGCCAGGCTGGTCTTGAACTCCTGACTCCGTGGTCCGCCTGCCTCAGCCTCCCAAAGTGCTGGGATTACAGGTGTGAGCCACTGTGCCCTGCCTGATTGCTTTCTATCACTGTAGATTCATTTGTATTTTGTAGAATTTTATATAAATGTCTAGCTTTTCACTCTGCAAAGTTAATCCGAGTTATCTGTTGTTGCATGTCTCAATAATTCATTCTTTGTTTTGCAGAGTAGAATTCTCTTGTAGGAATATTCCACCGTATGAGGCAAGGCCCTACACAGAAACTCTATATAGAAAGGGTCTCCATGGGGCCGGGCGCGGTGGCTCACACCTGTAATCCCAGCACTTTGGGAGGCCGAGGTGGGCGGATCACAAGGTCAGGAGATGGAGACCATCCTGGCCAACATGGTGAAACCCCATTTCCACTAAAAACACAAAAATTAGCTGGACATGGTGGCACACGCCTATAATCCCAGCTACTGGGAGGCTGAAGCATGACAGTCGCTTGAACCCAGGAGGTGGAGGTTGCAGTGAGCTGAGATTGCGCCACTGCACTCCAGCTTGGGCAACACAGCGAGATTCCATTTCAAAAATAAAAAATAAAATAAAAAAAGAAAGGGTCTCCATGGAACACTTGATCCCTCATTGGCAGAAGAGGTCAAGGAGAAACACCAATGTGAAACAAGGGCAAAAGGTGAAAGAAGTTTAAAAGGCAGTTAATAACTTCAGGAAAAATTAAAAAGCTCTAATATAAAAGAAATGTGGCAAGGCATGGTGGCTCATGCCTGTATAATCCCAGCACTTTGAGAAGCTTAAGTGGGCAGATCGCTTGAGGCTAGGAGTTTGAGACCAGCCTGGGCAACATGGTGAAACCCCATCTGTACAAAAAATACAAAAATTAGCTGGGCATGGTGGCCTGTGCTTGTAGTCCCAGCTATTGAGTGGAGGGCAGCTAAGGTGGGAGGACTGCTTGAGCCTGGAAGGTCAGGCTGCAAGCGAGCTGTGATTGTGCCGCTGCACTCCAGCCTGGGCAACAGACTGAGAAGACCCTGTCAAAAAAAAAAAAAAAAAAAAGAAGAAAAGAAAAGAAAGAAAGAAAGAAAAAAGAAATATAATTATAGTGAACACTAGCTCGGCAGTGAAAAATACTGCAAAGTCACATCATCAATGTGCTTTCAAAATCAAACTGTAGGCCTAAATATAGCTATAGAAGAATGTAAACGTGGAAGCAACAAATGTAATCACAAGCTGAGCAGTAGGAGAGAGGATGTGGGGCGAAAAGGGAAGGGTGAGGAAGGTAGGGGTGTGCAAGCCTCTCGCTTACCTGGGTAACCGACAGGTGAGATGGCTGTAGCAGACACTGGCAGTTCCCTGCCAACACACCTGTCTCTGACCACGGCTGCACAAGGCAGCTCTGTGTGCCGTTGCCAGCATGTGCTTTGGGGTTCCTCTTGATACTGGAGTTTGTTGCTGCCCATGTGACAGGAGCAGCTCTAAACTAGTGGTTGTGAGCTCTGTTTCGCACTGGCTCCCATTTCTACACTGGGTCTGGCACAGGTGCCTATGGTGGCAGCTGGTTTGATGATGTGCCCTTTACTGGTGGCCTTCCCCTCATCTTACTTTTGCATCCTTCCTCCAATCGTCCATTTCAGGGTCTGCCTTTGAAAGAACCCAAACTAAGGCAGTCAGTCCACCACAGACAGACATGGAAATAGCAGCAGAGCATTTTATTTAGAGATTATGGAGGAAAACACCAAAAGAAGCAACTAACAGAACTACAGGAAGGGGCGGAAGAAGAGACCATGCTTTTAAATATATGCACGGCATGTACTACTTTAATATAATTAAAAACAATCACTTAAAACAGAAAGCAAACTGAAACAGTGTAACAGTGAAATCAAAAGCAGAGAGCACGAATATATCTGAGCGACCTGGCCTGAGGTCTACCCCCCGATCCTCCTTAATGTTGTTACCTGAGTATGTCAATCATTGTCAAAAGACAAGCATAAACTGAAATCGGTTATTGTATGGATCTCAAAAGATGGAAAATATCCTCTGTACAGCAATTTTAAAAGTATAACGTTAATCACTGTGTTAGGCAGGGATTAAGTATACTTCCCACTCTGTGTTTTTGCCATTGTATAGGAAAAATCATGCAGAATACATTAATAATCACTGTAGAAATGAGATGAGATTTATTAACTAAAACGCTTAACACTTCACCTGGCACTATATGAAGAAGCACTTTGTATAGGGCACTATGTGTAGTTTATATATATAAAGAAACATTTTGTGTATTGGGTTTGAATGTTACTTGTTGAATATTCTCCTGCTAGTCCACCCTGTCCCCATGGAAGTCCACCCTGTCCCCATGATGCCCCCGGAATCAGAAACGCTCTATGCTCAAGCAGTCCTGGGAAACCATTATTGCAAGTAAATCTCAGTGCCCTCTACTTTCCACTAGATGGCAGACTTCCCCCAGCTCTGTGGACGGCAGGTACCCAGGAGAGGAGTGCAGAACTTCAGATCTTTGCTTTCTCCCTTTCCCTTGACCTGGAAAATCACTGGTCTGCCTCTGAGGCCAGATTTAGATTTCCTGCACAAGCCATCATTACCTTGTTTAGAGAAGTGAAATTAGGGTCGACCTGTCCTGTCATTCCAGGACAGAAGGTGACAAAGAAGGTCCTTTATGCATAGCACTCAGGGGAAGGGCTTGTTCTTATTTTTAAAGACATTTTCCAAAAATAGAAAAATTCTGTTTTACAAGTCAAATAAGAAACGATTGAAAAACAAGTATCACTGTTCATATACAGAGTCGAAGGTAAATGTTCAGATACCAAAATTGTGACCATAGGACATATTTTTGGATATTTGTTTTCATAGTGTGATGAATATTTTTGTTTGCTTAATTTCAGAAGTGTAATCATAATTCAAGCTTGAAATACAAGAATGGTAAAATAAGAGCAAAAATAAGTAATAAAACGCACCACAAAATTTCTGACTCCATTCCCTTTTAGGGATTTCTTTTTTTACAAGTTATTTTTATTGATTTGTGTTACACCCTGGCCGACACGTTTTAAAATAAATAAACTTTGGGGCAGTTTGCATGGTTATCTCTCTGGAACAATACACATCAGAGGAAGAAATTAATAGGAAAATCAGGCAACCCAATCTGTGTTTTTGGATTAATCAGGACTTTCCTTCAATTCTAGTAAACAGGTGGATATAGAAATTTTGAGCTGAGAAAAGTAGGAATCAGAACGTGGAAGGGAAAAGCTGGGTTCTGCTGCGTTGATGTTGGCGACCCTCCATGATGCGCCAGCTGTCTGTTCTCCCAGCTCTCTCCCGGCGGCAGGAACTGAGAAGAGGCGCCCCTCGCTGCCGGCCCATGGGTGCCTTTCCTCTCCCGGCGGCAGGAACTGAGAAGAGGCGCCCCTCGCTGCCGGCCCATGGGTGCCTCTCCTCTCCCCTGTGCTTTCACCCCACACCCTGTGAGTTGCTTTTAGATATCATTCTTTACTTACCAATTGTCTCTTTCTCCCCTGCTTGTTAACTTACTATGAAAAACTGTGACATGATTACTCCCCATAAATGCCTCTGGAGGAAAAGTGCTAGAAAATTTAAAAAGAAAATTAAGGTGATAAAACTGGCCTTGTTAATCTGTTAAACTCCTTCAACACTGCCAAAAACAGAGATGAGCTTTTCAGCTCAGTTTCCCCACAATTCACAGAAAAAATTACTGTACGTGAAAACACAGAAGGCCAGGCACAGCGGCTCATGCCTATAACCTTAGCACTTTAGAAGGCCATGGTGAGAGAGCTGCTTGAACCTAGGAGTTCGAGACCAGCCTGGGGAACATAGTGAGAACTCATCTCTACAAAAAATGAACAAAAATTAACCAGGTGTGGTGGTGCACGCCTGTAATTCCAGCTACTTGGGAGGCAGAGGCAGGAGGATCACTTGAGCCCAGGAGGTGGAGGTTACAGTGAGCCAAGAGTGCATCACTGCACTGCAGCCTGGGCAACAGAGTGAGACCCCATCCACTCTCCCCAAAAAGAAAACACAGAGGTTGTAAAATGGAGCTGAGATAGTGATATTCTGCCCAATATTTTAGGCAGTGCTGGGATTTTCTCACTAAATGATCGATATTTAAAACTAAAATATTTTATTAAAATTAGAAATAAAAAATTATAAAAGTGAAGATTATAAGGCTCATTCAAAGAGACGAGGGTGTACTTATATAATCTCTGAGTTTTAATTGCAAGATGTTTCGTGACTTATAATGGGGTCATGTGACATCCCGATAAACCCATTGTAAGTCAAAAATTCCATAAGCCAAAAATGCATTTAATACCCCAATAAACCAATCATAAAGCTGAAAATTCATAAATCAAACCATCACTAAGTTGAAGACTGTCTGTATTGTTTACTTTAATATTTTGGAATATTGTTTTGAGTGTGTGATACCAAAATCTACTTGACATTTAAACACTGATTAATGCTAATGATTTTCACCCAGTCTTTTTTAAGCCCTAGCACAGCTGCTTGAAAACTTGGCTGCACATTAGAACCACCTGGGGTGGGAGCTGGGGTTAGCTTTTAAAACTCTCAGGTCATATCCCAGACCAATTAAAGCAGAATCTCTGGGGTGGGACACAGGTACTAGTATTTTTAAAAGTCCCCCAGGTGATTCCAACTGCTGCCAAGGTTGAGAACCACTGCAATCTGACTTAATTCTGACCACTGCCTACACATGGTGTTATTAATGGTTGGGATTAAAGTACTATAAATAAAAGGACAGTGTTTCCCAGTGCCCTCCCAGGTGGAGGAGGCCAGGAGGGAGCGATCACGGGATTTGCTGACCAATTAGATAGAGGTTTAAGAGAAGCAGTTAGGCCGAGGCAGGTAGATCACTTGAGGTCAGGAGTTCGAGGCCAGCCTGACCAACATGGTAACACCCCCATCTCTACGAAAAATACAAAAATCAGCCAGGCATGGTGGTGGGTGTCTAAATCCCAGCTACTCTGGAGGCTGAGGCAGGAGAATCGCTTGAACCTGGGAGGCAGGTGTTGCAGTGAGACGAGATAGTGCCACTGCACTCCAGCCTGGGCAACAGAGCATGATGCTGTCTTAAAAAACAAAACAAAACAAAACAAAAAAAGCTATTGAGTCAAGGATGACTGTAAGTGTTTGACCCAAGACAGACAGAATGATGAAGTTGCTTTTGAGATGGGAAGGTAGCATGAATAACAAGGTGGGCAGAGTGGGAAATGGAGAATTGGGTTTGAACACATGGAAGTTAAGATGCTCATGAAATATCCAGGTTGAAAGTTCAAGTAGGAAGTTCTGGAATCTAGGGAGGGGTTCAGGCTAGTAGACACACACATTTGACAGTCATCAGCATTTAGATGGTGTTGAAAGCCTTGCGGTCAGATGACTCTCTAAGGAGTGAGGATAGATAAGGAGGGGATGAAGGCTGGCCCCTCTAGGAAATGGCCAGAGAGATGAGAAGGAAGCTGTGGAGGTGCTGAGAAGCAGAAGCCAGCAAAGTGGGAGGAAAATGTGGGGAATAGGATGGGCTGGGGTCACATCAGGTAAGATGAGGACCTGGAACAGAAGGAGAGGAGGCAAAGAAGCGGGTGGCAGGAAGGAGAGTCCTGCTCTACCACACTGTTTTTCTCCAGCAGCACTGATACTATCGGAGGTGTGAGCACAAAGCCGGGCGCCTGATTGGCCCAGAGTAGAACTGGGTAAGTGCTGAGAGCAGAGGGGAGGGAGACTGGTTAGGACCATTGACTCTGAGTTAAGGGAAAGGAGGAGGTGGAGGCATAGAGAAGTGTGGGGGTCGAGGGACAGGGGGTCCCAAGGAATTCGAACAAAGGGCTGGGAATGATTGTCAAATAAATTGGAAGGGAAACCTCCGGCCAGACAGATTTTGAATCATAAAGCTGACCGGAAACAGTTTGGGGTGATGACAATTTCTAGTGACCCAGCTACTTTAAAGTCTTTAAGGGATGAGGGGTGAGCAGCAGGTAAGAATGTGGCAACAAGGGGTGGGTAAGCGATCAGACACAGGACACGGGACCGTCGACGGAGCAGGGTTTTCACAGGAAGGTCTGTGGTGGTGGGTGGGGGAACTGTGAGGGAGAGGAGGGGGTAGTGAGGGTAACACATAGCCTGCCTGCCACTCTGCGGAGGGCGAAGGGCGACCTCCTTGGAGGCCTTGGTTCAGTAGGAAGGGAGGCTGGGAGGAGGCACCTCGCGAGGGCTGGGCAGAGCTTTATGATGCAGAGATTTGAGGGCTGAGGAAGGAGGGCCTAGTGAAGACAAGTGCCACGCCTGTAGCCCCAGCAGCTCTCGGTAGGCTGAGGCAGGAAGGCCGCTTGAGCCCGGGAGTTAGAATCCACCGTTAGTAATACAATGAGACCCTGTCTCTAAAACACAATAAAAGCCAGGTGTGAGACATGGCCGGTGCCCTACCAGTCCCTTCCCTTTCCTGAGGCTCCTGTTCCAGGCGGTTCTCCTAGGGGCGAGTCCAGCCTCTGGCTGCACTGGGCGAGCGCAAGGCAGATATGGAGGCCCCATACCGGCGGGATGCCAAAAGTCAGCTGGTCACTAAGTCCCAATGGAGTCATCACCCGTGTTGCTAAGAAAGTATGGGGCCCGCGGCACAAACCCCAAGCGGGAGCGAGGAGAATCTGGAAAGCCGAGCCGAGTGGGAGAGGTAGCTGGAAGGGCCGGCTCCGCGGGACTGGGAGTATCCAGGAGGTGGGGCATCGACCTGCATTTTTGTGCGGTGATTTTTTCAATTCAGTCCCAGTGAAGTCCGGGGTGGATGGGCGTGGCACATCTAAAAGGGCAGGAGTAGGATAGGTGGAAGGCACGGTTTCCAAAGAGGGCTATGCAATAATTACTACAACAGTGACAAGATTGTAAAGAAAAGGAGGAAACTAAACATTGTAAAATATAGAGGCTGTGCCTTTTAAATCAAGAATAGCCAATTAGTCTATTGTGTTATGTAATATCTCATTCATTAGTCACTGAATTACCTCTGGCTACATGTACTGTTTCCCTGGCGTTAATTTTTATTCCATTATGAAGGAATAAATCAAATCCAGTGAAAGGAAATCTGACCTCTTTGCTGTCTCCGGGAGGAAGGCCTTGAACCAAGTCTTTTTTGTGGTTTAATATTTTCGGTTTCAACTTAATAAAGAGGAGCCTGAGGGATAAGAAAAGAGGTCAGATTTTGTCTTTTCCACTTGAAGTACATAAACAGAATAGAAAGAAGTAATGACGTGTAGTTAATGGTAAAGAACATGAAATCAACCCAGAAAATATGAAATGTTGATGGGGATACACAAGCACCAAGTGTTCATGGTACGACTGAGAACAGAGTAATTAATTCACAAAGTTCTTGTGGATGCCTGCTAACCATCTAGCAGAGCCTTTTCTAGGTAGGAGGCTTGTACAAAGGTAAACAACATGCTGTTTTGTTCTTAGAGCTCACAGTCTGCTGGAAAGGCTGACATGAGAAAATAACTCAATACAAGTGCTAAGTGCTGTAGCAAAAGCTTGTTCAATGATTTATGAGAACAATGGGCAGGGCATTTGACAAGTTGTGAGAGGGGAGATGAAATGTTTGCTGTCTTTGGAGGATGAGGATAATATTTCTACACAAAGAAGGTAAGTGAAGCATGTTCTGGAGAAAGGAGATGGCATATGTAAAGGCATAGAGGCAGGCAGCATAGGTACATTTGGGGAAATTGCTAAGATGTTCTGTGAGGTTGGAGTGCTCCCTGGGGAGAGTGGTGAGAGCTTTGGTTAGAAAGATAGGTTAGCCAGGCGCGGTGGCTCACGCCTGTAATCCCAGCACTTTGGGAGGCCGAGGCGGGCGGATCACGAGGTCAAGAGATCGAGACCATCCTGGCTAACACTGTGAAACCCCGTCTCTACTAAAAACACAAAACATTAGCCGGGCGTGGTGGCGTGCGCCTGTATTCCCAGCTGCTGGGGGAGCTGAGGCAGGAGAAGGCGTGAACCCGGGAGGCGGAGCTTGCAGTGACACTGCACTCCAGCCTGAGCGACAGACTCCGTCTCAAAAAAAAAAACAAAAAATTAGCCGGGTGTGGTGGCGGGCGCCTGTAGTCCCAGCTATTCGGGAGGCTGAGGCAGGAGAATGGCCTAAACCCAGGAGGCGGAGCTTGTAGTGCCACTGCACTCCAGCCTGGGCGACAGAGCGAGACTCCGTCCCAAAACAAACAAACAAAAAAAGAAAGATAGGTTAGTACCAGTCATATGCCATGCTGAGGCACTGGGTTTGATAAGAGAACCACTGGAGGATTTAATCAAAGGGGAATGCATGCTTAGTTGCATCTTTCCGAAAGGTGGATGGGTTGGAGAGGAGTGGATGGATGGGAGGCAGGTATGGACTGAAGGCAGAGGCTAAGCCCTTACTTCTCATGTCTGTATCCCCATGTGTTGTGCACATTATTTGGCATATGGTTGATACTTGATAAATATTTGTTGGTTGAATAACTGAAAGAAGGAAAATGAGATTTCTGATTTGGGGTGGTGGATGTGAAGTTTTAGGAGGTGCCACATCTGGGAGAGTCATGTCTCTCTCCTGCCCCTGCCAGATTTGTCAACCCATGCCTCATGGGCCCACTGGCTCATAAAAGTGAAGTGTCAATTAGGGAGAATGAGAAGGAAAGAAATACCAAAGAGCTGCTATCACAGTAGTTAGGTGATGAGTATTTCCAAAAGAAAGGAGTGATCAACACCGTCCCATGTAGTACAGATGTCCAAAAAGAACAAGGTCCTTGAGTTGTGCCAAGTCTGAGGCTTCAGTGAGAACAGTTTGGTGGAGTTGCAGCTACAGATTCCAGATGGCAGTGAACTGAGGAGTGAATGGGAGGGAAAGAAGAGGGGTTCAGGCGGGTAGACATTCTTTCCAAAAGCTGGGCTTGAAGGGAAGAAGGGGAGGAGGAAACCTGAGAGCGAGGCATGATCAAAGGGATGCTTTTTTTCAAGGGTGGTAGGCTTATGAATTTGAGAAAAAACAGTGAGGGAGGGAAGAGGTTAAAGTCACTAGGGAGAGATGGAATAAGAGAGATGGGCTCAAATATAGATAATTACAATCCAGATACTTTTAGTTTGAAGTTTGAAACCTGATTTTTGAAAGAATGCGTAGGTGACAGCTAGGGAAGCAGTAAGGGGTAGAGGGGACAATGCTGGATTGAGGGTAGGAAACCTGGGTTCTGGTCCCTGCACCTTTCCTGACCAACTGGGAGTGTCCCCAAACTATCAGTCTGCTCTGTGACTTCGTTGTTTCACCTCTCAGACAAGTGAAGTTCTCTGGAATGATTTCCTTCAGCAACAGAATTCTGTGATTCAAAGTATTGTGAGCTTGGCAATATCTACACTGAAGATAAGACTCTTCCCAAAGTACAGTTTGCTTCCATCATAAATTAGCTACTTCATTTTTGGAATTTTTGCTTTATTTATATTATCTTTAAGAAGAATTGAGATAGTAGGTGAGAAAGAACTTTGGAGACTGAAGAAGTAGAACAGTATGAAAGTCACATTTCTGGTTATTAATAATCATGCTAATATTCTTGACCTACAGACCTCACATGTTTTTCCTATTTTGTATATATTACCCCAGAGTAAGAAATCTTAGCAAAAGGAGAACCAAAATTAAATTAGCTCCTTATCTAAAGCTTTTAGATGCCCTGCTATAAACCTCTCAAGGATAATAAACTAATCACTTCCCTGTGGATGGTGAATTTATGGTTTGCATAATTATTTCCTCATGATTTAATTGAAAATATTAAAGATTAAGCACACAGATACCAGGGATTCTAATACCGGATTACGTATTTCCATCTGTTGTGTCTGCAGCACTTGTGGCCTGGAAGATTTAAATAGAAATGTTTGCGAAAGATGATGAGTCAGATGTGGGGCTGGGCCATTCTAGGGCATATTTAAGCACGTGATCACTGGCTGGTGGATGCCATTTTCCGGGGTTCTGTGGAGAGCAGAAGGCTAGCAGTTGCCTTTCCCTACCTCTGGCTTCTTCCTAATCCTGCCCATCAGATCATCCTGCAGGATCTGGCAATGCCACCAACAGTTCACACCCTCAGGCCTGGCAGCACAGGACTTGGCTGGCTTGTTATAATATCAGTCTTATGAACCCACCCACTGCACAGCTCTCTCCTGTATTTCAGAGGCACAACCAGTTGCACCAGCTGGAAGTCTGACAGCCATCTTCAATCCTCCTTTTCTTTCTTCTCCCATGTCCCATGTATCATCAATGACTGTGGATTTTGCTTCCTCCACAGCCTTTCTTCTGCATCCCCTTGCTCTTGTTGTGTTCAGGAGCTGCCGCCTCCTCTTTCTATTTCTCAGCCTACTCTCTTTATATCCACACACTACTGCCAGGGTGAAGTTCTGGAACTTGGCTTTCAAAGTTCCTCCTGTTTTGGCCTCGGATGCTTCTAGAGTCTGGTCTGTCATCCCTTTTACTTTCACATCTATTAATAGAGTCCCACAAATGTGGTGGCTCCGTTTTTGCCTGAACTGCCCTTGGTACGTGGCTTTTCCTGCTGCCGGAACTTCATGGCTAATGTCAGCTTCCCTTTGAAGACTTCCTAGTCCAGTTTCTCCAACCAGCTGAAGAAGGAATTGCTAGTTTCTTTGTTCTACTCCTCTTGTTGCACAGATTAGAGGTTCTACATTGTATTTAGAGGTTTAGTTTAATCTATCATTACAATTAGACTCTGAGCTTTTTAAAGGCAGGGGACTAGGTCCTACTCATCTTTGTATCTTTAATGTCTAGTATACAATACGCACTCAATACATACATACTAAATGGAGCTGAATTTTGTTTTATTCTTTCCTTCATTGGCTATCTAACTTTTTCATTTATATTTTCACAAATATTTTTATTAGAATAGAGAGTCTTTTACACATATTCTAATAATACTAACACTAATATTACTACTAACAATAATTACTTTCATGTATTGTGTGCTTCCAAAATGCAGGCACCATTCTAAGAATTTGACATACATTATTTCTTTTATTCCTCACAACAGTCAGGTGAATGAGGCATGATTGCCCTTATTTTATCTACCTGAAGAAACTTAACCTCGGAGATGATGCAATTGGACTAAAGTCCCATAGCAAACACATTGGAACAGGCCTGCAGACCTGGGCCCACCAGGAGCATGTACCCTTAGTTGTCTTGCATGGGACTCTTACTAATTGTACTTACCATTTCTTGAATGTACTTTAGCAACAAAATGTTTATCAATTGTTTTAAAGAAGTTTTAAAAATTGGACAAAACCACAATGAGATACCATCTCACACCACTCAGAATGGCGATTATTAAGAAGTCAGGAAACAACAGATGCTGGCAAGGCTGTGGAGAAACAGGAACGCTTTTACACAGTTGGTGGGAATGTAAATTAGTTCAACCATTGTGGAAGACAGTGTGGCGATTCCTCAAGGATCTAGAATGAAAAAAACCATTTGACCCAGCAGTCCCATTACTGGGTATATACCCAAAGGAATATAAATAATTCTACTCTAAAGACACATGAATACGTATGTTTGTTGCAGCACTATTTACAGTAGCAAAGACTTGGAACCAACCCAAATGCCCATCAATGATAGACTAGATAAAGAAAATGTGGCACACATACACCATGGAATACCATGCAGCCATAAAAACGAATGGGTTCATGTGCTTTGCACGGACATGGATGAGGCTGGAAGCCATCATTCTCAGCAAACTGAGAACAGAAACAGAAACAGAAACAGAAAAGGAACAGAAAACCAAACACCACATGTTCTCACTCATAACTGGGGGTTGAACAATGAGAACACATGGGCACAGGGAGGGGAATATCACACACCAGGGCCTGTTGGGGGATGGGGGGCAAGGGGAGGTAGAGCATTAGGACAAATACCCAATGCATGTGGGGCTTAAAACCTAGATGATGGGTTGATAGGTGTAGCAAACCACCATGGCTCATGTATACCTATATAACAAACCTGAATATTCTGCACATGTATCCCAGAACTTAAAGTAAAATAAAAAAAATTGCACACGGTGTTAATACTTTCTCTTATTTAAAAGAAAAACATCACAGAAAGAGTTCTTTGACCACTGCAAGGGATGGATAAAAGACTGTTTTTACTACTCTCACAACATATCCTACTCAACACGGCACATCCTGCTTCACTTCTCACTCCAGATGTGCATGAAGTTTCCCCACACACCAAGCAGTTCTACACTGGACACCAAGGGAGTGTTCTGTCATTCAGTTTAATTCTGACACTGTCTACCTGTAGTCAGAGTCAGATCCCACAGGTGAAGGGCTCAGTCCTATGAGACCACCTGCCACTTGAAAATGCCAACTGCAATTCCTAGCCTCTAGAACACCTGACTGACTGACTATAAACTGGGGGTTTCCACAACCCCCTCTTCAGGTTTGTTCACTTCCTAGTGTGGCTCATGGAACTCAGGGAAACACGTTTAACCAGATGTTATATTAATAAAGCATATGATAACCATACATATGAGCAGCCAGTTGGAAGAGAAGCACGGGGCATGGTATGTGGGAAGGGTATGGTGCTTCCATGCCCTTTTAGGGAGTGCCAGCTTCCAGGCACCTCTGTGAGGTCAGTGTCATGTGCGTCCATGTGAGGAGACCACCAAACAGGCTTTGTGTGAGCAATAAAGCTTTTTAATCACCTGGGTGCAGGCGGGCTGAGTCCGAGAAGAGAGTCAGCGAAGGGAGATAAGGATGGGGCCGTTTTATAGGATTTGGGTAGGTAAAGGAAAATTACAGTCAAAGTGGGGTTCTCTGGCAGGCAGGAGTGGGGGTCACAAGGTGCTCAGTGGTGGAGGTTTTTGAAACAGGATGAGCCAGAAAAAGGAACTTCACAAGATAATGTCATCACTTAAGGCAAGGACTGGCCATTTTCACTTCTTTTGTGGTGGAATGTCATCAGTTAAGGCAGGGGCAGGGCATTTTCACTTCTTTTGTGATTCTTCAGTTACTTCAGGCTATCTGGGCGTGTATGTGCAAGTCACAGGGGATATGATGGCTTGGCTTAGGCTCAGAGGCCCGACAGTCAACAACCTAGAAGATCTCCAAACCCTGACCTTTTGGGTCTTTGTGGAAGTTTTGTCACATAGGTATGACTGATTAATTCACTGGCCATTGATAATGAACTCAACTTTCAGCTTTGCTGCCCTCCACAGAGGGGAATGTTCTAATCCTCTAACCACAAGGTATACTTGTCACTGAATTGTGTACTAATACAATTGTGTACTAATACTAACAGGGAAAGAGCAAGCTATTTCAGCAAAGAGGCCCCCAAATATAGCTGATTAAACAAAATAGAAGTTTATGTTCTCTAATGGAATAGTCCCAACGTGAGCAGTCAAAGTGGAGCATTGACTCCATTCACATGGCCATAGACCATGAGTTAGCCATGTCTGCAGGGTTGAAGCTAGGTGGAAGGTAGTTCCAAATTCCATCCTAAGAAAAGAGGAATGCATAGAGGAGCTCATGTTGGTGTTGTTCTAAGAAGCAGACCCCAAAGAGGCACACAGCACTTTTCCTGATATGCTGTTGGGGGGACATGGACATTTCATATCTTAATAGATGCTGTCAAATAGCTTTCCATACTGGGCAACTGTACCTGTTTACACCGTTTCCAGCAGAATATGAGAATCTTCTATGTTCTCCTTATTACTTGATAGTAATGGATTTAATGTTTTTCTACCAGTTGAAAAGATGAAAAATGATGTCTCATTTTTCTGTTGAGCCTTTTTCTTATTGATTTGTAAATTTCTTTCTATTAGACTCTGATCTTTTATCTGGGATATACATGCCAAACAACTTCTCTCGGTCTCTAACTTCTCTCTTAACTGTTATGATTGGGTTTCTTAACCTTGGCACTACTGACTTTGGGGCTGAATAATTCTTTGACTGGGTGGGGTGGGGGGACTGCCCTGTGCGTTGTAGGATTTTTGGAAGCATCCTTGGCCTCTATCCATTAGATGCCAGTCAGAGCCTGCCTCCCCTTCTGAGTTTGGCAAACCAAATGTCTCCAGGTATTGTGAAATATCCTCTGAGGTGCAAAATTGCCCCAGCTGAGAACAACTGACTTACACAAAGTGCAATTTTTAGAGCAATCAAATTGATAAGGCATTTCCTTATGATTTTGCTTTTTGTGTCTTGTTTAGGAAAGCCTTTCCCAGCCACAAATAAGGTATCTTAGTTTTTCTAGATTTTAATTGTTTATTTTTCTTTAAAACATTAGGTCATTACTGCTCCAGAATTTTTTTTTTATATAAAGTAGGAGGTAGGGATCTGTAGCAGACCCAGTTTATGCACCACCCCAGATACGCCTGGGTCTGCCGACTGCCCTGGATCCTGGCTACCTGCCTTGTTTCCTGGCCAGAGCAACCCTGGCAATTGTTCATTCATGATCATAAAGTTATGGCCCCCAATGCCACAGACCGAAAAATCCCCTCTTCAGCATTGACTGACAAGCAGAGTTTGCCACACAGGCCACATGGGACCTGTGAAGCCTCTAACTTCCTCAGCGGCTCTCCAAGGGGTCAGGGAACATAACCAGGAAGTGCCAGGGAGTTAAAGCCTCAGCAGGTGGGCTTCTGCTAATGATAGTGAGGAGGGGAAGGGAAAAGACAGCATTTAGATTGCTTCCTTTTCCCATGGTGTTCTAAGATGCCGTGGTTTCCTATGGCCTTCTGGAAGATGTGCTGTGAGAACAGCAATGAGCTGTGTTGGTGGCAAAGCTGTGGCCAGCTCAGTAATTTGCTCTTCCTCCTTGCCACAATGAAGTGTTAGCCCATAGGCTCTTCCTTGGGCCTGTTCTAAAGTCAGACTCTCACTTTAACATTTATCTCACATGGATAACTAGTTTTCCCCCTTTTTTTAATTGAATTGACCATGGCTTTTTTCACCCTGGGGATGATTTTGGCTGCAAGTAAAAAAAAAAAAAAGTAAAAGAAAAAGAAAAAAGAAAAGAAAAGAAAAGAAAAAGAAAATTGCAAATGAAAGTAACCGCAAATGAAAGTAACACCCCATTTCTCACAAGGCCAAGGGTACCCATGCAAAGTGAGTCTGAGCAATATCCTTAGATGTCACAATGGAGATATGCTAAGAGTGATTCTGGGTTACAGAAATATCTTTAATGAGATATGTTAAATTGTCAAAATTAAGAGACGAGGAAACAACTGCCAAATAAAAATTAAAAAAGAAATTGCATCAAGGAAATAATTGCTGAATAACCCCACACTGTCCTATTCTTTTAAGAATATAAACAAAAACACTGTTTTTGGTCTTTGAGAGTTCAGAGCGGGTGTTGGACTCCTCTCAGAAGTCTGGAGCAGTTACTGAGCAACTCAACAACACAAGAGTGTGGAAAGGGGGACGGAAGAGCCAGGGAGAACCCCGTGTTCGAGAATATTTTAACAATTTCTCTAGTAATTAGAGATTTGTCTTGTTAATAACCTATTATTAGGGTTAAAGCTGTTAGCAATTTATTTCTTTAGTGTAAATTGCAGGTTTTGAAAGGTAATCTCTTTCCAAGTCCTGGAGAAGATAATCAACATTGGGATACCAGGAATTTGAGTTGAGGAATTGAGGAAGTAATAATAAATGACTATTACTTACTGAGCACTGAACTGGTCAATTTCCTTGAATTATCTGATCAGGATCTCTTAAGGTGGGTCCTATTATTATTCCATGGTATTTAGAGGAAGGACATGACTGCTTAAAGTTGTGCCCCTATTAGTTGGCAGAGTTGGATTTGGAACCCAGGATGTTCTGATTCAAGATTTGATGCTTTAGTTTTGTGGAGCACATCTGGAAAATTAGGGGTGGTGGTGTGGGGCGGGGAAGGAAGACCCAGAATCTGGTGAGAGTGGGATGGAATAATAAGGATAAATTAATGTTATAAATTATTATTAGTATACAGATAGCTATAGTATATTGGGTACCTACTCTTTGCAACCTATAGGGGAAGAAAAGTAATTTTCCCTCTACCTTTCTAAATTCTCAGCTGGGCCCCTGTAACAAAGGACAGATTGGTAAGAGAAAAACAGCAGTTATTAACATGTATATCACATATGTAACACATAGGAGTACCCAGAGATGAGTAACTCAAAGGTTTGGTTAGAACTTGAATTTTTACAAAATCTTAGCAAAGGGACAACAAATGTTTAGTGATAGACAAAGGAAAAGAATCTTGAGTCTCTAGGGGGAGCAAATTGTGGGATGGCAAATATATGGTAAACTAATAGCATTTGAAGGCTTGTTACTAAAGTTTGTTGTATAGATTCCTCTGGTGCCATCTCTAGGCTGATAAAAGTTTAAATCTGCCCTCCCTGGGAGAGAGGGGAGGAGGGATACCTTTGTAAATTTATGTCCTGCTTGTGGCAAATAGGAGGAGGGCAGAGAGTTTTTCTTGTGTCTGTTTCTTCTCAGTTGCCTTTAGCTCAAAATAATTCTTATGCCAAAGTGACATATTTTTGGAGAGGCATATTTTGATCTCCTACAAGCCCATCTTATATATATCATATTATTAACCCTCTCAACAACTCTAGGAGGGCTGTGTGATCCCATTTTACAGATGGAAAAGGCAAGACTGAGAAAAGTTATGTGAAATTCTCTTAGCCACACATCTCCAAAGTCCAGAAAGCAGCCTGATTGCCAGGCAAAGTAAGATCACCTGACTTCCTTCTTACCAGGGCCACAAATTTGCGGTGCTGTTCAGAGAGGGACATGCTCTTAGAACCAGAAATTGATTCAGCATTGTAATTCTGTCAAAAACTGCCTTGGGAAGCAATTGAGACTCCAGAACTAGAATTCTATTAGCTTATTATCCTACTTTGAATTTGTTACATTAATATATCGAATTAACCCAGAGCCCCATGTAGAGTTTAATTTGTATGTCTTCCCTGGGGAATTTTGAGCCTGTTGCAGAAATTCAACTTCCATAGGTAGCCCTGAACCCTGGAGGAACCCTTAAGGTAGGGAGGAGCTGCAGGAGGTGCCTCAGATGGAGTCCTGTGGTCCCTGGGCTTCCTGAGAGTGGCCTAGCCTGGCTGTGCATCAGTTCTGTGTCATTTTCTCCAGACCTTTGATTCCTCTCAGAACAGCATGGAAATCCCCAAGTTGCTTAGTGCTACTCTCAAAGTCACCAGAAGACACCTCAGCCCAAAGTCATTCATGAGTATGAGCCTCTGGGAGGCTGGATGACACTCTAAGGCTCTTTTAAAAAATGCAATAACTTGTTTGCCATTTGTATGTCTTCTTTTGAGGAAAGTCTATTCAAATCTTTTGCCCATTTTTTGATTTGAGTATTGGATTTTTTCCTATAGAGTTGTTTGAGTCCCTTATATATTCTGGAAACACATCATATACCACATAAATATATATACCTACTATATACCCACAAAAATTTTAAAAAATTATATATATATATTTTAAAAAGTAGTCACCTCTTGAGCTATAATAATTTGTGCTATGGAAGCTTTTCAGGGGGACTGAGCTGAGGGCCCTGAGTCTCAGGATGGGCTCATGAGTTTTTTGCTGGGGGCTGCAGTGAAGGGGCTCCTAGCACTCTTGCTACTCATGCCAGAGCCTAATCTTCCTTTGTGCTCTGATTACCACCTCCATTTCTTTTTCATGGACTCCCAAGAAAGTCCTGGTTCTCTTGCCATATTACTCAAGTCCTAGGAAGGGGATTGGGTTCACTATTTTCCCTTGGTGTATAAATACAAATTAAATGCCAAGAGTGATGCTGGGCCATACTCACAGATTTGGTAGCTTAATTAACTGTGTTTTCTGGAAATGGAATTAGGCATGCTAATAAGACCTTAAGTCAAATAAACCAGACTGACTGATGAAAAAGGGCTATACTGACAACTTCATTAAATATATATAAGGAAGTGAGTTAAGCATTTCAGCAGAAAGGAAATCCAGGAGACAGTGGGCAGGAAATAATAGGAGCACCAGCAGGGCTTAGAGATACATGAACAAGAAAAGCAGAGTTCTGAGGATGAGAATAATTGGCTTTGGCTTGGATGTATGCCATTATAGAGAATTAATGAGGCTTTGTTTATACACTCATTGCAAAATATTTATGGAGCTATTTCTCCATCCAGGTACTGTACTAAACAATGGAAACTGGGATGAAGAATAAGATCTACTGCCTACCCTTTTGGTACTTCCAAGTCTAGTGGGCTAACATTATTGATATTTTGTAGACAACTGTAGCTAGTTGACAGTTTGGGCAAATTAAATTTCTAATATTTTTATTTTATAAAATCACTATTTTTGACATATGCAGTCAAAGGTGTCTAAAACTCAAGCATACAGTTTAATAAAAATCATAAATACCTGAATAGCTATGTCTCAGCTTAGAAACAGAATACTACTAAACTTTAGAAATCTCCTGGGACCCCAATTCCAGTTTAATTCATTTCCCAGCCCCCGCCCAAATGTAACTCCCCTGAAATTTCAGTTAGCTATTCTCTTCCTATGACTGTTTTCCTTTTGTATGTTTCTCTGTACAATATTTTGGAAATCTTAAAGTACATAAGTGAATCTAAAGATCATTTTATTAACTTTGTTATAATATTAACTCTTTCTGTCCAAGAATATGACAGAGCTCTCCTTTGTTTAGGTCTTTCACAAAGTCTTGAAATAAAGGTTTATACATTTTTTTCTGTAAAAGGTTTTTACATCTTTTGTTAGCTTTTCCTCCTAGATAAATGTATCTTTTCTTAAAAATATATATTAAATATATCTTTTAAATGTTGGTTTCTGACTGCTGAGAGTATAGAGCAATATAATTGACATTTTTATATGGATTTGGTAAATAGCAATGCTAAAATTTGTTATTTATTCTAATTTTTTGTACCGGTTTTAGATTTGTATGTAAACAATCATGTAACATGCAAATATTGATGTGTCTCCCTTTCAAATCTTCATTTTATCTCATTTTATTTCATGTTTTTCTTATCTTATTGTATAGGCTAGGATCTCTAGTACAGTGTTAAATAGAAGGAGTGGTAAATGGGCATTCATGTTTTGTGTCTAAAGGTGCCTGACAGTACAATGCTGAAGGTACTTGTTTTAAGAATGAAGTTTGCTATTAGTTGTTTTCAGATGTCCTGTAGTAAGTTAGAGACTTTTCTATTTTTAGTATGCTGAGTTTTATTCTCTTTAATCATGAATGTTGAATTTTATTAAATGCTTTTCTTATGTCAAATGAGATAAAAAATTAGATTAATTTATATTAATTAGTGCTTAATTTTAAATCAAACTTTCATTCCTAAGAATGAAAAACAATGTGATCATGTTGTATTATCATTTTACATACTTTGAGATTCAGGGTGTTAATGTTTTCCTTAAGCTGTTTACAATTGTGTTCCTGAGTAAAGCCTGATTTTTGTGCTGTATTCATTTGGTTTGGGTGTGCAATTGTAACAGTAGTCCATAATTTGAGATGAATTTTTTTTAAATGTTCTCTGGAAGAGTTTATGTAAGATTAGAATAATTATTTACTTAAATGTTTGCTAGAATTTGCCTATAAAGCTCTCTGGGTCTAGTTTTCTTTGTGGGGAGGTTTTACCATGTTGATTAAGTTTGTTTAACGGTTATTGAAATGTTCAGATTTTCTATTTCTTTGGTTATTGCTGGCAAGGACTTTTCCCCCTGGGGGTTGATATGTTTCCAATGACTTTCAAATTTACAAAAACAATTGTTCATAATATCCTCTAGTATCTTTATGTTTCCTGTCTCAGCCCTGAAGTCAACTGTTCTTCCAGGGAGCCCAATTTCCTTTGGTGAGGAATAGTATTTACAGACCATAATCAAGGTGCAAGCAGTGTTTATTGGTACTAAAATATTATTGCCTTTAAGTAATTTCAGGGACATAGCTAAGAAAAATGTGTTTTTTGAAAACACAGCAAAAATTCTGAGTTGAAACTGATGGTTTTAATTCCAACTTAACACCCAGTATTTTTACTTCTTTGACTTTTTAAATTGTATTTTTAAAATCTCACAGTGAAAATTCTGTTACCTAATAATATTAATGTAAGTTTTTATTTGATTTATCCCATAGAAGATATTAGTTTCAAAATAATAATAGCAACTATTATATTAACCATAAGACTATTAGATGAGGTTAAATATTTCTTTGCATCCTTATTTATTCTTAGAAAATATTCTACTAAATAACTACAATCAAACCAGTGTATTCTAAAGTCGCTTGAAATACTTTTCTCTATGTTATGTAACCAACTGACATACAATTAAGTTCATTTCTGTTTCTATTCTAAGTATTGCTCTTTAACTTAATTATATATTTTAGAATATATAAAACAACTATATGATTCAAAAATAAAACCATATAATACAGCATGTTGAGATAAATCTTGCTTCCAATGCTGTCCCCTTCTCCTTCCAATAATTAACTACTTAAAAAAAGTTTTTGATTTATCCTTCTTTTTGCAGACATGAGCAAATATATATAACTTGCATTTAAAAAAACAGCCCCAAATCCTAGACAGATACAATATCTTTTCCCCTGAGCCATTATTCCAGTGAAGGATTTCTTGGTTACCACACTGCTAATTCAACCTTTACTCCCAGCCTCTAATCAATTTGAAGGTATTTATCCCTGAATTCAGCAGTCCATACCTTTGTCTGGATTTTTGCCCCCAAACTGAGTTTTAATTGGCCCGTATTGTGCCCATATTTCTTCAATGTTATCTTTTACTGTTAAAGATTGAGAAGTAGTTGCCTTCTATACTGTATAAGTCCCAGAATTCTCTTTTCCTCCTTCCTGCAAACCAGCCGAATCTGCTGTGAGCTCACACCATCCCTATGGCTCCTTGTTGAATGTAGACAATTGTAACAAAACATATAAATGACATTTTGTTTTCTGAACTCCTCCCCTAGGGTTATAAATTCACTAGACTTATGATCTGCCTTCCAGATTGCTATAATGACAGCTTTATCAAATGCTTCCCACAAAGCATAAAATGGCCACTCTGGCCTCTAATTACAGTTTATCTGCTCCTGACCAATGGACCCCTAAGGCAATGTCACATATTGAAGGTTTTTTTGTTATAGCAGAATCCCACTTCTGATACCAATGTTTGTTCCTGTGAAGGTAAGTCTACGTTGTGCTGCAGAACCAAATGACTTCAAAATCCCTGTGGCTTAACACAATACAAGGCCACTTTAGGTCTGCAGAGGCTCTGCTAATTCTTACTCCTTGACAAGTGCTTCTGTGAGCATAGCAGTAAGGAAAAGGATGGCTGTGCTGGTCATTTGCCTTTTTGCTCATGGATCTATTTTTTGTTTCTCCCTTGCCTTGTTTTGTAACGTAGGAAGTTGGCACCTTGTTTCACAGGTTTCCATGTCAGCTAGCTTTTGGTGGGTTTGCTAACGGGAGGTACTGGTTGGAAATTATTGACAATTTCTGAGATTTGACACGGCTGGGATGACTGTCATGCTGTGGATGTTCTCTCATTCCCACGTGTAGTTTTTGCTCTATGACTTGATGCCTATGAAGACTTCTCTCAGTTTCACCAGTTGTTCTCAGGTGTGCTTCCTGGGTTGCCACTTGGATGGGTTCTTCTTTTGGTGGCAAGCATTTGCCAGCATTTTTAGGTTGTTATGTTTGGTTTTCAGGATGAGTTCTGGGAAGCTTCAATAACTTCAGATTGCTGCCATTATTTCTCTTTTGGCACCCCCTCCCTTTTTTTTCTTAAAGAGATAGGGTCTCACTAAGTTGCCCAGGCTGGAGTGCAGTGGATATTTATAGGCAGAGTCATAGCTCACTGCAGCCTCAAACTCCCGGCCTCAAGTAATCTTCCTGCTTCAACCTCCAAAGTAGTTGGAACTGCCCATGTCCACCTGGTTGCTGCCATCATTCTTTTCCAGAGAATTCCCTGGGGCTACTTAAAATTTTCTGCTTGAATTTCTGGGCCCCAGAGTTGATACAAATTTAGTCTATGAACCCCCTGAGAGCCCTGTGTGATTATGAGATCTCAGTAAAAATACTGTTTTTCCCTTTCATGCATCGTTAAGGTGGAAGCAGATTGTCTCTTTCTGCATGCATGGAGGCATTTATATTTCATTACTTTTATTCTCAGAGTATAGCCCTTTGCAAATTCAGTTCTATAAAGGGGTCTCCCATTTGATTCTCTGCTTTGCATAGTACCTGTGATTTTACCTTTCCTTCCTGTGTACTGTGCAGTTTTTCTAAATGTGTCTCCAGGTCTCCAGGTTTCAGCACAAACCCTCACTGAAGGGTTTGATACTTGCTTATCACTCAGGGTTCCTGCTTTCATCTCATTTTTGGATTCTGTAGATTCTTTTATAACCCCTCAGTGATGCATTTAAAATATTTTTTAAACCACATTTTTTTTTCTGAATTCTAGTTGATTCAGTTGAGAGAGTTGTTCAGGGTATCTAATTTGTCCATAATGTCAAAAGGAAGACTATTTCTAGTCTACTTTTTGTTCTTTCTGTAGCAAAGGAGCAAAACTCACTGGGACAACAGTTCTCATTTTAAAGTGCTGCAACAACACCAAAAAGACAAGAGCAATAGAAAATGTGCTTAGTTGTGGATGACTGGATTAGTACAGATTACTAACTAATAACAAGGTAATTTGATACACTTACCTATTTATCAGTTATCTAAAATTTCTCAGGTCCCCCGGTCTACTGAAAGGTAAGAAGGTATGTTTAATGAATTTAAATAAAACTGGCTGGAAGCCCCACCTCAAATTAAAAAGAGAAATATACACTCCCTTCAGTAGAGCAGAAGGTTCTTGGGTGGAGGAGGCTGGCATTTAGGGTTCCAGATTTAGCAAATAAAAATATAATTGTGTTTAGCATAACAATTTCTTAGGTAATATTTGGGATATACTTAATTTTTATAAAAATTATCTAAAATTAAAACTTAACTAACAATCTTTTATCAGGCAATCCTATTTGCATTTCCCCTAGTCATCTCTTGCTCACGTTTTCTGCTTCCACCAAGTTCTTCCTTGAACTGTTTCATCTTTCATGGATATTTTTCTTGCTTTGCTTTTGGTCAACCTAAAGGGAACAGTTTCTTTTTCTTATTTCTATGAAATAAGATGATAATGGTTTGGAGGTTGATGTCAGGTTTGTGTGACACTGCAGCAGAGCCCAGAGAGTAATATGAAATAGAATATTAGCTGTCCCTATTCGTCAAGATGGACCACCATGTCCACAACTTTGAATTTCTCCATAGCGATCTCTTCTCTGGTATCAGCCTCCTGCCACTGTACTTGCCTTGTCTCTCTATCTTACCTTCTCCCTTAGTTTCTGCACTGTTCTCAGACTCCCTCTACCTCTTCCACAAAAACTTATTTATTATGTAGAACAATTTAGTTCTCTCTACTTCATCCCTGGCCTATGGTGAACCCATCTTAAGGGGGATCTTTTTACAATCAAAAGCCAATGTGTTACAAACAAATGAACCTTCTGTTTTAAAAGGATTCTGCCACCTGGTTTTTAAAACGATATTTCTTCTCCCTCCACTCCTACCCATGTGGTCTTTAATGATTGCAGATGAGAGCATGAAGAAAGAGCATGGCACAAAAATCTTTATTGGAAGTTCTGAGACTAAGCTGTATTGGAAGGAACCAGGAATACAAGTATTTTGAAATTTAGCTATCCTTTTTAAAATTTATTTTTAAATGGACAAATACAAATTGTATATGCTAATGGTGTTTAACAACAGTCCAAGAAATTTGGCTGTCTTGGTAGAAAAATTATTCAAAGGCATTTATAGGATTGGTGAAGCCAGCAAATGTATTCATAGTTTTTTTCTAACTGGTGTTGAAATGTTGCTTATGAATACAATATATACCATCAAGTTATACAACTGCTGTTCACATGGTGAAGATTTATAGCTAAAATGGCATGTTTTCACAGTATTATATGGCTGAAACATTCTTTCTTAGCAATTCTTTTATTTATTGCATCAATAAATCAAAAACGTATAGCACCATAAATATTTCAGTACTTATGATTACCATTAAGTTATATTTGTGTTTTTAAGACCATCAGACTCACATAGTAAGCATAGTAACCTCTCTCATAAATAGAACTGAGTAACAGAAGCAAATTGGAGCCTTTAAATGAAAGTGACTGTTACTGAATGCCTGTAAGATTATAGTAAGTGCCTCTCAGGGAGCAAATAAAGCTGCTCCTAATACATACAGCCTTTATCTTGGCCACCTTATTATTTATTTAGTTAGTTATTTTTGTCATTATAATTTTAATAAAATGTTGTTCTTAGGTTTCAGATGCATAGCACCAGTACTTCCCTTTGGATAGTAATTTTTAAAAATAATTTCAAGTTTTATTTTAGATTTCAGAGGGTACACATATAGGTTTGTTACATGTCTATATTGTATGACGCTGAGGTTTGGAATACAAATGATCTCATCACCCAGGTAGTGAGCATAGTACCAATGGGTAGTTTTTCAGCCCTTGCTCCCCTCCCCCTCCCACTTTAAGTAGTTCCCAGTGTCTATTGTTCTTATCTTTATATTCATATGTACCCGATGTTTAACTCCCACTTATAAGTGAGAACATGTGGTATTGGTTTTCTGTTCCTGTATTAATTCAGTTAGGATGATGATCTTAGCCACTTTAATATAACCACCACTCTTTCTACAGTTCTATGTATTGGCTTAGAGTCCCAAGGGTAACACTTCCACAACCAGTGGATTTCATGCTCACCTCAATGCTCCTAGGGTCAATTGTTCACTTCTATGTGGATCTATATTCTTAGCTGACATGGGTAAATGCCTTACGAAATAAGGGAGAATTTTTCAAGGTTGTTGGCACTGAAAATTAGAGATTTTATTACGAGCTGACAATGATCCTTCATGAGGCCCTTATGGTAGATTGTGTTAATGGATTGCATTATCCAGTTCTTTGCTGCTCCCTGCTTCTATACTCTTGCCATGGCTTCATTGTGGCTAAAATATATTTCCCTACTCCATGACTTTGGGCTCAGCTTTGTGATCTATTCTTGCTAACGTCATGTGTGTAGAAGTGACAGTGTACTGATTCCAAACCTAGGCCATAAGAGGCCTTGTACATTTCCACAGGCCCTCTTGTGCCTCTGCCATCACCATGAGAAGGACATGCCTGGATTAGCCTATTGGTCCAAGGAGGATGAGAGACATGTGGAGCACAGCTGCCCAGCCATGCCTAGTCTAGATCAGCCCACTTGTAGATGTGTTAATAACAAATGAGGGTTGCTTTAAGCCACTGAATTTTGTGTTTTTTTTAAATATATTTTTTTGTGGTAATAACTGACTGAGACCGGCAGATGTTGTGAAGTCTCTAAATGAATGATTTTCAACTTCAACTTCAATTTTATCAAAATTCTGATTGCTGTTCCTACCTGCAGGATACATTGTCCTGAAAAGGAATCTGAGATCAGATCTAGGTATAGCACAAAAGTGATGTGATTGATTACTAATGCCTGCCACAGGACTGGGAAGGGAAGGTAGAAGGATGCACACTCTATGTCTTCCAACCTCACTTAGACTCATCCTACATGTAACTGGGTATTAATGACTGGTAGGGTCAGTGGACCACCAGGAGCTTTCCAAAGTTGCTTATACCTTGTTGTTGAACCCCAGTTAGCTCTTTTATTTTGTATTTTATTTGTTTTTAAAAAATACATGTTTCTCTAAGTATTGTATCTATGCATGGCATGGCAGATACCCTTCACATCCACCCTAATGTCCTTTTAATATGCCTTCCTGTACAGCAGAGGGTAGAAAGCTGAAAACCACATTTCTATCACTCCTTTATGGCTAAGGGTTCTGGTTGTAATGTAGGTTTTTCCCATCAGGTGCAGTTGAGTGATGTAGAACTCTGCCCAGCATCTCTTGGGCAGAAAGGGACTGTGATGGAGTACCAGGGGTCTTTGGTCAGCGGTCTACTCCTTTGGCAAGTTTCTTCCATTGGAAGGGGAAAGTTTTTGGAGATTGTTGAAGAGGCAGCATGCTTCTGGAGTTGGGAGTTGTTTCTGGTGACTCAGGTCTTCAATCCACCCATATTCCGGATTTTGTAAGACACCCTAATACTTGGAAATGGCTATTTTTCAATTTAAATTTGCTAGAGTGTGTCCTGTTGTATACAGTGAACTTTAACCTGATACAAGAAGTGTTATCGGGATATTAAAATATAGTAGAAAGAGCACTGGAATTGTAATGAAAAGATTTCAGTCCAAATGACAACTCTCACACTGATTTGTAGGACCTTGGGTAAGCCACTTACCTCTCCATCTGTAAAATGAGATGAATATTATCTACCACATAGGATTGCTTTAAAAATTAAATGAGAAATTAATAAACATTCTTTTTTTTTTTTTTTTTTTTTTTTGAGACAGAGTCTTGCTCTTTCGCCCAGGCTGGAGTGCAGTGGTACAATCTCCATAAACATTCTTTACAAACTGTCAAATGATCAGAATATGTTATGTATTTTCCCCCTCTTTTGCCATAGAGCGGGCATGAATTATTTTTCTTCCTTGGCTTCCTCCTGTCCCTCATCCTCAGTTCTGAATGAGTCCACTCTATAATAGATCCGCTTGGCTACTCTAGTGGCAACAGGTGTGCCCCCTGGCATGAACTTACACAATGACTGTCTTTGTCACCATCCCCCCTATTCCTTCAAGCATCATCGGTGACAGCATCCCTTTGAAAATATTTGATTCTCATTTCTGGAAGAAATCAGGAATAGCATAAAGTACTGTGAGTCCCATAGGTGCATGTCTGAAAGGGAGCCACACAATTAAGTGTGGTGTTGGAGCGGGCAGCTCCCTGTGGGGCCAAAGATTGCATTTCTAGACTAAGAAAACTCTTTGTAATGTGATCCTGGGAGTGAATGACCTTATGTAGGTTGAGGCAAAAAAAAAAAATCCAATCCTTATTGCCCAGTTATGTTTACCATTTAATTAATGGGAAAACTTCCTCCCCCTTTTAAAAAATCAATAATAAAATGAAATATTGAAGATAGAACAATCAGATTGCAAGCATGAGGAAATCATCAATAGCCACAGAGTAATGGCATGTTGAGTTGAAAGTGACCTCAGAGGTAGTTGAATCTATCCCACTCAATAGAGAAATCTCATATTACTCTTGAGAGGGCTGATCTCTCACTAAACATTCCAGAAAAGGAGTTGAGAGAAATCACTACTTCATTAGAAAATTCTAATTTAACTCAACGTTTTCCAAAGTGTGCTCCAGTTTGGAAAGTGACCATTTGCAGAAAAAGTTTCTGGGGTCAAATGCATTAGGGAAATATTTTGCAAAATTGTATCCTCTTGAAGAGCCACAGTGTAAATAAGCATAATAAGAGCTCTGAAAAAGAACATGTTGGGGGCAGAATTTTTCTATTTTGTTTAACTCAGAGTTTTCCAAGCATTTGGTTAAGGAACATTTTTTCCCCTCCACAGAAGTGCTCTGAGGATATATTTGGGGAAATGCTGCAATAATTATAAAACTCTTAACAATGAGTGAAATGTTGTTTTTGTTTCTTTCCTCACATTTATACCAATTAGTATTAATTATAACCTGGTGTCACAGAGAAGAATGACTAATCTCCATTTTTCATAAAACTTGAAGTCTGGACTGGGTGTAGGGGAGAGATAGAGGGTGTGGATAGAAAGAAAGGGAGTCATGAGGGATAGAAGAAAAAAAGTCAGCCTCTCAGTTTGTCTTTCTCTCAGGCTTGTGACACCTGCTATTTTGTCCCGATTCCTTCTTCACACTACCCATAGAGTGACCTTTCTAATCTGAGCAAGCTGTCCCCCTCAAAATATCAGTGCTCCCTGTGATGGAATGGATAAATCCTAGCTTCCTTGGTGCAGTATATAAGGTGCTGTAGGATCTTGTCCTTTTTTCTTGCATTTTCTTTGTGGGGGTGTGGGAGTGTTAAAATTTTTCACCCCATCTCACTTGCACTTGCCTACAGCAATAATGAATTACTTATTTGCAGTTCTTGGACCCAAAGTACCTTTCACAACTTTCAGGCTTTTCAGAGGCTGGTTCCTGTGCTGGAAGAATATCTTCTCATCCTCCACCCCCACCTTCTTCAATGGTCTTCATGCAGCCATCCTGGATGCTCAAAATCATCGCTCTATCTGTGAAGTTTTACCCAAATTCTCGCCACCTGGATCCTCAGTAGAGTTAACCACTACTCTGTATTACCCTTGAATGTTATACATGATTTTATTTTTTGGTCTTATTACTCCATGTTTGTATGTTTGTCTCTTACTGGACTATGAATTTCTGAAGTTAGGGACTGTATTAATTTCCTAGGACTGTCCTATCAAAAGTACTGCAAACTGGGTGGCTTGAAAGCAATAGAAATTATTGTCCTGCAGCTCTGGAGTCTATCAGTCTGCAACCACACTCCCTCTGGAATGTGTAGGGGAATCCTTCCTTGCTTCTTCCTAGCTTCTGGTAGTGGCTGTCAATTCTTGGTGTCCCTTGGTTTGTGCCTGCATCTCTCCAGTATCTCCTCTATCGTCCCATGGTGTTCTTCCTGTGTGTCTCTCTTATCTTCTCATCAGAACATCAGTCAGATTAGATTAGGGGTTTACCCTACTCCGGTGTGATCTCATCTTAACCGATTGCATCTGCAACCTCCCTAGTTCTGAGTAAAGCCACATTCTGAGGTACTGGGAGTTAGGACTTTAACATCTCTTTTTGGAGGACACAATTCAGCCAATTACTGAAATTAGATCTTGTTTACTCTTACTACAGTGTAGATATTTAATAAATGCGTATTTAATTGAGATCCATGTCTAAAGTTAGACATTTTGGTTGTAGGATTACCTATACTTTTCTTCCTTATTGTTTACAATGTTGCTATGAACATCTTTGTGCATCTGTTTTTCTTCGTCTCTGCTGAATGAGGCCTAGGATATAAATTCTTGAAACTCAAATTCTTAAATATGGGTTGGGCATTGAATTAGGTCCACCAAAGAAATGACTGCAAAGTTGCAGCCAGGTGGGAAGATGATTCATAATCTATCATTCATTCATCAGTTTTCCTACTGTCTACTAGATAACTGGCGAGTTACCAGGGATGCAGCAGTGAATA
>NW_012114500.1:8376206-8401976 GCF_000951035.1 Colobus angolensis palliatus | reverse complement strand
TTTTGAATTAAGTAATAATTCTTGAGTATCTTTCTGCATTACAACACATGGCTCTACTTTTTGAAAAACTGCCTGGTGTTCCATGATGTGGGTGTCCTGAAGTGTATTTAACCACTTCCATACTGATGAATATTGGTCTGGCTTCCAAGTTTTGCCGTTACAAATAATATTGTAAAGAAGATTTTAAAATGTGTGTTTTGGGGGGTAGTTGTGGGAGTACAAATAAATTTATATAAGTAAAATATGAACTTTTTAAAAGGAAAAATCAAATTGCTCTTCAAAAAGATGATCAATTTGTCTTCCTATCAATAGTGTGTGATTACTAATTTTTCCAGAATACTATCAATATTTTAAGAATATTTACCAATATAAAGGCAAAACTCACATTCAGTTATAATGTTGCTTAATATAGTGAAAATGATTGTTTTTTCAAATATTTATTCACCATAATTATTTATAAATTTCCTATTTATGTACTGTGTACCTTTTTCAATTTAAATTTTTTCCTATTATTTACAAGAGCTCCTATATATTACAGATATTAATCATTTGCTTGTTAAACTTGTTGAAAATCTTCATTTCCAATCTGTACTTTTACCTTTTAACTTTGCTTATAGTGTCTTTTGCCATATAGAATTCTAGTTAAATAGTGAAGTCTCTCTCTCTCTATATATATATTTTAACGACTTTTGGGTTTTATGTTTTGTTGAAAGAGCCCTTCCACATCTCACAGTATAAAATATTATATATTTTCTTGTAGTCATTTATTTTTATGTTTAAGTTGTTTTTTATCAATCTGGAATAAATTCTTGTATATGATGTGAGGTGGGGATTTTGTGATATTTATTTACTTGCTTTCCCATTGGATTATTTTTTCCTGTCCCACTGTCTTGGAGATGTTTACTTTTTCATATACTAAATCCCCATGTATCTGTAGCTCTGTGTGTAGGCTCTAAATTTTGTTCTTTTGAGCTTTTGTCTATTCCTCCTCCTTCCATCCTACTGGGGTTTTGATGGAACTACATTAAGTTTACAGATGAATTTGAGGACAGTTAATATTGTTATGTATCAGATCTCTCTACCCAGGAGTGTGGCTTGAATCTTCATTTCTTTGGGTCTTTATTTTTTTTTAAGCTAAGTTTTGTGTTTTTATTTTCTCATGCACATTAGGCACATTTGTTTTAAAATTTATTTCTTGATAGTGTGTAATTTATTTTGCTAGTGTGAATAGTACCTCCCTTTCATTATTATTTTTTATATCTGGCTACTACTTGTATGTAAGAAAATTATCACTTTCTATATATTATGCTTTTAACTGGCCAAATTGTCACTCTTCTTATTAGTTATAATAGTTCATCAGTTGATTCTATTTTCTTGATAGACAATTGTGATACTTTGAAAGTCATAGTAACTTTTTCCTGCTAATCTTTACAATTATTCTTTTTTTATCTTGCGAGGGTTAGGTTTTCCATAGCAACACTGAAGCAAGGAAGTGACACAGTCAGATTTACAATTTAGATACACCATTCTAGCTAACTGCAGAATAGATTTAAGGGGACATAATGCAGGCAGGACACAAATTAGGAGATTATTATAGTAGTGTAGGTAAACAGATAATGAAGTCTTAAATTGACTGTATGGAAGTAGGGATAGTGAACAAGAAAAATTTTAAAGAAATATTGGGCAGTAAAGCCAGCAGGACTTTGATGACTGTTTAAATCATGTTGGTAAGAGGAAAGCCTCTTCTTGAAGGGCTTTTTATTTATATGGTTTAACAGAAGGAAGATTTTTTTAGGGCCAAGGCCCTGACTCATTGATTGATCTGTCATCTTGTACTCCCATGTGGTTCTTGGAAAATATAAGACAGAGGTAGGCTAGGAACAAGAACTTTATTTTGCTAGAGCTTCAGAATCAAATGTGCATTTAGAATGTCCTTATTCTTATGAATTAGTTGTTGAAGTAGAGTGTGAATGAAGGCTGTTACCATCCAGAATCTTAATAAATTTTGAATCTCGTGTATGATCACATGGAGGTTAGCGTTATTCACGAGGATGACAAAATTCCAAAGTTCTCAATATGAAAAGGTGGGTTGGTGATCCTGGCAATGGTAAAAGGCAGCAAGTAGTGGGAGGGATAGAATGCAGTACAGCTGGCATGTATATCCTGGAAGAAAAAGTTTGGGGAAGATAGTAGAAAGGGAAATGTAGGGACGTTGCAGCTGAGAGACAGAAAAATGTTCTGTGGAATATGAGGTATGGGAATTAAATGACAAGGTAATGAGAAAAGCGTAAGTGTGTAGGTGGATGTGGAGAAGACTCAATGGAGTATAGGTGCTCTTAGAGTATGAGAACTGATCACTGGTGGAGGATGCCTAAGAATGAGATGGGAGTCATGGGTTATCTATCCTATCCTAGGCATATCTATACAATAGATACTATACTATATCTATACTGGACTAGACTAGACTAGACTAGGGGTTTTGCATGAGCAGCTAAGATTGAAAGGGTAATACAGGCTTCATGTTAGCAAAGAGCAGTCTTTGTCAATGAGATGTCTTTTGGTATCCCAGACTGTTAAAGGGAAGGATTAGCTAGTCATTGTAACACTATTTCAAATGGAATCATGGGCCCCTGAGGTAGCCGAGAGGCATGGAGTGAATTGGAGGAAGTGACCATTTGCCAGTATTCTCTCCATTTATTTGGGGAAGGGCTTGGTGGAATCCAGGATTCTTATTTGTGTGGAGATAGGCATGGAAGAGGAGTCAGAGTATCTGCAGGTATTTTCAGGTCAGAAATTATTCTTAAAATTAGCCTAAAGAGGGATAAGTTTTGTGGGCATACATACTAAGCCATACTATAGGAAACCTCCCTACAAGTTGACATCAATATTGACTTATGCGACTGCTGGGATTGATAGATGAGGAGGAAGGAGCAGGAGGAAGGGGAAGAGGAAAAGGAGGAAGAGGAAGAAAAAAGAGGAGAAAAAGGAGCAGGAGAAGAAGGAGGAGGAGGAGGAAGACGGGAGAAATTCCAGTATTAGTCTACCTGTTTCTTCTTTCTCACTCTATGCCTGCCTCTAGCTGCCCACTTTAACGTGTAGCTAGCTGTCCTGGATAAAGGAGTAGAAAAGGGTTGTCTTTACTTTCTACATATTGAATTTTCACATTAAGCACAAAGAAAATGCATATCAATATAAAACATTTTAAAGTAATCCTTGGGTAGGCATTTTAGTAACACCCATGTGATCAAGACCTGATATTCATTATTCTAAGAGTTGTGTGATAATTTAGGACTATGCCTGTCTCTAGCATGTTTGGTTAGTTTCATTTTCCAAATTAAGAGGTCACTAGAGTAGTTCTTGATCCATGTGACAAACAGAAGATCCTGATCAGTTGACAAAAATCTTAGACATGTGGGGTTAGAAAAAATTACTTGAAAATAATATGAAGGCAACATAAACTTCAAAGTAGAAGTTATGTGAGCAATTGTTGGGATAACTGAAGACATATCACCACTACCTCTTTTTTTTTTAACTTGTTATATTAAATATCTTATGTTATTGACCTCATGATATAAGAGGAAATTTAAATAGTTGCTTTTTTGGGAAGTGGGGAAATTGGCTATAGTTTATGTCCTACATTTTTATTGATTTTAGGCAATAGTTATATGAAGTCAACTTCTAGACATGGGGTATCCACGTAGAGAAATGGAGCAAATAAAATTTTCCTTGACACCGTCAGATTTTTTTTGTTATGTGAGATAGGATATTTCATTCAAGACCTTCTTACTTTGGTTGATAGAGAGTCCTGGGTCATCTTTAGGATATATAGTGTGGATAAACCATACAATACATTTTCTCATGATCATCTACTCCTCTATTCTGTATAAAGTAAAATTAGATTAAAATGAACATTAATAGCAGTTGTAGAGGAAAAAACAAAAACAAAAACAAAAAACAAGGGCATATGATTGAAAACATTCATATATATTTTTTTTCTTTTTTCTTTCTTTCTTTTTTTTTTTTTAAGACAGAGTTTTGCTCTGTCGCCCAGGCTGGAGTGCAGTGGCGTGATCTTGGCTCACACTGCAATCTCCACTTTCTGGATTCAAGTTATCCTCCTGCCTCAGCTTCCCAAGGAGCTGGGATTACAGGTGTGTGCCACCAAGCTTGGCCTGAAAACATATTTTTGAACAAGGAGAGGTAGTTTCCCTGGTAGAAGTAACGTGGACTTTGAAGTCATATGAATATGGCTTCAAATCCCAGCTCTGCTACCTTCTTGGGTGAGCTTAGATAATATCTCTGAGTCTCAGTTCTCTCACTTGAAGAATGGGGACAATAAACATGTATTTCACAGAATTATAAGGATTAAATTTAGAAATATTGATAAATACTGTCAACTCCTGTAAAACTTACAGTCACTCTTTAAACATCAGCTCAATTTCTACCTCCTTTGAGAAGTCTTCCCTGACTACTCATGGGCAGCTTCAGGCACTACCTCCACTAAGCCCCCACCATATTTTGTGTATACCTCCAAGAAAGTAAGCCTTAACTGTATTGTAATTGTGTATTTGCCTATTAGCTTTCCCAAGGGTCTTGGGAAGAGGCCAGTGATTATAAGTTATTCAGGGTTGTATCCCTGGCATCTAACACAGAGCCTCACATTTGGAATATGCTTAACATAATTTATTTTTAGTAAATGAATGCATGAATGAGCATTTATTAGGATTTCTGGTCCTTGGTATGAGTTCAGTGGAGATTAATTTTAACTTCCTTCCACTGTTTCTTTTTCTGTCGGTAGGTATATGATGCAAGAATGGGAAGGGAAGGAGGAGTTAGATGGAGACCTGGTTTGGGATTAATTTATACATAAATGTAAAAATATTTTGGTTTTCCCATCCTCTCAGCCTGCTTCCTTGGATCACTGTGTATCTACCTGATGAAAGGAGGGGTGCCTTGCCACTCACTGTTCTGAAAATAGCTTTGATTTCACTCCAGTCTTGTATTTTCTTCCTAAGGAATATTCTCTCATTTCCTTAAAGTCAAATGTTTGTAACAGGAGTTGAATACAATGAAATATAGTTCATTGATCAGGTAATACATTTTGTCCTAAGTTCTTAAATTTTTGGAATCTCTTGAATCCCATATTCAAAAGGATATAGAGCAACCTATACTATCAGGGAAGGAGCATGTAGTACCATTTGGCAAGGGAATTGGGACTCATGCTGGCTTACATCCTAGACTTCCAAGTGCAACATCCATTTAATGACTTCTTGTCATCAGGCCCAGACCCTACACTGATGTAAAACAGTTCCTTGGAATCCCATGTGTTGACCCAACCTTTGGGCCTTGCTATTTGTTAAAGAAAAAAAAAAAGTGGTGCAAGTTGTTTCTCATGAGGTCAGTGCACTGGGTTTCTAATATTGAAAACAGCTGTGTTTTCTGTGAACATCTTCCTGCCACTGCATCATCTCTGGAGGATTTCCCATATATCCCAGTAGGCCGATATCCATAATTGTCCATTAATTCTCATTTGAGTTGGTCTACTAAGAGTGAATGAATGTGTTTCATTTCTATACATCTCTTATTGTGAAAGGTACCAGAACTTCCTCTGTAATATTTGACCGTTAAATATTGTTTGGGTATGGTCCAATGAAGAATGTATACATCTTTTGCAATAACCATCTTTCTGCTCAAAGATTATACATAGAGCATAGGGTTTAGCTGTGCTTCAAGGCAGTGGAAGGGTTTATAAGGATGCTGGGCTAGGAGATAGGAGACCAGAGCGGTAGCTTTTCCTTTTCATTTAATAACCGACTGACTCTGAGCCACATTTTTCAACCCACTTCTGGATAATACTTTTGTAACTGCCAATATTGAACAGATGACATTCAAAGAGAAAAGTGTCTCTTCCTCTAAGAAATGTTACTTTGCCACTCAGATATACAACGTGTTTCCTAACGCATTTGAAACTAGCAACATTTGGAGAATAGGCAAGACTCACTGAGATATTAGCATATTATTACTTGCCAAATCTGACATTGTTTTAGGTAGAAAAATAACCTTATTTCTTTCTAAATTCTTTTGATAAAGTATTTCTGAATTAGCCGACTGCAGTGGCTCATGCCTGTAATCCCAGTATTTGGGGAGACTGAGGCAGGAGGATTGCTTGAGTCCAGGAGTTTGAGACCAACTTGGGCAACATAGTGAGACACTGTCTCTACCAAAAATAATTTTTTAAAATATAAGAAAAAATATTTCAGAATAAAACATTCTGAAATATCAGTGACTAAGAATTATCATGACTAGAAATGTGTAAAGACAATAAATACTGGTTTTAAATATCAGATGTCTCTAAGTTTTAAAAAAATAATATCTTTTACGTTGTGTTCTTTGTCCTTCTGCTTGCATAGTTTTAGATCATTTTAATAACAGTGCACATACTGTTTGGTATTCTGCCTTTGTTTTGGCAATAGGAGATAAAAGAACAAGTACTATAATCAAAAATAATTCTTTTGTTGAATATAATTGTAACTAAAAACATCATTCATAAAATCACACAAGTTGGAGGAAAAACAAAGAAAACAGTGTCTTATTTGTGGAACCTGTTTTTTCTAATCTCAGCAGAATATTCTACCCTTCTAGCACTTTCTGAATTGCCAGCTTATTTGAAAGAAGCTTACATGTGTTTGCAGAACCCTTGGGATTTCTCCTAGGTGCTTGGGAACCCAGCAGCTTCAGCTATCTCATCCCATATGCCATTTTCTTCTGCTGCTCTGGAGCTAACTTCACAGGCGCTGTGTGCTGCAAAGGCTGCAGCTGACCAGCAAGTCCTGGGCAGGTATTTCCCTCTGCTATGGAGCTCTCTCCCACTGATGGTGGTCTACTCCTGACCATGCTTTGTTGGGCCAAAGCCCCTCATGTGCCATTGTCTTCGATAAGGCATCTGTTCATCTTGTCTAAGATGAAGTAGACAGAATTGCTTCACTGACTGGTGTAATATGCTCTTGGATGAATCCTAAAGCAATTTTAGGACTCTATTTTCCCTTTGTGTTTGTGAAAGCAGCTTTTTCACCTTTTGGCTGTGGTGTGTTCTGCTATCTCCCAGAAATATTACATCGAAGCTGATAATATCTTTGTACCCTAAGGGCCTGTTATCAGTCCATACCCAGAGACGAACTCCATAAACACATTGTTGACTCTCAGCTGTGTGTACTTGTACTTTGGCAGCAGGAAGTTTAATTCTGATGAATGTATTGAGTTTCAATCTTGGATAGAATAGTTGGCAAAGGCAGAGCGTGACTCCTAACCTTTGGAGCTAGGTTAGGGTGTAAAATAAAGAGCTTGAAGGAGATGTGTCAGCAGATGCCTGCTCGTGAACTCAGATTTAGGAGTTTGCCAAAGGACGTGAATGAATGTTCAGAAATATTCCCCACAGAGCTTCCAGGAGGGCTGGGGCGACAGGGTTCCTGTAGGATTTTCCGTCCTCGGGTTGTCCCTTTTGTCTTCCTTTCTGCAATAGTGCCATGGTTCTCACCTGAATACTTCAATTCAGACTCCTGAACTTGAAGAAGGTTTTGGATCCTCTGCCATTGATGGAACAGGGCTGACAACAATGGCAGAGATATTTTTGCCCCTACTGCAATTCTGCCTGTCCTACGCATTTTTGAACTAAGAATCTAATAGGGTTGGTGTTTGTCAAGGTGTAACAGGAAGCCTGTATCTCCCAAATGGAGAGCAATTTTATGTTCATGATCCTCCAAGGTCTTGCCAAATAAAATTAGGTCATATAGACAAACTAGCACTTTCATACAATTTATGCCATTAATCATTTTACCATTGATTTCTAAAATATAACAGTGGCCCCAAGATCCCTGGGGCTATACTTTTAAATTGGACCCATACAAGACAGAAGAATGCCATCTTTTCTTTATCTTGGTTGGTCCTATATGCATTTGATAATACCCATGTCTTTAAACAGTCACTGAAAACAACTGGCCTCCTAGCATTTAGTCTGGAATATCCTGGACTTCTGGCTTTTTTTTCCCACAGATCTATTTTGGTGCATCTATTCAGAATGCCGTAGTTCATGTTACATCTAAATTTTGCCTTGTTTTTCTGCCATAACCGATAGAAGAAGCATATGAACTATAGGATTTAGAGATGATTAGGTGACTATGCCTTTAGGTTGGTCTGGGACAGTCCTGGCTTTATGACTATTATTCAGGTGTAAATATTAATTAGTAGGACTCCATTTTATGCCTAAGTTATCCTGGTTTGAACAATAAAGCACATGGTCAACCCTAGAGGTGATACACTTAATCATCAGCTCTAATCAGCTGTCAAAGTTAAGCAGAGTACTCTTTCTGTGGTGTTATTTTCAGGGTGAAGTTTCCTATCTCTCTATTTTATGCCTTTTCCCTGACCCAGATTGTATTACACTTAGGAAGAACATAATGTTACTCCTTGCTTTGATCTTCTTCCTCAGTTTCTTTTCCCACACTTCAACATAGAAAGTTTTCAAGATTTAAAGAAGGTGTTCCAGTTGTGACAGCTTTAGGAGAGGAAGCAGTTTCTGTCTTTTGGCAGGATCTGCACTCGGGACAAGGATAAGAAAAAAAAAATCCCGAAATCCCTAGCCTCTCACCTGCAGTATTGGGCAAGTACTTTAGATGGGCTGAGGATGTACTCCATTGGCGGGCCACCTCTTACACATCCGTCCCCAATCCCGGCATGCAATTGCTGCCATAACCATCTCTTCCTTATCCCTACCCCTCCTTCAGGAGATTCCACCTTCCCATACCCCAAGTAGATGGAAGCATTTGGACTTGGGTATGGAATCCCAGTCCACACAATGCTTACAAGGGGAGGGGCTCAGGGGACTATCATAAGATGATTTCAGAATTATGGTGGCTTGTCACAACTAAGCCCTCCAGAATACCAGGCTAAATTTGCCTTTTGGTTTCTTTTGAAACTCTTATAAGTAAAAATTTCAAAGCAGGTTGTAATGTCCCTTTAATTTCATTTTCACTGGCACCCATTTCTGAGAGCATCCATACTTTTTTCTGTACAATAACAGTGCAGGCCAAACATCAGATAATTCTTGTTCTAGATATAGTACGTAGTCTGCGGGGTAAGTGTGTATTGGACAAAGATTCATCATCATTCTGGACAGGCTGCCTGCTCTTTCTCCCCCTCCGCCTGCACCATCCCCCATGCAAGTATAACTAGTGTAGATCGGCAGGTTTCCTCAGACTTGGCCATGCTTGCATTGACACTTATGACTTCCAGACCTCTTTAGCCAAATTAGCAGGAAGGCCAGCTTTTCCCAGCCTCTTTCTTCCACTGGTGTTTCTGAGAATTACAGAGGCCACTCACTTATTCCTAACAGTTGTCCTGATCTTTATATCTGTAGGCAGTGTTAGAACTCAGACACCTTCTTGAGGCCACTACTGGTCACGGAGCCAGTTCCCCAGAGAGGTTATCACTAGCTGGGAATAGCTGGCTCTGAAGCTGCAGAACAATAATGTTGGGATTGCCTATTAATTCCGAGATTCAAATGTCGTTCTCACAGGGTGAGAATGGCTCTTTCTCGAAAGCAAGGTTGTTTGTGCTCCAGTGAGTCTGGTGACAGTGGGGAAGTGGCCCTTGTCCTGACCACTGGGACAAGCTGGTATCACTGCCAGCTTTGCGGAGGCCCTGGCATCCCCTCAGGGATCTGGACAGCTGGACCCCACCTCCTGCTGGCCCTATTACTTGCTCCATCATCCACCATTGCTGGGGCAGTACTTCTCTGACTTACTTTCTGAGCTTAGCAGAAATAGGCCCTGGCCCCCGAGGGCCAAAGCTCTTCTGATACAAATCTGTCTCCAGGACAGCTGAGCTGGGGAGAGTTCTGAGAGAGGCCCCCATCCTGACCTAGAACCAGGCTCCCTTTGATCCTTAACCCTGAGGCCAACACCCACCTACTACTCCTGATTCCTCCTCCCCACAGGGGGAATTCCTTTCAGAATTCTCACTACCCTTTTGGTCAACCCTCTCACCCCAGTCCTTCAGACAATTTACCAAAACTTTGAATCTCACAAGTATTTGGGATTTGCTAAAAGTCCTTTCTCTCTTTCTTAATTTAGGGCACATAAACACTGTGGCTAGAGACTCTGTAATTCTCAAGACGAAACGCAAATAGGTATATGGTGAGTGGCCTGCAAATCCACCAGCCTCCCGAGTCAGGGCCAGCACTTGTCCAGGAAAGCATTTTGTATTCTATGGTAATAATTCATTTAAAAATAAAAATTGGATCATACTAAATCATCTCTTTTATAACTTTCATGTTTTTCCTTAACAACGTGAACATGTTTTTATAACAATAAATATTTTATGGCATCATTTCATAGCTGCATGGTATATGTTGCTGATTCTCTATTATGAGATATTTATTTCCAGTTTTGCCACTATCACGAATAATGATGAGGTGAATATCTTATTATAAGCAGCTTTGTGTACAGTGATGATTTCTGTAGGGTAATTTCCTAGAAGTGGAATTTACTGGTTAAAAGGGCACTCTGGTTTACACCAACACCAGCAGCCTCTGCGGCTTTGCAAAGGGTTGTCAATAGTCACCTAAAATAATTCAGAAGATGTTCTCTTGTGGCTGTTCTCTTAAATGGTCTATAAGAGAACACAATCAAGGCTTAGGATTCTTTGAACACTCTACTTTTGAGTCCCTGAATGTCACATTAGATAGGACAGTTCAGTTTTCTAAACCATGATTTTGTTTTCTCTCAGAATATCTTTTATTAAATGTATTTTTCATATTTCCTTTTCAGCGAAACATAATGACAGCTCTAATACTAATAATTGCCAGGAAAGGTTTTCCCTAATCCTCTGAGTATTTGTAGGCTAAAGGAAGAGATTTTATATCCTTTCCAAAGAACAGTAAATATGGTGGGGTGAGGATGGGGACAGAGTTGTATCTCAAAGGCCCTCCTATTTCAGAGGAGATGCTATAGAGAGGTTAGAAATGATTTACCAGGGGACATAGGGTCATTTTCCCACCATTATTGCACCCTGAAGAAGAATTCTGTGTCTTACCCATGAAAGATGTTTGTCATTTTGATTTTTAGGTTATTACCTGGGACCATTTTTTTTAACCTTCTTAAAGCATCCTATGGTATTTTGGCTCTAGACTTGTGACATTTTGTCTTCTTCCCTGAAGGCACAGGGAGAGTTAGGGAGCCATCTGTGCTTGCCCTCAATACTGTGTTTAAGAGATAAATAAGCAATTACTTCTCCAAGCTCTTTTGTCTGTCAAGAAGCCTCTGTCTTGATCCTGTCTCAGTAAACAGAAAAGGATATGTAGCAATTCCACAGCCATAGTAGCCTGTGGCTGGCTTCAGACTACGTTCATAGAAATACAACATATGGACTGATTAAAGTACAATCCTGTTGTACTCTGTATATCTTCATTCTGCAAACATTTCCTGTGTATTATGCAGTGGACACTGGGCCACATGTTAAGATTCAGGGCTAAAAAGACAGTCCCTACACTCTAGAAGCTCAGACAGAACAGAGAGAGACATGGCAACAAACAATTGTCACAGGATGATGTAATGATTTTAATAGGTATTTGTTCAAGGACAGGAGGTGTGTAGGGGGATGGAACATCTGAGGCAAATAGCCAATGAGCTCTTGGAGGGTAAGTAGGTGTTTGCCCAGCACGTGAGTGAAGGAGGGGATTCCAGACAGGGAAACAGCATGTGCAAAGTCAGGAAACTATACTAGTTTATGGAGGGTGAAACATCAAGTATTCTAGTTTTGCTATTAAAACATGAAAGGTAGATGGGCAGGAAATGAGGTTAGAGGTGTTGGCAGGAAGAGGAGATGAGGAATCTTATATGTCATGTGTGGGAAAGACTGTTAATTGTCCCCATTATTTGTTTTCTCCCCTCTTCAATTGGTGATAGACGTGTTAGCTGGGCACAAAGCTACCTGGATTAAACACTACATATCCCAAGCTCCCTTGAATGTAGGCATGACCAGCTGACTAAATTCTGTAAAGGGAAGTGTCACATAGCAGCTCCAGGGAGTCTGCCCTTAAAGACAGACTGCAAGACAGCATCGCTCTCTCTCTTTCTCTTTCATCTTTGTCTTTGTCCCCATTTCCATCTAAATTCTGGAAAGCAAATAGTGTTGGCTATACAAAACAGGATAGAAAGATCCTGGGTTCCTGAAGCCATGAAAAACTTTATAGCCATAAATCATTACCCAGATTTCTACCCAAGAGAGAAAAATTTCTGTTTTGTTTAAACAACTGTTATTTTGAGTTTTCTGTCTCTTACATATATACCTAATTTTAACGCATCGAGCAAAGAAGTTTAGATTTCATGCTGTTGTTGATGGACAGATGGTGGAGAATTTGATCATGGGCGGCACCATGATCAGAGATGCATGTTAGAACCAACTCCTGAAGACACTGGGAAAGACTGATTAGAGTGGGACCAATTACCAGCAGGTAGAGCCACATGGTTCAGGGGAGAGACGATGCAAGGAGTGGCTTTGCACTGGGTCAGCTTAGCTAACTGAAAACAGATATCCCAGAATTCCTTTCCCTGGATGGCTATGGTTAGCATTGGGAAAGGGGAAGTGAGGCAGCAGCCACATTGTCACAGGAAGTCAGCCTAGGGTCAGGAGCTACTGCTGCTCACATGCGTAGTCCAGGATCTGCTGGCTCACTTTCTTGGCATGAGGCAGCAGCTGAGCTTCCAGCTACTGTGACCGCTGCCAGCTCTCTTCTTTCAGTGTGTCCAACTCCTGGGCCAGCCATGGGTTTAGATTCCTGACAAAGGGTGCCAGCATCTTTGGCAGGTCACCCACATCATTGAAATTGAAAGCTTGGAGGTGATGAGAGACTGACACTCATTCCAGTTTGTCCTCTTGGGTTCCAGCTTGTCCTTGCTCTCCCCCACTTCCTGTGCATCTTTCCTTCCTGACTGCCTACCCTGATGACTTCAGGCCAGCACCAAATGAAGAAGCAACAGCTGTACATAAACCTGTTAACCAGCTCCTACAATTGTATAAGGTCAAATCCATATGCCAAACCTCTTATCACTCTGAGTGGTTCTGCTTTTTTGATCAAACCCTGATTGATATTGAATATGAAGATCTTGAGAGCAAGGTTTGACTTTCTTATTTACCACTCTGTCCAGAGTCTAGAACAGTACCTGGAAGATAGTATATGCTCAATAAATATTTTTGAACAATAGGAGATTTTTAGGAGGTAGAAGTAATAGAACTTGGTGATTGGATGTAGACTTAAAAGAAAGATGAAATTAGTAGGACTCTCAAAATCTTTGCTTTGGCAAGAAGGTAAAGTTGGTGTCGTATGCTGAGATAGGGAATTCAGGAGGAAGATTAATCCAAAAAGTCTCATCAGGAATATATTGAGTTAAATGAACCACAATAGCTCTTATGTAGCAATGCTTGTGTTCTTAGAGACTTCTTGAAGCTGTAGGATAAAAATTGAACCAGATAGACTTTGCAGTCCCTTTTGAATTTAGAATTCCTATCGGAGAAGATGATGAGTTCAGTTTTGAATATATTAGATTTGAGAAGAACTGTGGGATATTCTTTTGAAGATAGTTAGTGAACTGAAATTCAATTCATACATCAGGAAAGAGGTCTGGGCTATATTTATTTGGGGGAGTTGTCTGTTAAAAGCAGTATTTGAAGCTATGGGCATGGTTTTTAAAAATTTAAATGTCATTAAGGGACCACACTGGAGCCTTAGGGACCAGCAACATTTAGGAGTCTGGTGGAAGAAGAGAAGCCTACAGAGGACACTGAAAGGTAATGATCAGTAAGATTGGTGATGATAGGTGAGCAAGGAGAGTGTGGCTCTAGGAACTGAGTGAAGACATGGTTTCAGGAGAGAAAGAGTGACTAGTGACTATATTGAGCACTAAATGCTGTAAAGCATTCCAGTAAATGAAGACTTAGAAGTATCCCTAGAAGGAGTTTTGGTGACAAGTTGAGGTGAGAAGACAGAGTGAAGTGAGTTGAGGAGTGGGTGGCAGATAGCAAAATGGGTATTGGAGAGTGATAAAGCACTCTTTCTTAAAGCTTGGCCAGGGGGTAAAAAAGACTGATTTGAGATAGGAGTAAAAAGAAGAGTGAGAACTTGACAGAGAATGGTGAGAATGGAACAGTGGGATTTAATATTTCAGAGGGGAAGATGTTCTGAATGATGACAAAGTATGAGTGTGGTCTTGGGTGTAGGTGTCTGTGGTGGGGTGGCGATGAAGGTCACTGGAGTTGAGATCAAGGAAGTGGAGGCCAGGATGTGGAAACACAGTCTGTGTGGGTGCTGGTCCCCAAGCAGGTGATGAAAAGATGGAGGAGAAAGATGGCAAGCGAAAGTTCATGATGAATATGAGAGAATTGACAAGAGATTGTCAAATGACAAGGTTGAAGGAGCAGAGAGGTTATCATTCTCAGAGGGTGTGGGTCTCAAAGGAACAAGAGGCTACTTATTCATTCAACGTTTGATATTAAGTGCCTACGGTAATGACCTGGATGACTGAGAAATCACCACTGACTCGGTGATAAGTTGGGCAGGGAGATAAAACATTTTCATAGCCTCAGAAAGAATCCTGGTTTCCTCACTGGATTTTAACCCTGACTGTCCATTAGAACGCCCTGGGAGCTTTTTGAAAGTATCATGCGTGGGTCCTACAGCAGCCCAATTCTATCAGAATCTGTGGGTAGTATAGCAGTATTGATATTTTTAAAAGGTCCGCAGGGATTTCTAATGTGCAGTCAGGATGGTGAACTACTGGTGAACAAGGAGCCCTTGGGCATAAGGACATTTTTACACAGAAGCTGACATGGGCCTCCAGTTGCTGGGGGTGAGGGGGTGGGTGCTGACTGGCACCTACATTTGGCACCCACCTTTGGCACCCAGGGATTTAGGGGCAGGATGTACAGTGGGGCCCCAGGAGCTGAACAGTTCTGATTGTCTGCAGCTGAAGCCCTTGGCTGGCAGGCAGGAAATGAAGCAGGACCCAGAAGCAGAGCATCTTATCATTGCCTACAGCTGGGCGCCTGTGCAGGTGGGAGGGGGACAGGAAGGGAGGTGGGCCCCAGCGTTAGTTCCCACTCGGAGGCTACTTCTAGAGTTCTGTCATCAGTCCTCCGCACCACACTTGAAAGGTACCATGAGAAATTGGAGCCTATCTTGAGAGGGCAAACAGGATGAAGATTGAGTTAAGGAAACCATGTCAAATTAAGGATGAAAAAAGGAGGTGGGGGCTGTGAGAAAAAATAATGCTCGTGTGGCTCTGACGACTGTCATCAAATAGTTAAAAGGCTGTCATGGAGAAGAGTGATAAGATTTAGCTCTAGAACACAGACCAGAGATTAGGAATTCGATGGAATTCATCTCAGTTTACAGAAAGACATTTCTAACAATTAGCTTTCACTACACACTTGAAAGGGTGTTCATATGAAGTAGAATGCTATTCTAGAGTTTAATGGGAGGTTGAACGAAGAGATTTTTAAGTGGCTATAAAATTATAACCCCACTCTGGGTAAAAGTATGATGATCTTTAAGATTGCCTAGTATTGGATTCTGGAAAATTCTTTAAGGTGAATATTAAAGGTAATTAAAACAAACTAACAAAAAACCAATTTGGTGTGTATTGGCCATAGTCTTGGGCAAAACGTAGTCTTAGATTTTAAAAAATCTAGTGTTACACTGGGGTAACAACATTAAACTATTCAAGCTAGCATTCTTTTGGAGTTTAAAATCAAGGTCTTGCTTATTTCAACATGTATATTTATAATTTAACACATTAATAATGTTTATAGACCTTGACACTTTCAGAACAACCTATTGGTTAATCCCCACAGTGTTTCTATTTAAGTAGGCTAGTATTTTACAAGATGAGCAATCTATGAGACTTGAGGAAGGTCATCACTTAAATCAGCATTGCAGCCAAGAATAACCAATTGTCATAAATTGACAGGTATATATACGTTTCTCACAGTGAGCCCAAACTGAATACATAATATGGAGCATATAGATAAATATAGTCCCCATTCAAATGGATTTGCACATAAACCAAGGCCTATGACAAAAAAAAGAAAGAAGATGGGTTATCTTCCTTAGGAAAAGGCAGTAGGTATAACCTTGCTTTCCTTTGCTGGATTCCTTAAGACCTTGTGAAGAAACTACATTATAATCACACAGAATGTTTCTATTGTAAGCCTATTTAAAAGTTTGGAGAGGTTAGAAACAGATGTTAAGGAATTACTGATCAAAATCTGGAATAAAAACAACAACCCAGAGGTGGTTTTAGAGGAAGGCTAATTACTAGGTGATTTTAGGGAATTAATGTGAAAATTGTCACAGCTCCCCAGAGCTGCCAAACATGGGAGATGGTAACTGAGAGAGTAGGAACTTGCTTGGCAAGGATACAAACCCTCCCTGTCTTTTTAGGGGGCAGGAAAAAGGCAGTTAATGATACCTGCAGATGGTTAGGTATACATAGTATAACCAGGTGATGATGATGAAGATTGTTCTGAACTTTCAAAGAGAGTAAACAGGAAATATGAGTCAAACAGAACTACTAATCCCTTCCAGAAGGACCTGGGTACATATAAGAGCACCTGGTTGTGTGATCAGGAGAGTTAAGAAGGTAAAGGACCCCTTCTTTATTAAAACAATAAAATGCTCTGAAGCTCCTGAGAACAGTGTAGGAAGTGATGTCTCCAGGAAGTTGTGGGTTGCACAGGCCCTGAGATTTCAAACATCTGAAGCATGAAAGAAAGCAGAAAGTGTCTTCTTAGACGAAAAAAGAGAAACAGCATTGGAATCAGTGGTCAATGTCCAATGATTGATGTTTATAGTGAAACCGCTTGTTTTCTACTGGAGTTTTAAGCCTTATTCTAAATTGTGTGCTATGCTGTTTACAAATGGACTTAAGCATTCTCATTTATTAAATACCTATAATTTCATAGAAAAATCATGTGTTCTGAATTATGAGTCAAAAATTATGGTACCCTATATCCTCACCTGGGGAGACCCTGGACAGGTGGGCCAGATGACCGTGGCCCATAGAATCAAACTTTGGTGAGTAAGAATTCATCAAATTGTAAAAATTAGTGAGTCCATAAGCTGCGAGTATAAACTTTAGCCCATCCTCAGACATAGGCATCCTCATGTCTACCTCCCTCTTAGGCCTTTGGGAATAGATCACCCTCCTGTTCAAATAGATTGCTCGTTATAAGTAAGTGGTGCAAATTGAAAGACCAAAATGTTGAGCTGTGAAGTGAGGTAAAGGGGAAAGTGTCCCTGTTGGTATCTAAGATGCTATAATTGGAGACAAGTGGCTAAGTTGAGATGAGTGACAAATGATGAGTCTGGAATAATGACCCTTTAATTTTGGTCTTCATCAGAATCATTCAGAAAGATTGTTAAGAAATACACATTTTCAGACACTACCAAAGTGGATATATGCAAAGAAGTACATAAAAAGATGCTCTAACATCATGCATCATTAGGGAACTGCAAATTAAAACAATGGTATATCACTACACATATATTAGAGTGACTAATATCTTTTAAAAAACAAACCCAATAACACTAAATGCTGGCAAGCATGCAGAGCAACAGAAACTCGAAACTCTTATTCATTGCTAGTGGGAATGCAAAATGGTACAGCCACTTTGGAAGACAGGCAGTTTCTTACAAAGCTAAACATAATCTTATCATACTATTCAGCAATCATACTCCTGGGTATTTACTCAATTGAGTTGAAAGCTTTATGTTCACAAACCTGCATGCAGATGTTTAGAGCAGCTTTACTTATAGTTGTAAAAACCTAGAAGTAATCAAGATGTCCTTTAATAGATGGATGGATGACCAAACTGTGGTAGATCCATACAATGGAATATCATTTAGCAATAAAAATAAATTGGCTATCAAACTACAAAAGGACATGGAGGAATCTTAAATGCATATAGGTAAGTGAAAGATGCCAGTCTAAAAAGACTACTTTCTCATTCCAACTGTATGACATTCTGGAAAGGACAAATCTATATAGACAATAAAAAGATCAGTTGTTTGTCAGGGACTTGGGGTGGGAGAAAGCATGAACACATGAAATATAGGGATGTTTTAAGGCAGTAAAACTATCTTGTATGATACGGTGACAATGTATACATGATATTACGCATTTGTCAAAACCCATATGACTTTACAACACAAAAAATAAGCCTTAATGTGTGCAAATTTAAAAAATAATTTAGGAGGTCAAAGATCCCAGGAAAAATGCAGACTATGACAAGAGAATCTAATTGTATTATAAATGTATAAAATGCCCTCACTTCCAGCACTTTGAAAGGCCTAGGCAGGTGGATCACCTGAGGTCAGGACTTCAAGACCAGCCTGGCCAATGTGATGAAAACTCTGTCTACTAAAAATACAAAAATTAGCTGGGCGTGGTGGCAGCCACCTGCAATCCCAGCTACTCAGGAGGTTGAGGCAGGAGAATTGCTTGAAACCAGGTGGTAAAGGTTGCAGTGAGCCAAGATTGTGCCACTGCACTCCAGTCAGGGAGACAGAGTGAGACTCCATCTCAAAAAACAAATAATATTAATAACATTTTTATTATAATTACATATATAATAATAATATTTATTCCCTAAAGGGGGGAAAAGGCACTGACCTAGGTAACTTTGGAAATGAATGGAGTGTGTAAGGCTAAAGGCACATTAAGTAGTGTATTTTATTTTAAAAAGTTGTTTGTCATGGAAGTAAGTATTAACAATTCTGAGACTGCATGTATATGTCTGCTGGAATTGAACAATTACTTTTTGTAAAAGAATTTGCAGATGGTGGGAGCCAGCTTTCTTACTGTTTGAGTGGAAGATGATAGATAAGTGAGAGAATGATCCGTGTGATAATGGACTAGAGTTGGTGACATCAGTAACAACTCATGTTTAACTTAATGTAGATACATGCGTTTCCATGCAGCCATATTCCTGTATATTTACACACACAGCTTCTCATAGACACATGTATTTCTTTGCTCTGTGAGCTGACAGGGTGTAAAAGAAATGACATCCAGTAGTAAGGAGCACTGAAATCTTGGTTTCTTATACTATTCTTCAATAAAAGGCACTAGGGCTATTTGGAAAAATGGTTGATTCTAGGACTGGGGCAGTGACTATATGAAATGACTCTAGAGCATTCTGTAGTGCCAGAAGGTAAGTAAATAACACACACACACACACACACACAGATGGGGTACGTCAAAAGTATACATGAGCTAACTGAAAGAGCTCCTACTGGCCAAAGAGAGCATATTTTGAGAAACAGCATAAATAAAGTCACTTTAGAGTATCACCCAAAGTATAAAATAAATAGTTATGAGTCCATACTGATATAAAGAAATTATTGAATAAATTAATAAATGATGGAGAGGAGATAAATCTCCTATGCGGGAAAACTCCAAATAAATTATGTAGACTCCATCCTAAAGGAGGGGAAGCGTAACTCCCCATTCCTTAGGTGTGGACTGCATATAGTGACTTCCTTCCAATGAATATGTTATGGAAAGGGGAAATGAAAGAGTAAGGTTACGACGTAGAAATCTGTCTAGTACTACAGAAGCCAAATGCTCAAGGTCAACCACACCCATAAGTCATGTGGTAACATGTACCCTTTATAAACTATGATGACAGTGGTCCTTTACTTCTGTGATCCTCCTTCCCCAAACTCACAACCCAAAACTAAAATATCAGACAAATTCCAATGTAGGACAATCCTACAAAACACTTGAATTTCACAGTACTCCTTAAAACTGTGAAGATCACCCAAAACAAGCGAAATCTGAGAAATGGTCATAGCCAAGAGGAGCATAAGGAGACATAATAACTAAACATACAATATGGGATCCTGAATTGGATTCTAGAACAGAAAAAAGACATTAGGTAAAATCTAAGGAAACTGAAATAAACTATTGCCTTTTGTTAATAATAATATATTAATATCCATTCCTTAATTGCAACAAATGTACCATACTAATATAAGTGTTAATGGGGGAAACTCTGTGTGTGTGTGTGTGTGTGTGTGTGGATAACCTTCTGTATTATTGCCTTAATTTTTCTGTAGGCCTAAAACTATTCTAAAAAATAAAGCCTATTAATAAAAACACCAACTTGAAGAATACACATTTCCAGATCCACCACCCAGGTGATTCTGATATACATCAAGGTATGAAAACTACTTACCTAAAAAATGCTTCAACACCAGGAGAAGGCTTAAATTTCAGACCTTTTACTGGACCAATAATTTTTAAAAATCTATAAAGCAACCACAGCAAATATAACATATTGGTAAATTTGTCTTGAATTCTATATTTATTTTATTTTATTTTTTTTGACATCTGTATCCTCAGCTGGATGGGTCAGGTGCAAGAAGCTGTCTGACACTGGAAGGCCAAGTAGAAAGTGGAAAGCAAAGCCCTGCGGAGAGGAGGTGAGGGAAATGTGTGGGTTTCAAATCTCCTGCAGTTGTCTATTTCTTCCTACAATTTAGGGGTTATACACAGCCAGTGGGATTATTTGTTACTGTATGAGATCTATGTTAAAAGCTGTCATGAACAGTATGTAATAATAAAAGTACTCCTAACTTCCAGGAGTCAGCAATTTTCATTTTTCTTCACTGGCTATTGATTATTGAATGACAAGATAATAAAAAGAAAAGCGATTAGAAGAAATAATTGGCTAAGCATCCTCTCTTCTCTTGGGTAAAAGCAGCCTATACTTTTTTCCTCTGAAGTTTAGTAGTGGAAGATGATATCTTAAACTCATTCTTTAAAAACAACAACAACAAACAAAACAAGCAAATAGGTAAACTGTGTTAAAACTGTAGGATAGATAATCATGGGTCCTTAAGGATGGAAACATCTGACTTACAAATGCCTTATCCATACAAAGGTCAACCTATGCTTATCACCAAATCTAAAAGTGGCTTGTTTTGGGTGATCTTGACAGTTTTAAGGAGTACTGTGAAATTCAAGTGTTTTGTAGGATTGTCCTACATTGGAATTTGTCTGATATTTTAGTTTTGGGTTGTGAGTTTGGGGAAGGAGGATCACAGAAGTAAAGGACCACTGTCATCATAGTTTATAAAGGGTACATGTTACCACATGACTTATGGGTGTGGTTGACCTTGAGCATTTGGCTTCTGTAGTACTAGACAGATTTCTACGTCGTAACTTTACTCTTTCATTTCCCCTTTCCATAACATATTCATTGGAAGGAAGTCACTATATGCAGTCCACACCTAAGGAATGGGGAGTTACGCTTCCCCTCCTTTAGGATGGAGTCTACATAATTTATTTGGAGTTTTCCCGCATAGGAGATTTATCTCCTCTCCCTCATTTATTAATTTATTCAATAATTTCTTTATATCAGTATGGACTCATAACTATTTATTTTATACTTTGGGTGATACTCTAAAGTGACTTTATTTATGCTGTTTCTCAAACTATGCTCTCTTTGGCCAGTAGGAGCTCTTTCAGTCAGCTCATGTATACTTTTGACGTACCCCATCTGTGTGTGTTCTATCCTCTTGCAAACCATGTGGCCTGTGGCCAATAAGCCTCCACAGCAGTGATTCTCAAAGTGAGGTTCCAGGCCTGGCTGCCTTAGCATCACCTGGAAACTTGTTTGAAATGCAAATACTGGGGTTCCATCTCTGCTTTGACCACATCTGGAACTCTGGAGTGGGATCCAAAATGTGTGTGGTAACATCCCCTCCAGGTAATTCTGATGCACTGGAGAACCACCAATCTGACAGATGGGAGTAAAATCCTCTCTGTATCATGAATTCCCTTCTTTCATGTACTCCAGACACTGTCACCAAAGTAACCAAGAGAGTTCTAGAGGATCAGGAAAGAAGATTATTTTCTCTTTGCCTGGAAACAATTTTTTCTCTCAAAGAATGCTGTATAAATAGATAGGGATCTTAGTAAGGTCCACATAAGTTTCTTTTATCCACAACATGACTGAAGTACCCATACCGATCTGATCACCATTTAGAAGGTTTGGGATCTTAGAGTTGTATCATGTCTGTTTCCCATATCAGCAACGCTATCCCTTCTACAGGTTTATTTGCAGCAAGAGAAGTTTTGTTATAGGTAACAAAAATTCAAAGTTAAAAGGAAATCACATTTCCTCAATTTTCAGATGAGTAGTTGTTAATAAGCTAATATTTCTGAAATAAAATTGCACCTTACAATTTGGTGTACATTCAGTGTGCTGGATTTCTCACCAAACCCTCTAAAATGACTTTTAGATGAAAAATGTGTCTTGCAATTGACGTCTTAGAACAGAGGAAATTTAGTAGTCAGAATGTTATTGAGCAATGGGCTTGCTGTCTGATGCACATAGAAGCCAATGATATGGCACCAGTTTTTGAGGAAAGAAAGGATTTGTTGTGAGGTCCACCTATAAGAAGATAGGAGGATAACTCAAATCTGTCTCTCTAATCTGGAATTTGGGGCAAGTTTTGTCAGTTAAGGAGGGTAGATTGGTATGCAGAAGCACTGGAGGTTTTGATTATTGGAAGGACTTTAAGTAAGACTATGATAAGGCAAGGGGAAGGGTCTTATCAGTGAACATTCCTAGAAAACGAACTGCTCACTTTTCAAAGTGTTTAGGTGCTTGAGCTCCAGCCATGTCTCAATCTTCAGTTCTGTGGTAGGGACTTTGGTTCTAGGTATTATTTGAGGTCGAAGTTTTCTTCTTCTGTGCGTGCTCTGGCTGCATAACTTGCCACTTCTTAACTCTGTACTTGCAAAATAACTAGACATTCTGTTAATAACAGAGTTTGACTAGCCCAACAGTTGCACGAACATGCTCTAGGAGGTAAAGGCAAAAGCCTCTGAATCATTTGCCCCTATGAATCCAGTGAGGACAGTGAGGAAGCAATTTTACTTTCTCATCAAATTCTAAAGACAATACATTTAATACCTACTCTTCTTTAGTTGAAAGACTTCTACTTTCAGGAAAAACAAAGTAATAAGGACTGTAGCTAACTCTGTCTGGAGCAACTAGAAAACCAGACAAATATGGGCAACAAAGAAAAGTGATCACTGAGACATGGAAACAACACAGCTGAGACCTGGGACTGTCCTGGCGGATGCCTAAGTGTCTCCAGGCTGTGACACAGGTGCCCAGTAGGGCACAAAACTGCCTTCTGGAGTGGACAGGAAGGTTCCATGCCATAGTGGTGGTAACATGGTGATTTGGAGTTACAATGTGTTTTTGTTCATTTGGAATATATTTAAAATAATTAGGCAACTTGATTTTTAAATGTATGATATAGAATATCAAGGTATTGGTCAGGATTAGATGTATTTAAGTATTGCTATTTTCAGGAAAGTGGTGTTATATCAGTGACTTAATCATTCTAGGTTTTTGCCCAGCTGCAGATGGCTTGAGAGAACTGGCTGGTTACAGCTGACGGTGAGTTACAGTCAGTAGGAGTGTGTGTGGGCATGCACACTCAGTAACCAAGCAGCAGCTGTTTGGCTAGAGAACGAAATTGGCCAATTGGAAACTATGGAATTATTTCATTATGCAGACCTTACTCAGAACCTCCTGGCTTCTGCAAGACTGGTCTGTGATGTGAGTGAAGAGGTATGACAACATTCTACCTTATGGAAATGAAGCTCTTTGACTTGGTCTCTCCAGTTGGACTAAACCGCACATGGTTTTGAATATGCTCTTGAACTCACCATGAAAGATGCTGCGGAAATGTGGAATGAAGCTGCTGCTCAATTGCCTTTGCAGCATATCAGGGAGTGGTCCCTGTAGAGGGCAGAAGAAAGCATGTGTTAAATTGGGAGTCAGTACACTCAGATACCAACAATGACCATCACTAGCCTGCAACTAACTAAAAGCTGGGTGCTCTTGGGCAAATTAATGACCCTGAGACCTAGACCCCAGTCCAGACCTAGTACCTCAGAATTCCTTATTTTGGTTCTTGAGTATCAGTAATTATTTAAAAGCATCTAGGTGATTTTAATGTGCACCCAGAAATAGTATCCACTAACTAATAACTGATCTAAAAGCTCCCTTCCCGACCTTAAAATACAAACTGAAGTTTAAATTTTGGCAGATGACAGATAATTGGCTGCCCCAGCTCCTTCCTCTTCCGATGCATTATTTTTTCCTAATTTCTTTTCTAATCATTATCATTTACTCCCACATTTGCAGACGTTTGTAACCTTAAACCCAATATCTGGACAGATACATCCATCTGAGGCCAGCTCTTTCTACCTCCCAGGACTAGCTGGAACAATAGATCAGTGTCTTATCACTCTTCTTATTATTTTAATGAACTTCCTGCTATTTAAGTATTGGGCTGGCAGTGTACCCTCTCTAGGCTCAGTTGCTCATTTCTAACAGCTGGTTATTATCCTAATTAGAGTGAGTATTGGCTTTCTTTTCAGCCTCATAATTTAGGGTGCAGGGGCTGCCAAGTTGAGGTCAGTTTTGTTTATGGGATCTGAAATATGCCAGAGTAACTTTGATGGCTAAAACCTTGTATAGTTTCCTAAGCCTACTTCTACATTCTTTTTTTTTTTCTCGGTACTTAGGGAATCGGCTGTAACCAGGTGTATTAAAAGCTTAAAAATTCAGCCGGGTGTGGTGGCTCATGACTATAATCCCAGCACTTTGGGAGGCTGAGGTGGGTGGACTGCCTGAGGTTAGGAGTTTGAGACCAGCCTGGCCAATATTGTGAAATCCCATGTCTACTAAAAATACAAAAAATTAGCCAGTCATGGTGGCAGGCACCTGTAATCCCAGCTGTTCAGGAGGCTGAGGCAGGAGAATCGCTTGAAACTGGGAGGCAGAGGTGGCAGTGAGCCAAGATCTCACCACTGCACTCCTCCTGGGCAACAAGAGTGAAACTCCATCTCAAAAAAACAAAAACAAAAACAAAAACAAAAAAAAACAAAAAGAAAAGAAAAGAAAAAAAAAAAGCTTAAAAGTTCCTCAGAATAAATTACTGAAAGCATGAAAACATGATAAATGTCTCACAGCAATGTTATTATTATTATTTCATAACATCCAGGGTACAGAATCATATGCTCTTGGGAGGGGATTTATATGGTTATCTACATTTTGCCACCAAAAATTCCTTCTATAATATCACCAATGAACATATACCCGTCTTCCTAACATTCCTAGTGACTATAATTTGTTATACTATGTTCACTCATTAATGATTTGTTTCTCCTGAACATTTATTTAAATTTTGATATTTCAAATATTTATGCTAAATTCAAGGATTACACCGGTTTAGGAAAAGAAACCAGAACTTATGTTCCCACAATTATTGGGGGAAGCAGACAAGATAACAACTATAACAATACAATGAGACAAATGCTTTTATAGATTTTTCTGGGAACTTCCAAGCTGGGAAATAATTAACTTGCTTGGGACTCATGGTGGGGCTAAGGGGGAGAAAGTTCAGGAAAGTTTCACAGAAAAAACTTAAAGAGAACCAAGTGGTGCCCAAGATGGCTGAATAGGAACAGCTCCAGCCTCCAGCTCCCAGCATGAGCAACACAGAAGATGGGTGATTTCTGCATTTTCAACTGAGGTACCAGGTTCATCTCACTGGGGCATGTCGGACAGTTGATGCTGGTCCATGGGTGCAGCCCAACCAGCAAGAGCTGAAGCAGGGCGAGGCAT
>NW_012114500.1:8351924-8371071 GCF_000951035.1 Colobus angolensis palliatus | reverse complement strand
TACTTAATATAAAAGTATAATAATAAAACACCAAAAAACACCAAAAGTATAATAATTAAAAAAATTAAAAATAAAAAGCCTAAAGCATGCATACATTTTTAGGTAGAAAATATAGAGTGGAAGGAGGGTAACCCCACTTATATCCTTGGAATCCATCTAATTACTTCTCTTTCTGTCTCCCTAAGACAAAGAACCGTACACATCTTTGTTACTCAAAGTTATGATTTGTGGACCAGCAGCCTTGGCATCATCTGGGAGCTTGAAAGAAATGTAATACTTAATATAAAAGTATAATAATAAAACACCAAAAAACACCAAAAGTATAATAATAAAAAAAATTAAAAATAAAAAGCCTAAAGCATGCATACATTTTTAGGTAGAAAATATAGAGTGGAAGGAGGGTAACCCCACTTTTATCCTTGGAATCCGTCTAATTACTTCTCTTTCTGTCTCCCTAAGACAAAGAACTGTACACATCTTTGTTACTCAAAGTTATGATTTGTGGACCAGCAGCCTTGGCATCATCTGGGAGCTTGAAAGAAATGTATAATCTCAGATCCCACTCCAGATCTGCTGAGGCAGTAGGTGCATTTGAATAAGATCCCCTGGTAATTCATATGTACTTTAAAGTTTGGGACACACCAAGCTATGGCTTATGCCTCTATTTCCTTGCTTCCCATTCAGTCTTTTAAAATTTTTTCCTATTTTATATTTAACTAGTACATATATACAGTTTAACAGTCACTTCTGCAAGGTTCATAACAAAAAAATGGCAGGCCCCTTTTTAACTCCTCCCCATCCCTACTAACAATTTCTAGAATCGATCAACTTTTACATCTTTAACAATTTCTTCCAGTATTTACCTCCAATTCTCAAATAAAAATAATTATATTACTCTTTATATGTTTATATATTTTAAAACTAACCTGTACTTTTTACAGCAGGTGAGAATTTAACTTTCTTATACTACCACTTTGACTTATCCATCCCCTGCTTCCAACATAATTATAATTTTGATTAAACAAATATTTAGTGTTTTAGTGTTATAACTATACACCTTAGTCATTAAACCAAGTAGAGTACCCTTTTATGTTTTTCCTGTAGTTAGTTATTGCCTTCCTTTTTTATTTGTTTAGATTTTTATGTACCTGTCTTTTTTTTGTTTGTTTGTTTTGTTTTGTTTTTGTATTTTTTTGAGATGGAATCTCACTCTGTCACCTAGGCTGGAGTGTATGCAGTGGTATGATCTTGGTTCACTGCAACCTCTGCCTACCAGGTTCTAGTGATTCTCCTGCCTCAGCTTCCCAAGTAGCTGGGACTATAGGCATGCACCACCGTGCCCAGCTAATTATTTTGTAATTTTTGATAGAGACAGTATTTTGCCACATTGGCGAGGCTGGTCTCAAACTCCTGACCTCAAGTGATCCACCTGTCTTGGCCTCCCAAAGTGCTGGGATTACAGGCATGAGCCACTGCACCCAGCTGTACTTGTCTTATATCTAATTCTTTCTTATCTTTCCAAAAGAACTGTAAAATTCCTGTCAACGTAGTCACACTATTCTATCAGTTTCATTTGTTTTCCTTAAAGTCTTCTCTTAAATTTCTTCATCCCCCGTTCTAATCTGGGTTGGCTGCTATATAGACAACTAATATAGCTGTTATCCTAGGACCTTCTTTTGTCATCATCTGGGAAAGTTCTTTTGTCTCTCTTCTGTCTTGAATTCTGAGTTTCTAGGATCTCATGATGTCTTCCTTTTTGGTTTAATCTTTCATTTTGTGGAGGATATCCTCCAGTGACTTCTAGAAAAACTGTGTGCCAGGTATCTGTCTACCAGTATTCAGTACCTTTCTTGGTCTTTCCTGTATAATAGAGGCTGTAAGCCTGGAAACTACATTTCCCAGAATTCCTTGCTATCAATGTTCTTGTTTAGAGTAGGTCAGCGAAATATGTTCATATGATACTTAAAAGTAGGAAGTGAGGTAGGTTTAATTCTTCTATCAGAAGTAGTGACAGACTAGCATGGGCGTTTGCAGTGGCTGTCTCATATTTCAATACGCGTTACCAGCAGCTGTAGCTTTACCAACAGGTTTACGTGGTTTCCTGATTATTGTGTAGCATCCTCCTACCCTTTTAGCCATTTCAGCAGTATGAGATCAGTATATTAGCAGTATATTAGATTATTTCCTGCTTGGACTACCTATAATAGATTTTTTTTCTATTTGAACACTTACCAAGAATGGCTTCAACAAAAAGATCTTCAAAAATATGAATTTGACTTAGTTATTGGACACCACCAATAACTAAGGTTTGAAGCAGTGATGATCTCTGAGATATCAGTAGTTCATGGCAAAAAGAGTTACATAAATTATTACCTATACTTGCATGGAATTAAGTGCCTAATATTAAAGATACAGTTTTGGGAGACAAAATGCTGTTGCAGTATTTGCATACTGTTTTAGTGAAGACTACAGAGACTGTGTGGTGGGCCGGATATTTCTGAGTACACTGGAGAGATTACAGAAATGACCTCAGGGTTTGAAAATGTTTGCTTAGACATTATCAGAAAACCAGGGAGCTTCTGTTGTGACTGCCTCAAAATAATATCTTATCTTTTAGAGTTATAGGACTCTGCATACCAAAATGTACCAAAACCAGGACTCCAAATACCAGTATAACCAAAAGCCAGACCCCAAATTTGATCTTGCATGCTGGAGAACTGCAATTGACTGCCTCACCAGGTCTACTATGTTAAGACATATTAAGAAAGAAGAGTATATTGTGGACTGAATTGTGTCCCCCTATCCATTCATATTTTGAAGACTTAATCCCCAATATGACTATTTGGAGATAGGTACATTAAAGAGGTAATTAATGTCAAGTGAAGTCCCAAGAATGGGGCCTTAATTCACTATTACTGGTGTCCTTCTAAGTAAAAGAAGAGACATCGGGGATGCACATGTAGAGAGGAAAAGCTGGGTGAGGATTCAATGAGAAGATGACTGTCTGCAAGACAACGACAGAGGTCTCAGGGTAGAGAGGAAAGGCTGGGTGAGGATTCAGTGAGAAGATGGTTATCTGCAAGCCAAAGACAGAGGTCTCAGGAGAAACCAACCCTATCTTGATCTTGAACTTCCAGCCTTTAGAACTGTGGGAAAATAAATTTCTGCTGTTCTAGCCAACTAGTCTGTGATATTTTATTATGGCAGTTTTAGCAAACTAATGTACACTCTTACTACATCTCATCAAAGATATCAAAGGATACTACCTTTATCAAAACATGGGTAAAAACATTAGTCAGAGGCGCTCCATCTTTCTTGGAAAGCCCTCTTGTGTCCGTCCTGGAAGGCTGAGGATGATGACTGAAGATGCTGCTATAGAAATAGGCTCCTTGATTTCAGTGAGGATGAAGGATTTCAGAGTGATAGAAACTAAGTGGCAGCAGACACTGACAAGACAAGATGGGTGGGATTGATTAGTGATAATTAGAACAGTTTAACCCACACATAGTTTTGATGATGGCTAATTGATCATAGTGTCCTTAAGACTGAAATAGATGGGCAATTTTACATTTATGTAATACAGTTTTACTTTATATATAAAATAGAAAAAGTTTTAGGTCATGAGTACAGGCTTAATTTTAATCACAATGGAGAGTTAACACTGTTCACACCATTTCCAGACCTGAGCCACTTCTCAAATCTGGAATCCTAGAATGGAATGGAAAGCCTATCTCCTGGAGGAAGAATCTTCTGACATTGCTACTAGTATATGTTGTAAATATTCTACAGAGGAATTCCAAGAGTTTTCTGGAATTACTGTATACTGCCTCTGAGATGACATTACTCCATAGGGCCCCAACATGTCACTGTGTTCCTCTAGTCACGGTGGAAGTCCATGCAGGTCAGGCAATCCTATTACTATTGTTGAATACTCCATTTTCTTTCCTTGCAGTGCCTTCAAGATGGCAGGATTCTATGACGCCGTTTTGAACTCAGGAGTGGATGTGTGATTTGCTTTGGCTGATAACATGTGGGCATGTGTCATATGTCACTCTTGGACAAAAGCTTTAAGACACTGTATGTTTGTCAATGTTTCTTTTTCTTCTCCCACAAGATTAGCAGTACTCCAGATAGCAGCTACCAGCCTAGACCCTGGAGCAAAGAAATGTAGGATAGAGCCATATCCAGCCCATGATGGACATGTAACATGCACAAGAAATTATCTTCTGTTTTTGTAAGTCACCGATATTTAGAGTTATTTGTTTTTCTACATAACATAGATTGTCTTAACTAATACAGGTGTCAAATGCCCCAAGCCTCTATCATGGTGGGTCCAATGGGTTGGGTTCACAGATCTAACTAGTGGTTTTTCCCCAGGACCTGAATGGAAAGTTAGAATAGGCATACTAAGCAACTAGCAAAATATTCGCTGACTTGTAAAGATTTATTATAGTAGAAGGATAAATTCATAAACCAAAAGCAATACTGAATCCTTAAGAGAATAGTCCTACTCTCCTCGCTCTGGGTCATAGTACTTGGTGGTGACTATATTGAACTGTATCTGGCATCTAGTTCTTACTTCACAGCCATAAAACTAAGATCGCCCACATGTTCCCCTTAAATAAGACATCTTGATGGATCACAGGTCTATCACCCTATCCTATCTCTGCTATCAACCTTGGCAGAGATTAAGGTTGCCGTTAAAGACATGTAAGATGCATGGCTGGTGATTCCTATTACTTCTTCATTTATTGTCGGTGCAAGAAGACAGATGGATCTTGGATAATGACAGTAGGGTATCATAAATGTAATCAGATGGTGACTCTAATTGCCTCTATTGTTCCTAAAGTCTTATCTTTGCTAGAATCAATTAGTGTAGCTCTTCACATCTGCTATTGATCTGGAAAATACTTTGTTTCTCTAAACCGAATAGCAGAGACTAGTAGAGCAGTTTGCTTTTACCTGGCAGGGACAGTAATGCATCACTCTGTCTTTTTTGCTGATTGTTTCCCCAGATCCAGTGCTGCATTCTCTACCTTCTAATCTTGAGTCTGGACCTCTCTTGGTTCTCTAAAGAAGAATGGCTCTGCCTCTACTTCTGCTGCCTCTGGTATTCAAGACTTCTGGGAATTTTGTTTGTTCATCTATTTTTTTTTCCCACTCTGGCTATGTGTTAATGTGATTAGACTCACTTTGTCAACAACTCTATCAGACACATCTGTCCGATGCCACCTTGTTTTACTTCATCACATCCATAAATTTATTCTTTTTGGGGTCATGTGGTAGAGAATTTCATTCACCAGAAATTCTCCAAAAAGATTTGAAAATTTGTTAGAGTGAGAAAATTATACTTCCTAGGAAGCTCCACACATTTTCTTCTTGAGGAGAAAAGTGGAGAGACATTATATTTTCCAGAATTCTGAAGCTATTTGATGAAGCTCACAGGGAAGCATAAAAGTTTCTATTTGTAAGTGTTGCTACTTGTAAGTGTATAGTAGGGAGATATAATAATGTGTAGGGAGTGGAGGAAGGATAAGAACATGAGGGGTAAGTATCTGGGAGAGTTGGAACACACACACACACACACACACACACACACAGAGAGAAAGAGAGAGACAGAGAGAGAGTACTGCTGCTAAAGGTGGAGAAGATATAGAAGAAGATGGAAAGAGGATATTGCAGATATTTGCTGTGACCTAAGAATGCACTTCTTACTATATTGTCGGAATTCTTTTTCATTAAGGAAGACACCATGTTAAGGCTATAATTCGGGGCCCAGATGTTTATTTCGGTTATATTTGTATATCTTTATTCTATATCAATGGGATCTGATGGAGAGGAAGTCAAACATGTGCCCATTCTGTTCTCTTGAACTATTTTACTTTGAGGACCACTCTCCTTTATTATAGTATTTAACATGCTTATCTTAATTTAAAAATTTGAACATCATTCTTTATAATGAATCTGGAAGCAAAAGTGGATGTGTCTTCTCTATCATCTATTGAGATTATACCATATTAATCTCATTATATAGCATATCAATATATTGATCAATAATCAATATACTATATCATATATATCAATTATACACTAATTAATTAAATATTAGTTGCCCTTGAAGTTTGTTAACTACTTATGGAAGTGTTTTACTTTGTGACACAATTTCTACAGATATAAAATTAAGGAAAAATGCTATTTCTACCCTCACAAAGTCTATACTTATAGGTGGTTATTCTTGGTTTTATGCCTATCCTTTTTAAAAATATGTATAGTTTTGAGTCTGAGCTAATCAGACACTTCTGATTCACTTCTGTGAAATCTTTTATTCCTTTAAATGCTACTCCACTTTTCTTCCAAAAAGGATGGGATTGTGACTATTTACCTAGAATTTCATACTTGTAAAATATCTGAACCTGCATGTGCCAAATTCCTTTTCAAGATTTCCAGTCACATCTATATTTTCTCTAAAATAATTAAGTGCCCTGTTGTCTAAAGCCTGTGGTACATGTCCAACAGTTTGCAGCTATCCTTTCTTTCGCTATTACAGGCTCCAAAATGACATCATCACTTCCTGTCACATTCAATCACCAACCACATTTCCCTCATTTCTTGGAATTATGTATGGAGTATCAGTTCCCTTTGTGGCTTCCTGTGCCTCCCAAGAGACGATATTACCAGCAGGACAAGTAAAGAATGAGTCTGATACTTGGTTTTCAGTAGAACAGGGCTTTAGAAACTATTGATGTCATTAGTTCATTAGCACAGTTGAATTCTGCCATGGATTTTTTTTCTCTTCTTTTTAACTCATATTTTAGGTTTAGGGGTACATGTACAGGTTTATTTTATAGGTGAATTGTGTGTCGGGGGGTTTGGTGTATGGATTATTTTGTCACCCAGGTAATAAGCATAGTACCTGATTGGCAGTTTTTTGTTCTTCTCCCTCAAGCAGGCTCCATGTTGTGTCTGTTGTTTCCTTCTTTGTGTCCGTGTGTTCTTAATGTTTAGCTCCCACTTTTAAGTGAGAACATGTAATATTTGGTTTTCTGTTCATGCATTAGTTTGCTTTGGGTAATGGCCTCCAGCTCCATCCATGTTGCTGCAAAGGACAGGATCTTGTTCTTTTTTATGGCTGCCTAGCATTCCGAAGTGTGTATGTATCATATTTTCTTTATCTAGTCTACTGTTAATGAAAGTATAGGTTGAATCTGTGTCTTTGCTATTGTGAATAGTGCTGCGATGAACATACATGTGCATGTGTCTTTATGGTAGAATGATTTCTATTCCTCTGGGTAGATAGTAATGGACTTACTGGGTCAAATGGTAATTCTATTTTGTATTTTTTAAGAATTTACCACACTGCTTTCCACAAGCAGGTATGAACTAATTTACATGCCTACCAGCAGTGTATAAGCATTCTCTTTCCTCTGCAAGCTTGCCAGCACCTGTCACTTTTTGACTTTTTAATAATAGCCGTTTTGACTGGTGTAAGATGGTGTCTCCTTGTGGTTTTGATTTGCATTTCTCTAGTGATTAGTGCTGTTGAGCATTGTTTCATATGATTGTTGGCTGTGTCTATGTCTTCTTTAGAAAAATGTCTGTTCATGTCCTTTATCCACTTTTTAATGAGGTTGTTTTTTTTTTTTTGCTTGCTGATTTGTTTAAGTTCCTTATGGATTCTAGATATTAGACCTTTATTGGATGCATAGTTTGCAAATATTTTCTCCCATTCTGTAGGTTGTCTGTTTACTCTGTTGGTATATTCTTTTGCTATGCAGAAGCTGTTTAGTTTAATTAGGTTTCACTTGTCAATTTTTGTTTTTGTTGCAATTGCTTTTGGCATCTTTGTCATGAAATCTTTGCCAGGGCTATGTCTAGAATGGTATTTCCTAGGTTATCTTCCACGGTTTTTATAGTTTAAGGTTTTATATTTAAATCTTTAATCCATCTTGAAATGATTTTTATATATGGTATAAGGAAGGAGTTCATCTTCTGCATATTCCATTAATTTTTAATCTCTGTTAGGAAAGCAATGACTTTCATGTAGCTTGGTGTTCTATAAAGCTTCCCATGGACATTTCCTTTGTATCCTTTTTCTTTTTATCCCCACCTAAATATTTCCTAATCTGTGTGTATTATCAGAATCATGGATTCCCAGATGGGGTTTTACCAGTTTACCCTAGAGTGTTGCCATTTCTCTACCTCTTTGCTTTTTATTAATAAGGCACATCCTTTCAACACTGGGTTATGCATTTCATCTCTCTAAGCTCAAGAGCCTCTCTAGTCTCTAAAATCTATTAATATCTTTCACATATCTCATTTTTCCCATGAAGACTCCTTTATTGAATATATATTTATCTCTTTTCTAACCTCTACAACACCCTCACTTAAAATGTGCTATATGTTTTCTAACCCTGCTGTAACAAAGTGCCAAAAGTTTAGTGGCTTAAAACAACAGAAATTTATTATTTTACAGCTGTAGAACTCAGAAGCCTGAAGTGGGTCGGGAGGGCTATGCCTCTTATGGAGGCTCCTGGAAAGAATCCATTCCTTTGCTCTTTCTAGTTTCCAGAGGCTGCCCACATCCTTTGGCTTGTGGTCACATATCATTCCAACCTCTGCTTCTATTGTCACATCTTTTCTAACTCTGATTCTCCTGCCTCCCTCTTTTAAGTACTCTGTGAGTACAGTAATCCCACTCAAATAATTTAGAGTAATCTTCCCATCTCAAGACCTGTAACTTAATCATATCTATAAAGTCCCTTTGGCCATGGAAAGTAACAGGTTCTTGGGATTAAGATGTGGACATCTTTGGGGAACCATTATTCTGCTTACCAGAAATATTCTATACACATTTAACTATAATACATTTTAATCCATAACTGTATTTAATTTAACTCCATTCTTTATATAATTTATAATTATTTTGGGTATAGAAGTGCCATTTTTCCTCATCAAGTATCAATTCCCTGGGGGCATATGTCTGTCAGAGAGCTGGGTGCATATTTACCTATTGGTTTTAGAATTTCATTCTCTTCATTAACAAATATTGTATATTTCTTTGACATGAACATAAACACCAATACATCTTTATGTTTAATTGACTACAACAAAAATTTATTCACTCCCCTTGTTTCTCAGGTGTCTTAGTTCTCATCTTGTGATAAAAATACATAAAATCTTATAAGCCTAAGATAAAATGCAGTTTTTAATCTTTTAATTATGTTTTAGGAAGAGTTAATAATACTTGGGCCTTTTTGGCAACAGTAATGGGATATTTGAATTCTGTAGCCTTTCTACATTTTGTTTTTAAATGTCTCTTGTTTGATTAACTAATTATTTTAGACTTTTTATTGTAAAAATCTTTCAATATATAAAAAATTAGGCTGGGCGCAGTGGCTCAAGCCTGTAATCCCAGCACTTTGGGAGGCCGAGACGGGCGGATCATGAGGTTAGGAGATCGAGACCATCCTGGCTACCCGGTGAATCCCCATCTCTACTAAAAAATACAAAAAAAAAAAAACTAGCCTAGCGAGGTGGCGGGCGCCTGTAGTCCCAGCTACTCGGGAGGCTGAGGCAGGCGAATGGCATAAACCCGGGAGGCAGAGCTTACAGTGAGCTGAGATCTGGCCACTGCACTCCAGCCTGGGTGACAGAGCAAGACTCTGTCTCAAAAAAAAAAAAAAAAATTAGAAAAAAGTTTAGTGAATATCGACTTATTCACAACCTAGATTTAGCAATGTATGCATATCTACATGATCTTTTTGCCAATGTATTTTAAAGTAAATTACAGTTAAATAATTTTTATTCAATGCCATAAAGAAGTGAGAATTTATGTAAATTTCCTATGTTTCTTGAGACTTGTCAAGTGATGGCTGGAGTAGGAGGACACCTCAATATATTAAAAGTTTTCTCCTTTTATAAAAGACTCTCTGGTCTTCTTTTCACCTACTATAACATCTGTAAATAATTTTTTTCTTTTTTAAACACATGACTGACTTTGACTACATTTTATTTTAATAACTATGCCTTTAATATTCCTCTTAATTTTTTAACTAGTTTCTTGGAAAAAAAAGTCACCTAATTCCATTTTATTTGGGGTCAAATCTCCTTTCAACTCACTACAACAATGCTTCGTGCTAGAAGACTAAAGGGATAATTGCTTTGGTCTTGATGTTTTCTGTGCTGTCACTTTTGTACCACATTTATACCAGTTTTTGGTTGCTTTATTTCTTTCCCAGAAAAGAAAACTTGGATATAATTTAACATCTACTTATGCAATTACTTTGCTCTTGTTTCTGCTAAGGGAACCGTGGGTGTTCTTCAAAACTATCTCCAAGAACTTTTGGCATTATTAGAACTACCCAGTGCCAGCCGTATGAATGATGAAAGTATCATTTTCTAAGTAATGAAAGCCTCCTCTACTTTCACTCTAGTTTTTGCTCTACTTTCTCCTTTCGTAATAGCAACAAATCATCTCACACACTTATATATCTTTCACTTGAAAATTTAAATTTAGCAAAAATCTCTTAAGAGTTACTTTGGCTGTTAGTATGTCAAATTGTTGCTGTTACCGAAGATTTGGGTTTTCTGAATGAGCAAAGCATATTGCTTATGAAAATATTTGGGAGATAGAACTGGGCTTAAATTCTCTCTCTCTCTCTTTCTGTTTTCTGTCTGAAGAGCCTTGAACAATTTCAGAGGAACAATTCCTCCAAGAAAGGAATGTTTTACATATGGGATGGTAGACAAAATGCTTTGTGAAAAGAGTTCAAACTACAGGGTTCTCAGAAGAATCTTATTGTTCTGACTCCAGTTCCCTGACACCAGCTGGATGTCCTGCAATTCAATTCCATTCTGACAACAACTACCCAGAATTAGTGTGACTCCATAGTTTAAGGGTTCAGTCCCACAAAACTGCCCTTACTTCAGATGCTAGCCACCAGCCCGGGGAGCCAACCCTGTTTGTGACAACCAGCGATATATTTGAAGGGTCCTACAATCCTCTCAGGTTTGATAATTTGCTAGAACAACACACTCAACTAACTAGAAGTATTGTACTTACAATTTTATTATGAAGCGTACAGATCAGGAATGACAACTAAAAGAGATGCACAGGGCAAGGTCTTGAATGGGGGCCAATGCTGAGTTTCTATGTCCTCCCCTCATGAAATCCTGGTGTATCAACCCCCAGCTCATCAATGTGTTCACCAACCAGGAAACCCCTCCAAGCTTGGGTCCAGAGTTTTCACTGGAGATTCATTACCTAGATGTCCTTGATTAAATCATTGGCCATGTGATTAAACTTAATTTCTAGCACACCTACTTTTCCTGGAGGTCCAGTGGACCCAAAGTCCCAATCCTCTAATCACATGATTTGTCTCTGTGGTGACCAGCACCCATCCTGAAGCTATCTAGGTGCCTATCAAGAGTCCTCTCATCATCATAACAGACACTCCTGCTACTCGGTGTTATTGGTTTGCTAGGGCTGCCATAACAAACTACCACAGACTGGATGACTTCACTAATAGAAATTTATTTTCTCACAATTCTGGAAGCTAGATGTCAGAGAACAAGAGGGTATGGAAAGGTTGGTTTCTTCTGAGGCCTCTCTCCTTGGCTTCAGATGTCTCTTTTCTCCTTGTGGTTTTATTTGGTCTTCCCTCTGTGTATGTCTGTATCCTAATTTCCACCTTCTATAAAGACACCAGTCCTGTTGGATTTGGGACCCACTCTAATGACCTTATTTACTTCATTAACCTCTGGAAAGACCCTGTCTACAAATACAGTCACATTCTTAGGTACTGGTTAGGACTCCAACACATGAATTTGCAGGGCTGGGGCGGGGACATAACACTGGGGAAATGCTCAGGGTTTGCAAAGCTCTGTGCCAGAAACCAGGGACAAAGGCAGGATATCAGCTTCATTATTCCACAGTATTCTTCACACATTCCATTTGCACATCTCCTTCCGAAAAACACCTTTACATTTTGGCCAATAATGATGTGCTTGAGAGGAATGCAAACCAAGTGGTTGTGCTTCGCTGCCTAGGGAGAGGTGGGGCAGACCACCTCTCTGGAGGTGACACATTGCCTGCTCCTGTAACTCATATTCTGAAGTCCCTGAGAAGCATCACATCTAATTCCATGAACAGGACCATACTGAGAGGTGGCTGAAGCCAGGACTCCTTTGTTTCAGGATCCTCTTTCTGCTTCTCTATTTCACAGCATTTCTCTACTTCTCAGCATTTATGCATCCTTTCTCCCAACCCAGACTTTCTCCTCTCCCAACTATTTAAACAAAGGTTCAGGAATAATCTTGTTCATATTCAAACTAAGCATGCATTTAAATCAGCATGTTACCTCTCCCTAAGATATTTGTATTAAAATCTTATTTTCTTACTTCCTTGTACTCTTGAAATTACTCCCAGGTGAACCTCTTGTGCGTAAGGTTTGTGCTCCCTAGAGGGGAAGTAATAGATAATACTAGGATTTTATTTTCTCCCATCAGAAGTTACTTTGAATCTGAACCTATCAACTGTAGGATAAAAAAACTCCTTAAATTCATTTTACCTTTTTAGTATATCCATACCTTGTGAAAGGACAAATGCCATTCTTTTGATAGAAAATTCGTCCATGTTGTTTGTTACAAACTCTGAAAACCTTAGTTGGGTCTTGCCTTCTCTTCAGCTATTGACACTTTTGATTCCTGAGGGCAGACAGCTTGTTGGGAAATAGCAGAGAGGAGGAGGCAGGAAATGGAGTTAGGGGTAGGGCTGTTTTCTTATTAGTTTCCCAGGGTGAGATGGGCAGATGAGCTTGACTTAAAGAGCATCACGGGATCATTTCCTTTTAGAACTGGGAGGGGAGAAGGGCACACGCACTCCCCAGTGCATGGGGTGTAAGTAGTAAAATAAACGTAGAAACACAACATTCTAATATGGCTAATAAACATATACTTACATGTTTATAAGAGCCTAGAGGGAAAGGGGTAAACTAGACCTAAATGCAAAGTTAGTTTATTCATTCTAGCTTAATCATTTGAAGGAATAATTTTATCCTGATGCTAATTCAGAAACATGGCAGCCTAGGGCAGCAACCCAGGGTCTCTTTCATATAACATCTTGGGAATGCAGAGAAAGAAGCCAGATCATTTTTCTTTTGCATGAGTTCATTTTTTTCCACCTAATTCAACAAATATTTATAAAGAAAATTCTACATGCCAAGCATCTGGCAAAAATAAACTGTCTTGTTTAAAGTAGATGGTCTAGAAGTTATTGAAGAAATTCTCTCTCATCATAAAAAGTGAGGGTTTTATTAGTTTTAAGGATCTCAGTAATTATCTAGAGGAGATAAGTCAGGTACTTTGTCCTCACCTATAAAATCAAATGTTTCATCTAGAGGAGATAATTCATATACTTCTGTCCTCATCTATAAAATCAAATGTTTTATCTAGATGATCTTCAACTTTTTTCCAATTCTAAAATTACAGGATTCTGTGATCTCTGACATGATTTCTATATCCCAGATAATGAAGTTCAAATACAGTTGATGCTTGTGGGGTGGAATTCTTTCCCAACTGAAATAAAAAGTGAACCTGATTTTTCAGTATCGCACTGAGTTGTAAGTCGCTGGTCTTAGGCAGCATCTTAAATCAGGCGGTAGCTGGTCATAGTTACTGTTTCTTAATATAGATGTCAAGACTTTTGGTCATTTCTGCAAGGTCATGGAGGGGGCTGGTGTTAGGATGGCTTTCTTCCCCAAACAACTCTTATGTCTGCCATGAGACCAGAAATGCCATAATTAGAAATGTATTCCTGTTGCTGAAGACATGCCCTCTATACAGCCCATACCAAGATATGAATAGCAGACTAGAAGTTTCTGGGTTTTCCACTGAATCAGTGAGAATGCTTTTGGCTGTAAATAACAGAATACCCAACTAAAAGTGACTTAACCAATAAAGCATTTATTTTCTCCCATAGTGCCAGAATTGGTTAATTGGACTCCAGGTCAATTCCTTTCATATTTCTTGGTTTTCCCTTTATGGGCACAAAAGGGAAATCTGCTACAAGCGTTGTGTCCTCCCATGATAGTGTCCAAAGAAAGAAAGGACAGTTTGTCTCCATACAGCTCTTTTTTTTAACTTTTATTTTAAGTTCAGGGGTACAAGTGCAGGTTTGTTACATAGGTAATTGTGTGTCATGGGGGTTCATTGTACAGATTATTTCATCACCTAAGTATTAAACCTAGTACCCATTACTTGCTTTTGTTGATCTTCTCCCTCCTCCCACCCTCTACCCCACTAAAGACCTCCATGTGTATTGTTCCCCTCTGCGTGTCCATGTGTTCACCTAATTTAGCTCTCACTTATAAGTGAGAACATGTGGTATTTGCTTTTCTGTTCCTGCATTAGTTTGCTAAGGATGATGGCCTCCACCTCCATCCATGTTGCTGCAAAAGACATGATCTCATTCTTTTTTATGGCTGTGTAGAATTTCATGGTGTATATGTACCACATTTTCTTTATCCAGTCTACCACTGATGGCCATGTCTTTGCTATTGTGAATAGTACTGCAACGAACATTCACGTGCATATGTCTTTACGGTAGAATGATTTATATTCCTTCAGGTATATATCCAGTATTGGGATTGCTGGGTCAAATGTTATTTCTGTCTTCAGGTCTTCGAGGAATTGCTATACTGTCTTCCACAATGGCTGAACTAATTTACACGCCCACCAACAGTGCATAAACATTCCTTTTTCTCCATTACCAGCATCTGATTTTTATTTTTTTATTTTTTGCCATTCTAACTGGAATGCAACTCTTTTTATTAGAAAGGAAACCTTTCCTTGAAGCCTCCAGCAGACTTCCTCTTACTGACTAGTAAGAACTATGTCAGATTCCTGAGCCCAAGGCTGAAGGGGCTTTCTGTTAGTCACAGAGGGAGTGGTGGGAATACATCAAAGAGGCAGTCAATCATGTTTGCTTCATCTGGTGTGGCCAAAATCTTCAGAGCAGATCTAACTGGAAGTGAGGATTTGCAAGGTATTTTGTCCATATGTATAGATGTATGGGGTTCCCCCTTCTTCACACTTTTAGCCCACTACCCTTAATTTTCAGGGGTCCTGGATAGCCACTGGTAAAGCTGAAGTTAAGCCTGTGAATGGTGTGATGTAAAAGCAAGGGACTGGGAGTCATATGCAGGGAACTGGACCTGGGAAGCCAGGTGGATGTTGGGAGTGAGGCTGAGGCTAATGCTGAGAAAGGCTGCAAGCCAAGTGGCATCGGTGAGTGGGAATTCTGTGGCCCTCCATTCTCTGATAGACCATCCATGTGACTCTTGCTGAGCATCAAGGACGTTTTTAATAGATTCCTGTGAAAGCCTGGACCAGATTGCAGCTCCACTGACATATAACACATCTATAGAATATTTCATCTCAGATAATTAACCAGAAAGTATGTAATTATCTTAATCCTCTGATCTATTGCCCAGGGGTGGATGATCCAGATACAAATAATGGTCTTTTGACTTCTGATGTTGAACTTGCTTTCTTGGGATTAGAGATCAGCAGAATGAGTGCCATTCTATTTAAAAACCTATTTTGGTATTACTGTAACAGGTAATTAACTGGCTTATATAATTTGGTCAAGTTCAGTCAAGTTTTTGACTTAAAGTCATCATGCAGGTTAGTGTAAGAGTGCTTTAAGGAGAGCACAAGCATTCCAGAATGAAAGATTGGAAGGATTAAATGAAATATGCAAGAGAGGCTGCTTGGCATATTTCCTGGTACATAGTGGGACTCAAGAAGTATTAGTTTCCTTCTCCCGGTTGGGTTTCCTTCCTAATTACTATTTCCCCAAAATCTCAGCAAAATTGTCTCCCCTTCTATTTTGGAGCTTCCCTTACTCCCACCTCAAAAGAGCAGGAAACATATAACCAATATTCTAAGACAAGGTAATATAAAATAGAAAAATAGAGGGAAGGAAACGGTTCTTTTATCATGCACTGAACACAGGTAATGCATGTGTCAGGGATTCCAAGATGAATTAAGACACAGCCTCCTATCGAAGGGAGGTCACAGTCTAGAGCAGGGGACCCAGGGAGAACTAATCTGAGGACTGAAACTGCAGAGGGTGCAGCTGAGCACTTAGAAGGAGCACCTAACTTACACGGGTAGGGGTGGCCAGGGAGGCACATAAGAGACATCTTCCCTGGGGAAATGATTCCTAGAAGTCATGCTTGCCCCTCAGGACCCCTGCTGACCCATAAGGGAGGCTGAAATAGAAGATACCTATTTTTCTAGGAGTCTTGAAAATATAAAATCCAAAACTATAAAAACCCTAGAAGAAAATCTAGACAATACCATTGAGGACATAGGTATAGGCAAAGATTTCATTAAGAAAATGTCAAAAGCAACTGCAACAAAAGCAAATTTTATCACATCACTCTCTGCTATCATGTTTAGTTTGTAATATTTTCCAAATTAAATTTAGGTTAATGTCCTTTGATGAACCTATTAATCAGTATAGGCTTAGAGGATCTCAAATGCTTTGAGAGGAAGTAAACCTAGAAACTCAACTTCAAAACTGGTAGATTATGTATACAGGGCTGTTTTGGAACATCTGACCGTTTCAAGGGTGGAAATGATGTATGTTGTCCTTACGTAAGCAAGCATGAGTCAGATAAATGACAATAGGACTGGGAACTGGCTGCAAAGCCTTCCATAGTACCTGGAGTCCTGCAGAGAGAGATCCCCTTGCCTAAGTTCCGTTTGGACCATGAGCCCAATTAGTTTCCTTCTTCTCATCCTTGTGATACCTGGTCAGCACCAATAATGCAAGCCATTTGAACCCGCATCCTCTCATGTACTCTTATTCCAATGTTGTTTTGTGCATTTTAGTGCCTGACTCATCCTCCCACTGCTTTGCTTTCTGCCAGCCTTTCCAGTGTGTCCTCTGGAATTCCATTCAGTTGTAAACTCCCCACCCTCACATATACTTGTCACAGAACATTCCCTCTACTTCCTCATCTTAACTGAAACCCAGCTCTTCCCCAGGACAAGGTTCTCAAATAGAGGTTGCCCTTTCTTCCAGGTCCCACAGACCAAACAGCTGGGTAGTGACGGCAGCATTCTACTAGCTTCCCTCTGCTACTTGGCATTTTTCCACAGTTACTTGCTCACAAAACCTTCTCTTTTTCACATACCCACACAGACACACAATACAATAATAAATAGAATTATGAGAGCAAATAATTTCCAATTCCAGGGTTGTATCTGATACATAAAAAGGGGTATGTATGGTTGTCTTAAATGGATTTCTTTCCAGGGTTCACAAAGTGTTCATTGCTGAATTCCAAGGCGGGCAAATGCAAGGGTCAAATTGCCTTATCCACTATTTGTGACCTTGGACAGGTAACTTAACCTTTCTTAACTTCTCATAGGGGTTTTACGAGAAATAAATGAGACACTGCATGCAAAGGGCTTAGCACAATGCTTGGCAGTCAGCACTCCATACAAGATCATTGTCATCGTATCTTCATATTATTTCTCACATGTATTGTAGGTTTCTAACTGGTCACGCTCATTACTTCTGCCCTTTCTCTTCCCCCAATACTTTCTCTATGCAGTAGCCAGAAAGTCAAAAATTCAAACCAGATCATGTCACTCTCCTGTATAAGGCCCTTTCCCCATCACTGCTTTCTCACTGCACCTAGGATAAAGCCAAACCCAAACACCTTGCCATGTTCTACCAGGAAGGCCTTGCAGACTTGGCATTGCCTGGTCCATGAGCCCCTCCCTTCGCCTGCACTCCTCCCTGTGCCCAGTCCTGCTGGCCTGCTGGCTGCTCCTTGAACTCCCCACTCTTGTTGCTGCCTTACCACTGTTGACCCTGTTTGTCCCCCCGTGGAATGTTCTGCCCCTGATTTCTGCATAGTCGATTTCTTCATATCATTCATATCTCAGCTCAAATGGCATCTCCTGAGTCTTCTCTGAACACCCAAACCAAGTGACACACCTGGTAGTTATAATTTCATCAGCTTGTTTTATTTTCATCATGGCACAAACTCTCTGTGCATTTATTGGATTTCGTGTTTATCATCTCTCTGCACTGGCGTATGATCTTCCTGAGAGCACGCCTTTTGTGTCTTGTTTAACACTGATTCCCAATGCCTAGAGAAGAGAGCAACACATAGTATTAGGAACTCAAGAAGTATTTGTAGAATGAATAAATGATTGATTGAATGGGCTTGATAATTACACCCTATTCAGAGACAGGTCAGGCTCCTTCCAGAGTTCAAAGTGCTTTGGGTGAAAAAAAGGCCCAGAGTGCTAACAGTGAAATTTGACACCATTAGAATGTTTTGGCCTGCCAATTTCTGAGCTGATTTTCTTTATACTTAAAGAATCACAGATTGAATGGCATCTCTCTGGGACTTGTGGGGTCTTGAAAAACTCAAAGGGGGCCACAGCTTGATGGGACATCAAAATAACTACATCAAAGAAGCAAAGCAGAGGCACTGTGCAGCAAACACAATTAATGAAGAGCCACATAAACCACTCTCGGGAGAAAAAGGGAGGGGAGAGGGTCTGCTCTCATTCTTCCTGTGCACGCTTCTGACATAAGCATCACTTGTAAGTCATTTGTGGAGCACTTGCTGCTCTTTCAGAAGCCTAGGCCCCTTTTGCTTCCCAAGTCAGCCATTCCTTTCCTTCTCAAATTCAATTAAATCAGCCCTAACGAGTGGCTGCACACAATGAGAGTTCTTGTTTACATAACGCAGGGAATAATAATGAGCCAACATCAATTAGGATTGTTATGAGAAATCAGAAAAATTGATATGCCGCCTCGACAGCAGGCAGATTTCTGCTTTCAGACACCAAGTCTCACAGACTTAAACCTCAAGCTCCCTCTTACACAGAGAGAGGCTGTGGTCTCTGTTCATTGCTGTGAAGCAGACTTTAAAGACCAGAGTACCACTAAGTTTTTCCTTTGTTCTACTACTGACTCGTTTCAATTTAGTCAGTCATGATTCACTATTTTTCCGACTGTTGCCACTACTGAGTTTTCTGAATAAACACAGGCAACCAAATTTTAACCACATTGATAAAATACTGCTTTTTTTTTTTTTTTTTTGTTGTCGCTCTG